>NC_090653.1:188228668-188536168 GCF_040937935.1 Hyperolius riggenbachi | reverse complement strand
GCCCTTCAGTAAGGGGTAATGAATATTTTGGTTCCACTAATTTGGTAAATGTTGGAGACAAAGTTTGGGTTCAAGGACCGACTGGTCCTCCAGATAAAGCTGAAGTAGTTGCTGTAGGGAAGAAAAACTTTATTGATAATTTTGTTTGGAAAAGAGCAGTGGGAGCATGTCCCGCAAGAAAAATGTTACTTTCAAGAATAATTTATACTTGTTTGTACTTTTAGATCAATGTCATGCATGTCATATGCTCGGTCTCCTTGGTATCGTGTTATTGGTCACTTCAGGGGTTGGAGCCTGAACTCCGGGCACTATGCTAGTGCCTATAAATTCAACTGCTTCCCAATGGATGATGATAAACAGCACAAAGACCAGTCCAATCGGGAGTGCTGAGCTGGAGGCTGCTGTACAGTTGCTAATTTATTTCTTTCTGGAACTGTGTGACAGGCGCCTAAACCTGCTAAAAGATCACGGGCCATATGCAATTCACTTTTTCACCTGAGTTTTCTCCTAGGAGATAATTTTTCATTTTCAATTTAAAGTAACTTTTCAGCACTTTTCAACTAAAAGTGTACCCAAAAGAAGTTGAAAAAGTACTTTCAAAATTATTTTGAACATTTTCTTGCTTTATGGTGGCTTGAAAGGCATTTTATTGACAAGTTTAAAAATGTCAACTTGGAGAAAACCAAGGAGGAAAAGTGAATTGCATATGGCCCCACATGTGTACTTCAATTGGGTGATAAGAAGAGTGAGGATGTAGGGACATTCTTTACACTGCATCGAGATGAGGGGTATCTTAATATCTACCTGTGTCACTAGTTGGCACCTCAGCTTGAGTGAGGTTAAATATGTGTAAGAATGCTACTGATATTTTTAATGTGTCCAGTCCCCTACAAGGATTTGTGAACATTAATGTCTAACATTGACTCTGGACACAAGAGAGACTCTCATCTACTTCTGGAAACGTTGGACAAAATGTCCAGAAGACGGTGGTTCATGCACAAGTGACTTTCCCACAATCTAAAATGTGTCAAGGGGCCGTATAAAACGAACTTGGTATGACACCTTACTGGGAGGTTATGGGTACCTAACTGGGACTCTTTATGGTTTTGATATAGAGACTTTAGCAACTTGCTTGCATAATGCTGGTAATAAAATAAATGAAACTTTAACTTTGCAAGCCAGGTGGATGCCTACAATCTGGGATCCAGTTTGCTTAACTGCAGATATATTGCATTATGTTTGTTTTGATACAAATATGGTCCAATTTGTAAACTGGACGTTGTGTATTTTCAGATCATTTTATCATCAGGTACAACATAAGGACCACATGCAAATTGCTCTGTTGACAGGCAGTGAACATGTGTGAAGAAATCTCTTTAAAGTGAACCTCCGGACTAAAAAAACGACTCAGCAGCACTGAAAAGGCTTGGTGTTTCTTTAACAGTTTCACAGCATCAGAACTTTGTTTCTCTTATACAAGCATCATTTTAAGCTGCACAGAAGAAAACTGCCCAGGCTTTTTTCCCCTGATGCTGTGCAAAGCATGATGGGATTTCTGATGTTGTTGTTCTTGTTCTGCTGTTTTGGTGCAAATTTATTTATTTTTTTTACATTTTGAATTTGACATTTGAAGCCTAGCGTGTGTAGCTGGGACAGTTGAAACTGTGTCTCCTGCTCCTTGTCACCTCCTTTCAACCAAAAAGATGGCTGCCCCCATGACAAAGATGGCAGCCCCCATGAATCACAAACATTAGCCTGTTCTTTTAAAACAGGGTGGGTAAGAGATTATATTACCTATCTATTCTAATTGACATAACTAATGTAACTTGATGACAGTATGTTTGTTTAGGCTGAAGTTCCCCTTTAATAAAAGTGCTATATCGGCTTTATTTGGAACCTACAAAGCTGATCTGTAAAGACACCATGTGTGTAGAAATTTTGTATATATATATATATATATATATATATATATATATATATATATATATATATATATATATATATATATATATATATATATATATATATATATATATATATAAAGTTTCCAAGACCTTTCTTATATGCAAATATGTTCTCCTACCCTTAATAATGGGTTCCTCTGGAGGTCAACATTACTGGCAGGTAGAATTTTGTGATCCATATGTGGATCGAAATAACAGAATGCGCAATCTTTCCTTTTGTGCAATGAAAGATATGTAAATTACTTGTTAATGGACAGTTTTACCATTGTCCTATGGGATATTAGTTGAAATAGCTGCATAGCATATTTGCATAATTACTAATACAGAGGTCATTGGAAACATAACATTGCTTTTGCTGGATGTTTATTTAATGCACGTATACTAACTTGGCATAACAAAACTTTTATGCAAAGATAAGAGGAATTCTGTCTACTTATGACAAAATATTATATTGCCTGCAATTTAACCAAATTACAGGCTGCTGCGCAACATTGGTGCCTTTATCGCCTAATCAGGAGTTACAGTTAAACTAAATAGTATTTTGCAATGCTCCGAAGAGGTTCATCGCCACATTCAATTGTTGAACACTACCCTTGCATAGCATCTTATCTCTACGACTACTGTTTCTGATGAACTGGTTAAAGGGAAGGTTCAGGGACTATCCGAAAAAAATAAAAATCCCCATCCACTTACCTGGGGCTTCCTCCAGCCCGTGGCAGGCAGGAGGTGCCCTCGGCGCCGCTCCGCAGGCTCCCGGTGGTCTCCGGTGGCGCGCCCGACCTGGCCAGGCCAGCGGCCCGGTCGGGCTCTTCTGCGCTCCAAGGCCCGGCACTTCTGCGTCCCACGCCGGCGTCTGACTGCGCCTGCGCAGTACAGCCCGGAGGACGTCCGATGACGTCAGCGCGCCGGCGTGGGACGCAGAAGTTCCGGGCCTTGGAGCGCAGAAGAGCCCGACCTGGCCGCCGGCCTGGCCAGGTCGGGCGCGCCACCGGAGACCACCGGGAGCCAGCGGAGCGGCGCCGAGGGCACCTCCTGCCTGCCACGGGCTGGAGGAAGCCCCAGGTAAGTGGATGCGGATTTTTATTTTTTTCGGATAGTCCCTGAACCTTCCCTTTAAGGTTGGTTCGGTAATCGCTGATGCCATGTTGCACCATTGGTGGGATGTCCTTTTAGGATGTTCTCCTGGTGCAACCAAGGTCTTGAACTCTCTTATACATTAGGTACTGATTCTTATTATTGTATGTGGCCTATCACTTGTGCCGTCGGCCCAAGGTTAGGTTTGCAACATATGGTTCGTGAACACTAATCAAGGGGCCGAATGAGATACACAAGTGACATGAATGTCGTATGTATGTATGTAGTGTTCACTCTCATATGTCTTTGCTTCTGGATACTGGAGTTCAGTACCTGGGTATTATCTGAGTTCAATTCCAGATGTCCTGGATGCTATTTGGGTTCAGTGAAGAATGTTGATGCATTCCTGAATCCTGCTACAGCCAGTTTGAGCAGGTAGTCGTGGGATAATGGTGCATGAGATACGCAGGCGTACTAAGTAAGCCATTGTTTTCCCATACAGTGAGCACGAGGTGTACACATCGGCTGTGTTGTATTGCGCAAAAGCGGATATCATCGATTTTTTACTGTGATCACGTGCCTACAACAGCAACCGTATATGCGCTTGCGTGTGTTATGGTTTAGGGAGTATAATTGGGTTGGGAAAACGCCTGAATTCTGGGACTTTTTGCCGAGACCAACAGACGTGATGGATTGTGTCGCCAGGTGTTTTCCCCTACAAGGATTGACGGAGTCCCCTCTTCCTTGGGTGATATTGCTACACTTGGTAAAGAAAGGTTGATGCATTCTTACTAATAATTACTAACCCTTAAACTATGATTCTGCAAGCCTAGAAGATTATTATAACAGGATTGTAGCTCAAATATTATTATTGAATTTTTCCTCATGTTTTGCTGCAATTCATTTTACCCACTACGGTGGTGAACAAAGTTAGAGGATTTAAAACCCTACCCGTGAGGAAAAACACGCATGAAAAAGTAGCCGGGTGGGACAAGATGACAGAATGCAGGGCCGGCGATTCTCTGCTTTCAGCATAGGAGGAGGTGAGCTGATAACAGCCGGGTGCTCACCAAAAACTAGCCGGGTGGAGCACCCAGCTAAAAGAGCCTGGGGAGAACACTGAATCGCTACCAAAATTGCCGGAAAATGCTCAAGAAATCGTTTACAATTTGCTCATTAAAAATTCTAGCGACTTGTAGTGGGTTACAATCCTTAGAGCCCATTTCCACTAGCGCGGAAACCGGGCCGAATCGCAGTTTCCCCACAGGCAAATCACTCGGGCAAACTCTACCATAGGAAATAATGGCGTCGTCGGCCAAATCGCTTGCCCTAGCGATTCGGTCGACATTGCCATCAGTTTCCGTGCGGGAGGCAGCAAATCCCATAGCCATGCATGGCACGGCTTCTGGGATTCGTCTGTGTACCCGGAGACCCGGAAGTGCCACCGCGCGTCTCGCAGCCGCGTGCGGTGGCTAGTGGAAACGGGCCCTTACAAATTCTTCACATATCTGAACCAGGTTTAGGAGTGATAGACAACACCCCTGTGTGCACAACATTCTCAATGGATTAACGGCTATGCATGGAGTGCATATGGAGAGCATAGTACCACTATATGACAATTTGTAGTCACCAACCGCAAATTTAACATATCAAATTAATCAATTTAATGAGTACAGGGATTTTGAAAATCATGTAGAATTTGTATGGGAGCGGACTATAGTTACACTCAAATGCACTTTCAAATTACAGCTCATATAAAATTACTACTACAGTATTTTATAATGTACTAAAATATTAGAATGATATTTGAATGTCACATAAGTGAAGGTCAACAAGATGCAAATAGTTGCGTTCATGCAGGATTATGCAAATTTTGTACGAAAATGTATGCAGCTTGAAAATGGACCTAACAAATCCTGCAAAGGTGTAATTTGAGTCTATTTTCAATCTACATAAATTTGCATAGAAAATTTGTATAACCTTGTATCAACATAGATTTTTTTCTATCTCATTGACCATCCATACTAGTGACACCATTACTTATCAGGTTTTATTCATTGTGTGGATCTATTCAACCCCAGCGATGCCGATCTGCCCACAGGAATCCAATGCTCGCTCTGCTCCCTAACGTGATGACAAGCTTGTGCCGCACGTTGGCCCTCCGCACCACAGCACATCAGCTACACAACTTACACACGTGTGTGCAGCGGGGTCCAGTGATGTCAACCAAGATCCCCAACGGGTGACCTGCGTTGGAAGTGAGCACTAAATGTTTGATTATTTCATTTTTTGTGATTTATTTATTGTTCTAATAAAGCGCCAACATATTACGCAGCGCTGGATTTTAGCACTATTACTTCATAAACAATTTACATATCATGAATATCTGATAAATAGAACTTTCTTTTAATTAGTTTAAATTATTAGGAAATAGTAACATTTTTATGACTTCGACACAAGGTACCCAAAAACTGCTCCAACTCCTCGACTCCTACTCCACAGACCTGGTAAAAAGCAGCATTTTAAGATTTGCAGCGTCCGGAATCATTATTGGGATCTAAGAATACAGTACTTAGTGGCACTGAAACACCCGCAAAAAGATCCAGTCAACGGGAGGGCAATCATGAGAGATGCATGTGGAGAAGACGCCTATTCAAAGGGGGTGGTAAACGACCAATCCAAGCCAAGGAGTTTATATGTCCCTCCCGTGTTTGCGTGGGTTTCCTCTGGGCACTCCTATTTCCTCACACTTTCCAAAAACTTCAGCTAAGTTAAAATAGCTTGCCTCTAAATTGGCCCTAGACTACAATGGACATAAGACTATACTAGGGACTAGATCACGGAGCAGTGCTTTTCAGCGCTGCTAGATTTGGGCGCAGCCATCGCCGCCGTAGACTGTAATGGGAATCAGTCTATAGCAGCACTCAGTGAGTAACGTTGCTTAAAAAACACAATATTTCGGCCTCCAGCAATCGCTGGAAGCCGAATTATTTCATTCCCCCACTATCCATGGCGGCCTGGAGGGGGAATAGTAATTAAAACGGCCCGGACTTGTGCAGAAGCAGGATCAGCCATATACAGCTGTTCCTGCGCCCAAGTCTACCGGCGCCGATTTCAAATGTACTCCTAGATCAGCCTTTCTCAACATTTTTTTACCCTGGCGGAAACCTGAAAATACTTCTTTGATCTCAAGGAACCCCTGCAAGGATTTTTTGGCTTTCAAGGAACCACTGATTTTATTTTGCAGGTGGCATGGTCTTTAAAAGCTGGTGTGGCCGTTAATGCCACTAGCCCCTATAACAGTTAGGGCTGCACGATTTTAGGTAAAAATTGAAATTGCGATTTTTCTCTCAAAAATTGCGATTTCGATTTTTTCACGATTTTTTTTTTGTACTGCAATCTCTTAAAGAAAAATTAGGCTAGTTACTTACCTGGGGCTTCTTCTAGCCCCCTAAAGTCCTCCTGCTCCCTCACCGCCATTCCACTCTCCTCTGTTCCTTGGCTCCGCACCTCCTCGATCATGCTCCAGTGGCCAGGAGTGCTTTGCCCATGCACAGTAGCAATTATTAGTTACCGTGCAAGTGCAAAACGCTACTGGTCACGAGAATGTGATAGGGGAGGCGAGTGACATGTGGCTGCACATGCAGTGTTCAGAGAGGAAAAAAGCAGTGCGGAATGACTACAAGTGACAAGAACAATTTAAGGGGCTGGAAGAAGCCCCAGGTAAGTAACTGGCAATTTTCCTTTAACAGTTAATGTGTCCTTTAAAGTTCTAACTACCTTTCAGCTGATTTAACTATGAAACTAGCAGCTGTCAAAGGCCAGGGTGTCTCTCACTAATCACTCTGTGCCTCTGTGTGCCGATGCCATGGGTGAGTCTGTGGTCATCTGTACACTGGCTCACTCCCCCTCCCCCCCCCCCCAAAAAAAAAAAAAAACTGCAGCTCCCTCACACGAGTGACACTCACTTCTATCATCAATCAGGGCATGACAGGATAATTGTGGGGTGAAAGGGTCACGCATCCTAAAGTTCTGGCTGCGGGGGCTGAGTTAGAGGGCCCCCTCCTCCATTAGTAGTAGCCAGCGAGATCACACACATGCACAAGCTGCGGCTGGGACCAGCACAGGGAAAGCAGGAGAGCGTCTGGCTGGACATGCCACAAAAATCAGAGCTGTGTTATCTCCCAGCTGCAGCTCAGCTCTATGAGCTGCGAGTACAGGGAGAGAAGGAGGACAGCGTCTGGCTGCACATTCCGAGAGCCACGCTCTCTCTCTTCAGCTCAACTGAACTGCGTGTGACGTCGCGGCATTCCCCGCCCCTCCACACAACACACAACTGCCGGGAGCTGAGGAGGGCGGAGATAACGTCCCTGAGTGACAGCGGCTGGCTGCAATGATACAGCCGCCGCTGATCACTAATAAATGCACAGAGCAGGGATAATTTTACCTGGGCGCTCATGGATCTCACCCAGGCGGCCTGCCCAGGTAAATGGCTCTGGGGAGAACACTGCGCTTGTATCTGGCCCCGCTGTGCGCGGATTGGCCAGAAGCAGTGAATATGCATTAGGGTTAATGAGCGGGGGGCGGATCCACTCTGCTCGCTCGAGTGGATCCGCCCCCCGCTAATTAACACTACTGCATATTCACTGCTCTGGCCAATCCGCCCACAGCGGGGCCAGATAAAAGCATACAGACAGCGGGGACAAAAAAACCGAGGATACTGACGATCACTAGATCGTCTTGTCACAAACCGCGGTTTCGGTTTTAAACCGAAAAACCGTGCAGCCCTAATAACAGTGCCTTTCATTATAAGGTCTCCTTATTCTAGTGCTTTTTATTACTATTTATACTGGTTGAACTCGATGGACGTATGTCTTTTTTCAACCAAAATAACTATGTAACTATGTAATGTGCTCATTATTATTTTGAATGTATTGCTTTTTATAGTACCCCCTATTATAATGTGCTCTCTATCACACTTCTCCCAACCCCCATGATGAGGAAAAATGCCAAGGAACCCCTGCGGAGTAGTCAAGGATCCCTGGGGTTCCAAAGGAACCCTGGTTGAGAAAGCTAGGACTAGATTGTGAGCTCCTAAGGAACAGTTAGTGACTAAACTTAATACTGTGTAAATCGCTGCAGAAGATGGATGTTGGCGCTATATAAATACTAATTAGTAACGTCAGAAAGGGATTGATCTATTTGCCACATAGCGTGGCAATTTGTGCATGTATGGCCACCTGAACGCTACCTTGACAGTGGGGAATTGTATTGCTTTCTCTTTAAAGGGGAACTGAAGAGAGAGGTATATGGAGGCTGTCATGTTTATTTCCTTTTAGACCATACCAGTTGCCTGGCAGCCCTGCTGATCCTCTGCCTCTAATACTATTAGCCATAGACCCTGAACAAGCATGCAGCAGATCAGGTGTTTCAGTGGTTCAGACTTATAAGTCTGATCTGACAAGACTAGCTGCATGCTTGTTTCTGGTTTTAATCAGATACTACTGCAGAGAAATAGACCAGCAGGGCTGCCAGGCAACTGGTATTGATTACAAGGAAATAAACATGACAGCCTCCATATACCTCTCTCTTCAGTTCCCCTTTAACTCTTCCAGGTGGACTGACCGACTGACCAACCAGCTATAGCACTGATGGTGCATCCTGACAGAAGCATTGTGCGTCTGTCAGATTACACACTAGTCGGTGCATGCAGCGCTGCAGGACGAGATTTCTCCTCCACAGTAAAATACATTTGCCAAGGAATATGAGCTGAGGGGCGGTGTTGGAGTTTCTATGCTTTGGCAAGCACTTTGTATCAGAATTGGCAACGTTTTTTTCATCCACATCGATCGATGTGAATGGATTACTCGGGTTTGCCAGGGCATACTAGCTAAGTGGGTTTGGAAAATTTTGTGGGTCTTGTCCTGAAAAACGCCATGCCTCTCTTTTTTTTCACATTTTTCGGCAGATATTTTTTCATCCACATTGATCAATGCGAATGAGAGAATCTTTGCTGTTCATTTTTCCTTTAACGACCACACCAGCTTTTAAAGACCATGCCATCTGCAAAATAAATTCAGGGGTTCCTTGAAAGCTCAAAAATCCTTAAAGGGGCTCCTTGAGATCAAAGCAGTATTTTCAGGGTTCCTCCAGGGTAAAAAATGTTGAGAAAGGCTGATCTAGTCCCTAGTATAGTCTTAAAGGGGAACTGAAGAGAGAGGTATATGGAGGCTGTCATGTTTGTTTCCTTTTAAGCAATACCAGTTGCCTGGCAGCCCTGCTGATCCTCTGCCTCTAATTGTATTAGCCATAGCCCCTGAACAAGCATGCAGCAGATCAGGTGTTTAAGTGGTTCAGACTTTAAAGTCAGATCTGACAAGACTAGCTGCATGCTTTCTGGTTTTATTCAGATACTACTGCAGAGAAATAGACCAGCAGGGCTGCCAGGCAACTGGTATTGATTAAAAGGAAATAAACATGACAGCCTCCATATACCTCTCTCTTCAGTTCCCCTTTAAAGAGACTCTGTAACAAAAAAAAAGTTTCCCTGGAGGGTACTCACCTCGGGAGGGGGAAGCCTCAGGGTCTCAATGAGGCTTCCCCCTATCCTTGTAGCTGCAGGCAATCCAGCGCTGGCTCCCCTGAAGCGTCCCACAATACTGGATGGACAAGCCTGATAAGGCTTGATATATTTAACTTCCCTGGCTCCAACAGGGGAACAGTTGTGGCTCTCAGCACAGAGATAGGTGGAAATAGCCGATCTCTGTCTGGTCCGCTCTACTACGCAGGCGACTTGCGCCTGCACAGTAGAGCGGACCGACAGTGATCGACTATTTCTGAGCGGAGAGCCGATACTGAGCCTGCGCTGGAGCCGGGAAGGTCAATATTTACATCCCGTTGTTCGGAGGGGCACAGCGAGACCGCCATGGGACACAGGAGGAAGCCTTGACAGGATACGGAAGCTTCCCTCTCCCGAGGAGCATACCCCCCAAGAGGAACTTTTTTTAGTTACAGGTTTTCTTTAAACATAGGAATGCAATGGATAGGAAAATCGCATGTTATGCGTGCAATGCAAAGCATACAAGTACATAGAAAGAATGTTTCAATGTCACTGGTAACACACTGCATGCATCACATTGTTAACAGATCCATCACACCGCTCATCTAAAGTCTCAATGTGAATGTACAATTACAATAAAATTGGACTGTCCAACAGGGCTGTGGAGTTTGAGTAGAGGAGTCAGAGCAACTTTGGGTACCTGGAGTCAGAGGTTTCATAAACCGAGGAGTCGGATGATTTTTGTACAAAATCCACAGCCCTGTTAAGTATTAGACTAAGGAGTCAGAGTCGAGGAGTCTGAGCCATTTTGGGTACCTGGAGTTGAAGGTTTCACAAACTGAGGAGTCGGAGTTGGATGATTTTTGTACCAACTCCGCAGGGCGCTGTCCAATGTACCAAACTGCTGAGAACATATCGCAAGTCACAATCTGCTAGTTCACCCAATACGGTTAGTGTTTTAGACGGACACTAGTTTACCACCAATGTGTTTTGGGGGTGTACGTATGTACGTGTCGCTGGAGAGCTGGGTGTCAGAAGAGCCTAATGATGGCTCTCCCTGATGCCACAAAACTCCCCGGCAGCATTAAATACTATTACCTCTCCAAGTTATCTCAGAAGAAAAAGAAAATATTTTCTTATGGCAAACAACTTGTTTTCCTTTACATTCCCTGTCACGCGGCTGACACATCCTCTCCCTTCACCCCCAGTCCTCAGCTCCCATCCTCATAATCAAGCATAATACCCACATTGACCACTCCTCCACTATACTACATTATATGCAAATACTACACTATATCAAATCAATCACCCTCACAGCTAATTTTTACATGGCTGCTCACTAATATAGGACTGTGGCAAGGTATGCACATATGCACGTATTGACGTATGCATTATTGTATAGGTGATCATATATACGATTATATACTTGTTTTTTTCTCTAGATATATGTGAGCATGTGGTTGCTGATACGCAAAATTGTGCCTTTGTTTATAGATGTATGCTCCTGTTGTCTATTGCCTGAGGAAGCGGGTACAAAGCCTGTGAAACGCGTTGCGAAATCCCCTTGGAGTATACCCAATAAATTGTTTTGTTGAATAGATACAGCCTTTGAGTCTGCTTGTGGGAGGTTGGTCCACCACTGCCTCCAAAGCTTTTTAAAACTTTTAATAATTTGCTTTTATACTTTTGGCGCCTCTGGTCTATACTTGTTTGGACATATATATCCACCCTTGGTGGAGGGGGATACCCCTTTTTCTTTTCTACTGTCTACAGAGAGCGACTTCTTAATCCTGAGTGAGGACAGGAAAATCTCCTCACCTGCTTATACAGTGGTTGCCTGGAGGTAACCCTGGTTTGTGAGTATAATTTTATACTCTTACTATCTTCAATTGTCATAACATAATACACTATTGGGCTCTCGGTTTCTCTTTTTTTACATCTTATGGCAAACAGGCCATTTGACTTACGTTAGACAAATGGAAAGATGATTGATTTTAACACTGTAAACTGTTATAAGAATTTTATACCTGTTTATAAGTAAGCATTACTGCATTGCCTGGTATTGAATGCACATGGGTAAGGGCCCATTCACACTTTGGATCAATAAATGCTAACAAAATCACTAGCATTTTGCAACAGGATTTTTTTTCCACAATTTTTTAGCATACTTTCAATGGACATTTTCACAATTACAATCACATTACAATCACAGTCGCACTAAAATCACCCCAAAAAAAAGTGTTGCATGTACTACAGTTTTGTGTTATCTGCAAATCACCAGCGATTGCTGCAGTGAGATCACGATAGGCGTCGGCGGGTCGTTAGTGGTATAGCATGGAAACTTTCCATGCCAGTTCACGGAGGGTTTCTCCGTGAACAGTATGTAATGTAAACACGCGGGGAAGAAAGCCCCGCTGTTTACATGATACTACGCTGCTGTGCAGCAGCGCCGTAAGGCAGATCGGCAATCCCCGGCCTCTGATTGGCCGGGGATCGCCGTCATTTGATAGGCTGAAGCCTATCCTATCAGGCGCAGGACGGATATCCGTCCTGCGCCGCTCATCAGGAAAGGTAGAGGGAGGGAAGTGGAGGGAGGAAATCGCTGCGGAGGGGGGCTTTGCGGAGCCCCCCCCCCCACCACTAATCAGTAATGGCCGGCGGCGATCAGACACCCCCCCCCCCCAGAAGGACATCTCCCTAGTGGGGAAAAAAAGGGGGGGGGGAAGTCTGATGCAGAGCCTACGCAGCACCGATCATTGCAAAATACCTTGGTCCTTAAGTGGTTAATTACGCTAGTGTTTAGAGAGCTAGCGACCGCAAGCGATTCGGGAATTAGAGGAAATGGGCCTATAAACGCCCGCAAATTGGCTCAGTGTGAATGCGCCTGTAGAGATTAAAAACACGAACCTCCTAATTTATCACAACTGATAAACGTTTCAAAACTGTTAGGATGCAGTAAAGAAAGATAAATGAACTCTGATCTCACATATAAGGCCGTCCATTCTCAAGAAAGAACAACATCCCCACTGAAGCCAACTAAATGCCGACATATTCTAAATTAGTGTTTACGGAAGGTAATCAAAGTTTCTGCGAAACAAAACATTACATAATAAGGAAGATGCACACAGATTAAAACTAAGCACGGATAATACAGACTGGGTAGTCTGGTACATTTCTGGGTAGCGCGTAGAAAGACAGGAAAAAGGAAGTGATAATCTAATTGTACTACAACATACCATAGATAACGCTAGTGTAAAGAGTATATACCACTCTTTCCCAGGTCACTTGTCGATGGTACCGAGACGTATTATAGTAACGTCACGTCACGTCACGTATGGTACGTCGTAGTACAATTAGATTATCACTTCCTTGTTCCGGTCTTTCTCTTTACGCGCTACCTAGAGATGGTGGGTATTATCCGTGCTTAATCTTAATCTGTGTGCATCCTCCTTATTATGTAATGTTTTGTTTAGCAGAAACGTTTTTGGTTACCTTCCCTAAACGCTAGTTTGGAATATGTCGGCATTTAGTTGGTTCCAGTGAGAGGTTTTTATCTCTTGGGAATGGACGGCCTTATATGTGAGATCAGAGTTCTGTCATCTTTCTTTACTGCATCCTAACAGTTTTGAAACGTTATCAGTTGTGATAAATTAGGAGGTTCGTGGTTTTAATCTCTACAGGTCCATTCACACTGAGCCAATTATCGGGCGTTTTTCTCTGATTCCCGAATCACTGGTGATCGCTAGCTCTATGTAAAGCACTAGCCTAATTAATATGGCAGCGATCTCACTGCAGCAGTCGCTGGTCTGGTGATTTGTGGATAACACAAACGTAGTACATAACCCCCCCCCCCCCTTTTTTTTAAAAGCGATCGTGATTAATGTTAACTAATGATGAAAATGTCCAATGAAAATATGCTACAGCAGAATGTGGAAAAAAAATCCTGTTGCAAAATGCTAGTGATATTATTATCATTTTGTGATCCCCAGTGTGAATGGACCCTTACCCATGTGTATTCATCACCAGGCAATGCAGAAATGTTTACTTATAAACAGATGTATAAAATTCTTATAACAGTTTACAGAGTTGAAAGCAGCCATCTCTCCATTTGTCAAATGACCTGTTTGCCATAAGAAAAAAAAAAAAAATATATATATATATAATTTTTTTTTTTTTTCTTCTGAAATAACTGGAAGGGTAATAGTATTTAACGCCGCCAGGGAGTTTTGCGGCAGCAGGGAGAGACATCATTCGGGTCCCCTGATGTCCAGCTTACACCCCCAAAACACACTAGTGGGTGAATTGGTGTCCGTCTAAAACACTAACTCTATTGGGTGAACTAGCAGATTATGACTTGTGATATGCTCTCAGCAGTTTGGTACATTGGATAGCAGGGCTGTGGAGTTGGTACAAAAATCATCCAACTCCTCAGTTTAGGAAACCTCCGACTCCAGGTACCCAAAATGGCTCAGACTCCTCGACTCTGACTCCTTAGTCTAATACTTATCAGGGCTGTGAATTTTGTACAAAAATAATTCGACGACTCGGTATGAAACCTCTTACGCCAGGTACCCAAAATTGCTCTGACTCCTCTACTCAAACTCAGACTCCACAGCCCTGTTGGACAGTCCAATTTTATTGTAATTGTACATTCACATTGAGACTTTAGATGAGCGGTGTGATGGATCTGTTAACAATGTGATGCATGCAGTGTGTTACCAGTGACATTGAAACATTCTTTTTATGTACTTGTGTGCTTTGCATTGCACGCATAACATGCGATTTTCCTATCCATTGCTTTCCTATTTTTAAAGAGTAACTGTTAGCCCCCAAATTGAAATTTAAAACACTATTGCAATGTTTTATTTATTATATAAGTGAGCCAAAAAGCCAATGTACAAGTTAAAAATCAATCTAATTTTGTTACTATCTAACTTTTTCCCCCAGCTCCGGACGCAAGCCGCATATCAGATACTGTAGCATGCAGAGCATGCCTATGTCTGGCCGACCCCCCTCTCCCCCCCCAGGACCAGGTGCCAATATATTCTCCCCACCGCAGCTGACCGCTCTGACACGGAGAGAGAGCGGCAGCACTTCCAGAGCAGCCAGCGCCGTGCATCTCTCTCACATGTGATTCTCTCACATGTGACTCGGCGGCGGCTGCTCTGCGGTGCTGCTCTGGAAGTGCTGCCGCTCTCTCTCCGTGTCAGAGCGGTCAGCTGCGGTGGGGAGAATATATTGGCACCTGGTCCTGGGGGGGGAGAGGGGGGTCGGCCAGACATAGGCATGCTCTGCATGCTACAGTATCTGATATGCGGCTTGCGTCCGGAGCTGGGGGAAAAGGTTAGATAGTAACAAAATTAGATTGATTTTTAACTTGTACATTGGCTTTTTGGCTCACTTATATAATAAATAAAACATTGCAATAGTGTGTTAAATTTCAATTTGGGGGCTAACAGTTACTCTTTAAAGAAAACCTGTAACTAAAAAAAAAAAAAAGTTCCCTTGGGGGGTATGAACCTCGGGAGGGGGACGCTTCCGGATCCGGTCAAGGCTTGTCTCCCCCCCCCCCCCTCCCCGTCCTGTGTCCCGTGGCGGTCTCGCTGTGCCCCTCCGAACAGCGGGATGTAAATATTGACCTTCCCGGCTCCAGTGCAGGCTCAGTATCGGCTCTCCTCCTTGGATAGCAGGGCTGTGGAGTTGGTACAAAGATCATCCGACTCCTCAGTTTGTGAAACCTCCCACTCCTCAGTTTGTGAAACCTCCCACTCCTCAGTTTGTGAAACCTCCCACTCCTCAGTTTGTGAAACCTCCCACTCCTCAGTTTGTGAAACCTCCCACTCCTCAGTTTGTGAAACCTCCCACTCCTCAGTTTGTGAAACCTCCCACTCCTCAGTTTGTGAAACCTCCCACTCCTCAGTTTGTGAAACCTCCCACTCCTCAGTTTGTGAAACCTCCCACTCCTCAGTTTGTGAAACCTCCCACTCCTCAGTTTGTGAAACCTCCCACTCCTCAGTTTGTGAAACCTCCCACTCAAGGTGCCCAAAATTGCTCTGACTCCTCGACTCAAACTCTGCCACAACAGCCCTGTTGGACAGTCCAATTATATTGTACTTGTACGTTCACATTGAGACTTTAGATGAGCGTGTGATGGATCTGTTAACAATGTGATGCATGCAGTGTGTTACATGTGACATTGAAGCATTCTTTCTATGTACTTGTATGCTTTGCATTGCACGCATAACAATTTCCTATCCATTACGTTCCTGTTTTTAAAGAAAACTTGTAACTAAAAAAATTTCCCCTGGGGGGTACGCAACTCGGGTGGGGGATGTCTCCGGATCGTATCGAGGCTTCCCCCATCCTCCTGTGTCGGTGGTCTTGCTGTGCCCCACCGAACAGCGGGTATTGACCGCGCAGGCGCATTATCGGTTCGGAGATATGTGGTAATAGCCGGTCGCTGTCGATCCGCTCTACTGCGAAGTCACAAGTCTCCTGCGCAGTAGAGCAGACCCCACAGAGATTGGCCATTTCCACCTATCTCCATGCTGAGAGCTGCAACAGCACCCCCGCTGGAGCCAGGGAAGGTAAATATATTAAGCCTTTTCAGGCTTGTCGAGCCAGGATTGCGGGATGCTTCAGAGGAGCCAGCGCTGGATTGCTTGCAGCTACAGGGATGGGGGAAGCCTCATTGGGACCCTGAGGCTTCCCCCTCCTAAAGGGAGTACCTCCGCACCCCACTGTCAAGGTAGCGTTCAGGTGGCCATACACGCACAAATTGCCACGCTATGTGGCAAATAGATCAATCCCTCTCTGACGGTACTAATTAGTATTTATATCGGCTGTGGAGTCGGTACAAAAATCTTCCAACTCAGACTACTCAGTTTATGAAACCACCGACACCGGGTACCCAAAATGTCTCCACCTCCTCGACTCCGACTCCTTAGTCTAATACCACAGCCCTGATTTATATAGTGCCAACATCTGCAGCGCTTTACACAGTATATTGTTTAGTCACTAACTGTTCCTTAGGATCTCACAATCTAGTCCAGGCTTTCTCAACCAATGTTTCCTGGAACCCCAGGGTCCTTGACTTCTCTGCAGGGGTTCCTTGGCATTTTTCCCCATCATGGGGGAAGTATGATAGAGAGCACACTATAATAGGGGGTACTATAAAAAGCAATACATTCAAAATAATGAGAACATTAATGAAAAGCACTAGAATAAGGATACATTATAATGAAGGGCACTGTTATAGGGGGTAGTGGCATTAACGACCACACCAGCTTTTAAAGACCATGCCATCTGCAAAATAAATTCAGGGGTTCCTTGAAAGCTCAAAAATCCTTACAGGGGCTCCTTGAGATCAAAGCAGTATTTTCAGGGTTCCTCCAGGGTAAAAAATGTTGAGAAAGGCTGATCTAGTCCCTAGTATAGTCTTAAAGGGGAACTGAAGAGAGAGGTATATGGAGGCTGTCATGTTTGTTTCCTTTTAAGCAATACCAGTTGCCTGGCAGCCCTGCTGATCCTCTGCCTCTAATTGTATTAGCCATAGCCCCTGAACAAGCATGCAGCAGATCAGGTGTTTAAGTGGTTCAGACTTTAAAGTCAGATCTGACAAGACTAGCTGCATGCTTTCTGGTTTTATTCAGATACTACTGCAGAGAAATAGACCAGCAGGGCTGCCAGGCAACTGGTATTGATTAAAAGGAAATAAACATGACAGCCTCCATATACCTCTCGCTTCAGTTCCCCTTTAAGCCTCATCTACGCGTGTAGATGAGGCTCCGATCCGGCGGCTCGATTAGCCGCCGGATCGCCTCTTCCGTATCCCCGCGCGTGCGTCGGGTTTCGATTCCCTGCCGGCGCCGCTTAACTTCCGCTCGACTCCCTGCCATTGTCCCCTCGCGGGGAACGAGCAGGGAATCGGCGGTGGCAAGATCCGACCTGTCGGATCTTATCAATGATAAGAAACATCGGAGCCTCATCTACTCCAATTTAGAGGCAAGCTAATTAACCCCCTTGGCGGTATGAAAAATACCGCCCGGGGGAAGCGCAGCAGGTTTTTTTTTTTTAATTTTTTTTTTTAATCATGTAGCGAGCCGAGGGCTCGCTACATGATGGCCGCTGCTCAGCGGCATCCCCCCGCCCGCTTCGATCGCATTCGGCGATCTCCGATCAGGAAATCCCGTTCAAAGAACGGGATTTCCTGGAGGGCTTCCCCCGTCGCCATGGCGACGGGGCGGGATGACGTCAACGACGTCATTGGGAGTCCCGATCCACCCCTCGGCGCTGCCTGGCACTGATTGGCCAGGCAGCGCTCGGGGTCTGGGGGGGGGGGCCGCGCGCCGCACCGGATAGCGGCGATCGGGGTGCTGGCGCAGCTAGCAAAGTGCTAGCTGCGTTCAGCAAAAAAAATTATGTAAATCGACCCAGCAGGGCCTGAGCGGCACCCTCCGGCGGCTTACCCCGTGTCACACACGGGGTTACCGCTAAGGAGGTTAATTTAGCTGAAGTTTTTGGAAGGTTTGAAATAGGAGTGCCCAGAGGAAACCCACACACACGGGGAGAATATATAAACTCCTTGCAGATAGTGCCTTGGCTTGGATTGATCGTTCACCACCCCCTTTGAGTAGGAGTCTTCTCCTCATGCACTCCCATTGACTGGATCTTTCTGCGGATGTGCAGTGCCACTAAGTACTGTATTTTTAGATCCCAATGATTCCGGATGCTGCAAATCGTAAAATGCTTATTTTTACCAGGTCTGTGGAGTTGGAGTCAAGGAGTTGGAGCAGTTTTTGGGTACCTTGAGTCGGAGTCATAAAAATTGTACGGATTCCTAATAATTTAAACTGTAATTAAAAGAAAGTTCTATTTATCATATATTCATGATGTGTAGCTTGTTTATGAAGTAATAGTGCTAAAATCACAAAAAATGAAATAATCAAACATTTAGTGCTCACTTCCAATGCATGTCACCCCTCGGGGATCTTGATCGATATCCCTGGACCCCGCTGCGCACACGTGTGTAAGTTGTGTAGCTGGTGTGCTGTGTTGCTATGCGGAGGGCCAACGTGCGGCACATGCTTGTCATCACGTTAGGGAGCGGAGCGAACAATGGGTTCCTGTGGGCAGATCGGCAGAAAGTGCATTTCAGTGCATCTGTTGTCAGCTTCCATACAAATTCTACATGAATTTCACACTCCCTGTACTCATTAAATCAATGAATTTGATATGTTAAATTTGGGGTTGGTGACTACAAATTGTCATATAGTGGTACTATGCTCTCCATATGCACTCCATGCATAGCAGTTAATCCACTGAGAATGTTGTGCACACTGCACACAGGGGTGTTGTCTATCACTCGTAGACCTGGTTCAGATGATATGTGAATTTGTAAGGCTTGAAACCCACTACAAATCGCTAGCGTTTTTAATGAGCGATTTCATGAGCATTTTCTGGCAATTTTTTGGTAGCGATTTTTAAAGTGTAAGCTTTTTGCCAGTGATTGTGATGGCGATTAGCGGTTTTAATTGATTGGTCCTTTTCAAAAAAATTTTTTATTTCTGTTAGTTTGCAGTAGTTTAAAATCTCACACAAATTACTATGTGTAGCGATTCATGAGCAATATGCCAGTGCTTCAATACTTAAAGGATACCCAAACTGAAATGTGACATAATGAGATAGACATGTGTCTGTACAGTGCCTAGCACACAAATAACTATGCTGTGTTCCTTTTTTTTCTTTCTCTGCCTGAAAGAGTTAAATATAAGGTATGCAAGTGGCTGACTCAGTCCTGACTCAGACAGGAAGTGACTACAGTGTGACCCTCACTGATGAGAAATTCCAACTCTAAAACACTTTCCTAGCAGAAAATTGCTTCTGAGAGCAAGAAAGAGGTAAAAAAGGGGAATTTCTTATCAGTGAGGGTCACACTGTAGTCACTTCCCGTCTGAGTCAGGACTGAGTCAGCCACTTACAGTGGAGGAAATAATTATTTGACCCCTCACTGATTTTGTAAGTTTGTCCAATGACAAAGAAATGAAAAGTCTCAGAACAGTATCATTTCAATGGTAGGTTTATTTTAACAGTGGCAGATAGCACATCAAAAGGAAAATCGAAAAAATAACCTTAAATAAAGGATAGCAACTGATTTGCATTTCATTGAGTGAAATAAGTTTTTGAACCCTCTAACAATAAAAGACTTAATACTTAGTGGAAAAACCCTTGTTTGCAAGCACAGAGGTCAAACATTTCTTGTAATTGATGACCAAGTTTGCACACATTTTAGGAGGAATGTTGGTCCACTCCTCTGTGCAGATCATCTCTAAATCCCTAAGGTTTCGAGGCCGTCTCTGTGCAACTCTAAGCTTGAGCTCCCTCCATATGTTTTCTATTGGATTAAGGTCCGGAGACTGACTAGGCCACTCCATGACCTTAATGTACTTCTTCTTGAGCCACTCCTTTGTTGCCTTTGCTGTATGTTTTGGGTCATTGTCGTGCTGGAACACCCATCCACGACCCATTTTCAGTTTCCTGGCAGAGGGAAGGAGGTTGTCGTTCAGGATTTCATGATACATGGCTCCGTCCATTTTCCTGTTAATGTGATTAAGTTGTCCTGTGCCCTTAGCAGAAAAACACCCCCAAAGCAAAATGTTTCCACCCCCATGCTTGACGGTGGGGACGGTGTTTTGGGGGTCATAGGCAGCATTTTTCTTCCTCCAAACACAGCGAGTTGAGTTAATGCCAAAGAGCTCTATTTTGGTCTCATCAGACCACAGCACCTTCTCCCAGTCACTCACAGAATCATTCAGGTGTTCATTGGCAAACTTCAGACGGGCCTGCACATGTGCCTTCTTGAGCAGGGGGACCTTGCGAGCCCTGCAGGATTTTAATCCATTGCGGTGTAATGTGTTTCCAATGGTTTTCTTGGTCACTGTGGTCCCTGCTAATTTGAGGTCATTCACTAACTCCTCCCGTGTAGTTCTAGGATGCTTTTTCACCTTTCTCAGAACCATTGACACCCCACGAGGTGAGATCTTGCGTGAAGCCCCAGAGCGAGGTCGATTGATGGTCATTTTGTGCTCCTTCCATTTTCGAACAATCGCACCAACAGTTGTCACCTTCTCTCCCAGCTTCTTGCTAATGGTTTTGTAGCCCATTCCAGCCTTGTGCAGGTCTACAATTTTGTCTCTGACATCCTTGGACAGCTCTTTGGTCTTTCCCATGTTGGAGAGTTTGGAGTCTGCTTGATTGATTGATTCTGTGGACAGGTGTCTTTTATACAGGTGACTAGTTAAGACAGGTGTCCTTAATGGGGGTGACTAATTGAGTAGAAGTGTCAAACCACTCTGTGGGAGCCAGAACTCAAGAATGGTTGGTAGGGGTTCAAAAACTTATTTCACTCAATGAAATGCAAATCAGTTGCTAGCTTTTATTTGAGGTTATTTTTTCGATTTTCCTTTTGATGTGCTATCTGCCACTGTTAAAATAAACCTTCCATTGAAATGATTCTGTTCTGAGACTTTTCATTTCTTTGTCATTGGACAACCTTACAAAATCAGCGAGGGGTCAAATAATTATTTCCTCCACTGTACATACCTGATATTTAACTCTTTCAGGCAGAGAAAGGAATGCAGCATAGTTATTTGTGTGCTAGGCACTGTACATACTAGGTCTGCACGTTTTTTGGTTTAAAACAGAAACCGCGGTTCGAGGCAAGACTATCTGCTGATCGTCAGTACCTTCGGTTTTTCGGTCCGCTGTCTGTAACATCTTGCTTCTGGCCCCGCTGTGCGCGGATTGGCCAGAAGCAGTGAATATGTATAAGTGTTAATGAGCGGGGGGCGGATCCACTAGAGCGAGCGGCCGGGCACATCATACAGCACTACCTATCACTGGCTAGCGATGGAATGACGGCAGCGGTAGGCAGAGCTGTATGCTCTGTACATCTCCACCTACCACTGCCGTCATTCCATCGCTAGCCAGTGATCGGTAATGCTGTATGATGTGCCCGGCCGCTCGCTCTAGTGGATCCGCCCCCCGCTCATTAACACTTATACATATTCACTGCTTCTGGCCAATCCGCGCACAGCGGGGCCAGAAGCAAGATGTTACAGACAGCGGAACGGGCAGTGCGGACCGTGAGCAGTGAATATGTATAAGTGTTAATGAGTGGGGGGCGGATCCACTAGAGCGAGCGGCCGGGCACATCATACAGCATTACCGATCACTGGCTAGTGATGGAATGACAGCAGTGGTAGGCGGAGCTGTACAGAGCATACAGCTCCGCCTACCGCTGCCGTCATTCCATCGCTAGCCAGTGATAGGTAATGCTGTATGATGTGCCCGGCCGCTTGCTCTAGTGGATCCGCCCCCGCTCATTAACACTTATACATATTCACTGCTTCTGGCTAATCCGCGCACAGCGGGGCCAGAAGCACGATATTGCGGACCAGGCAGTGCAGACTGTGAGCCAAAGCCTGAGGCGCTACACCTGCTATTGCTGAAATTCTGTCTTGTCCCCATTTTTATTGCCTGATGAAGCGGGCTGGGCCTGCGAAACGCGTTGCACTGTTTTGGGGTACTAATTAATAAATGTGACTACTATTCAGACGTCTTTCGTGTCTACTTTATGGAGGTAAGTCCACCACTTCCTCCCAGCAAATTTTAAAGTTTTTATCCACTTTTATCCTGCTGGCGCCTCTGTTCTCCTACTGCTATACCGTGTCCACCCCTGGTGGAGGGGTGATCTACCCCCTTTCGCATCTACAGAGAGCGACTTCTTATCCCTGAGTGAGGACAGGTCTAATCTCCTCACCTGCCTATACAGTGGTTGCCTGTGTGGTAACCCATGTTTGTGAGTATAATTTTCTCACGATAACCTTTACTTCATTTATGCTTAACATACTACACTATATTGGGCTCTCGGTTTCTCTACACTTTAACAAGTAACTTGTCTATATATCTTATCTAAAGTTTAGATGGTTTACACAGCAAATCTAGCTGCAAACAGCTTCAACAGTTTATAATTATTTATTCCTGTTATACAATGAGACCGGCCATGTTATGTTTGTGTCACATTATACACAGGCAAGTTGATCTGTATCTCCAGTCCGCAGCCTGTGAAAACTTCACTCTCCTCCTCCCCTCTGCCTCTGAAATCTCTGGCTCGTAACTTCCTCCTGCCCAGACCGAGCTCCCATAAGCCCTTGCTACATGAGTCTGAGAGTACCAAGGCACTCTGGAGAAGCTGTGGGCGAGGCTTGTTCAGTTTATAGGGAATTAAAGTATTAAAACAAAAAGGAAAAAAAAAAGTATTTGGCGTTAGGAATGCTGTATAAACTATACGAAAGAACACAATTATACAATGAGTAAAAGTTTATCTTGGATCCACTTTAAGACTGGAGGATTAAGTGAACCTCCAGACTAAAAATCTACTCGGCAGAACTGAAAAGGCTTGGTGTTTCTTTAACAGTTTCACAGCATCAGAACTTTCTTTCTCTTATACAATATAATAACCTGAACATTTGTATAGCGCTTTTCTCCTGTCGGACTCAAAGCGCTCAAGAGCTGCAGCCACTGGGACGCGCTCAAGAGGCCACCCTGCAGTGTTAGGGAGTCTTGCCTTGAACTCCTTACTGAATAGGTACTTGACCTAGCCAGGATTCAAACCCTGGTCTCCCATGTCAAAGGCAGAGCCCTTAACCAGTACACTATCCAGCCACTGCTATATACAAGCCTCATTTTTAGCTGCACAGAAGAAAACTGCCCGGGCAGTTTTCCCCTTATGCTGTGCAAAGCATGATGGGATTTCTGATGTTCTTGTTCTGCTGTTTTGGTGCAACTTTTTTTTTTTTTTTTACATTTTGAATTTGACATTTGAAGCCTAGTGTGTGCAGCTGGGAGGGGTTTTCAGGACACAGGACTGTGTCTCATGCTCCCTGTCACCTCCTTTCAACCAAAAAGATGGCTGCCCCCATGACAAAGATGGCAGCCCCCATGAATCAAAAACATTTGCCTGTTCTTTTAAAACAGGGTGGGCAAAAGATTAGATTACCTATCTATTCTAATTAACATAACTAATGTAACTTAATAACAGTATGTTTGTTTAGGCTGAAGTTACCCTTTAAGCTTGCGGAGCAGTTCAGTGTTCCATCTGCCCCCCACCATTGCAATTCGGGTGCAATTTAAATGCAGCCGAATTTCAGCGGTAGTAATTCTGTGTGTTGCCTCTGTTAAAGTGAATGGGAACCGCATTTTTTTTAAAAAATGAAGCAAATACTTACCTAAGGAGAGGGAAGGCTCTAGGTCGTATAGAGCCTTCCGTCTCCTCTCTCGGTGCTCTCTATCCTGTGCTGGCTCCCCCCGTTTCAATCCCTCGCCGAAAGGGTATTTGGAAGTCTTTGGGAGCCGTGTCATACTGCACACACGTGAGCGTGCAAGAGCGTGCTTGCGCAGGTGCAGCACAGGGCCGCCTTTCTTCAGGAGCACTCGGGCTCCCTGAAGACTTCTGAAGCCTCCTTCGGCCGGGTAAAGCCGTATTTGACTAATTTAGTCAAATGCTGCTACTGGGCGAGCCAGCACCGGAACGACGGGACCAGGAGAGGAGCCAGAAGGCTCTATAGGACCCAGAGCCTTCCCTCTCCTCGGGTAAGTATCTGTCTCATTTTTTTTTTTTTTTTTAAATGCGGTTCCCATTCACTTTAAGCCGCAATCTTAGCCGGTACTAGGCTCAGTGACGTCAGCTGGGGGCCTTCCCCGGCTGACATCACTCAGTCAGACTAAGCCGAGTACCAGTGGTTGATTACGGCTGAACAGAGGATTCTGTGAGGGCTGCAGGAGGATGGCGAGGGACGCATCCATGCTTTTGGGGCTGGAGGAAGCCCTGGGTAAGCAAGAAAAAAAATGCCCACTTGACTCATCTGTGAGTCTCTTTTATGAGTGGGAGGGGACTGCAACATGTCGAGTCGGTTTATGGCTGTGGCCATGTCCAGATCTGACTGTAATGGGGGGGCCGCCTGTCTAGTGCCGGTTCTGTGCGTTAATAAGCGCTGGGCTGGTGCTGGGTAGCAGCTGACAGGCGGTGAATTCACCACTTGTCAGCTGCCAGTCTGAAATGGGCTTTAGTTTTACAGACTTAAAGAGAACCAGAGACGACAGAAAGAAGATGTTATACATACCTGGGGCTTCCTCCAGCCCCATCAGCCTGGATCGCTCCCACGCAGTCGTCCTCTGCAGCCTCTACCCGCCGGTACCGGGTCCTATCATTTCGGCCAGTCGATGCAAGTGCTGTGCACTCCCTCCATACTGCACAGGCACATGCGTAAAGATATGGAGGGAGTCCCTGTGCTTGCGTACAATAGGCAGCGTCCACCGGAAGTGACGGGACTCGGTACCGGCGATAGAGGCAGCGGAGGACAGCGGCGTGGGAGCGATCCAGGCTTATGGGGCCGGAGGAAGCCCCAGGTATGTATAACATCCTTTTTTTTTTTTTTTTTTTCTTTCCATTTTTTAAAGACAGTTAGTCTCTGGTTCCCTTTAAGCAGGAAGCTTTGAGTCAGGATGATGCGAAGCAGCAGAGAAAGGGCAAACCCACAGGAGTTAATAAACTTTTGTTTTTGGTATCATCCTGATTTTAAACTTTCTGCTATTTCTGATTGCTAACAAGGAAGCATGGAAGCGGCTATCCTTATTGACTTTACAGAAAATACATTTACGAGATGTTAGCTTCAGTAGTGTCAGATACAAGTGTGCAAACAGTCAGTGACATCAGAACACTTGTGGCAAATTATGTGGTTAGTACTATAGAGACAAAAGCCTCAATTCGCTAAGTGCAGTTCAGTAAAATAATTTAGGTCGGTAAAATACCACATTCTGTATTTTACTTTTTTTTTATTTTTTTTTATTTTTTTTTTACAAAATTCACAAAAAATGCATGCGGTAGAAGTTTGGGGATTTACCGAGGAATCTTGTTTTAGTTCACCAAGCCCTCCTTGGTAAGTCTCACTTACCAGCTGTGGAGCAGGTCGGGCAGAAAGTTGAGTCTGCATGAGTACATCCTCGGCATCCCTTTAGATGTGCTGCAGCCACCAGGGGGAGCCCTTCTGTATGAGTATTCAGATACAGGTAGTCCTCGGTTAACGAACGAAATAGGGACTGTAGGTTTGTTCTTAACCTGAATCTGTTCTTAAGTCGGAACATTGTGCCATCTCTGTCCCCTGTGCCTCCAGTGTCCTCTTCTCTGTCACCTCTGCCTTTTGTACCTGTTTTATACAAGTTTAAAAGCCATTTTTTTCTTTGACTTTTTGTTTTTGTTTTTTTTTGTAATCCATTTTCTCAAAAACTACAAGTCCAATTTGAAAAAAAAATTTTTGGGCCTGTTCCCATGGTAACAGAGAATCCATGCCGTTCATATCGGCGGGTCGTTCATAAGTCGGGCGTTTGCAAGCCGGATAATACCTGTATTTACATATAAAAGGATGCAGAAAAACATTAGAAAATGTCTCCTTTCCCTGCTCTGCTGCGTTAAGTCCTGCCCTCCAGGGTATCCGACCAAATCACCCTATTGGCTGTCTGCTACATCTGTCAATATGTTACCACATGGAAAGTGTGGGGTACCGGCTGGTCAGAGCCGGAGGTAAACATGGAACACTTATTTACCTCACTAGTCAGTAATGCTGCTTTTTCAGTGCAGTTATAAGTTTAATGAATTGGCATTTGACAAGGTGATCGGTAAAATCAGCTTTGCTTAGTGAATTGAGGACAAAGGATCAGCACAACTGTGAGGTAAGCAGTTTAAAAGAAAAAGAAAACCATGATAAAACCTGTTTTTTGCCCCATTGTACTGTAAGAGGCAACAGGTTTGTTGTAGGGGTTGTATATGGCTATGTAGAAAATGGGATGGGGTAAGCGGATGGAGTATGAGTAAAAAGTTATAATGGAATTGCAGATTATTTCAAATTGTTCCAAACTTAATGCTACAGTCATTGTATGTACATTTATGCAGCTTGGAAATGGTCCACTTCCATTGCATAAAATTTGCACAAGCTCAGAACTATTTTTAATCTCATCGACGGTCCTCAGTTTGTAGAAGTATCAGGTGTTTTTTTTTTTTTGTTTTGTGTTTTTTTTTTTTTTTTTTTTTTTTTTTTTTTATAATGTTTTTTTCACTTTATCCCATACAGGTGAACGTCCCTAAAACCCGCAGGACCTACTGCAAAAAATGTGGGAAGCATCAGCCACATAAAGTTACCCAGTACAAGAAGGGTAAAGATTCTTTGTATGCCCAAGGTAAGAATAGCAGATTAAAAACATCCTAAACGGTTAAAGAAACAAAAAATTGCTTGGTTGTGTCATAGTCCCTCTTTCTTTAGTATGCGAGCGTGGTCATGCACTAATAGTCTATGTAGGCCCAGTAGTATGAAGCTGATTCTGATGAAGCACTTTGGCATGAAACAAAAATGCATGCGTGAGCGCCCTTGTTCTAGTGGGCTGGCATAAAACTAGTCCTTGGTAAGAGTACTACTTGTAGAGGGTACAGTCAAGAACATCCATCAGGTTGTAGGCAATCTAAAGGTAGCCATACATCAGGCGACTTGATGGCCGATTGGCCATCGATTAGATTGTTTTAATAGGATAAAAATCTGTATCCCCAAGTGCATGCCTGACCGACAATGCAACCAATTTCAGGCTGAAATTGCTGAAATTGGTTGCGTAATTCGATTGTGCAAGATGTTGGGCCGATTTGCTCAATCTGGTGCACGGTGGTAATGCCATGCAATTCTGGGACGATCAGACGCAATGAAACTTTACATTAGGGGAAAGTGTAGGGGAAGCGGTCGAATGTGGCATCATAAGGCCGATTTCAGCATGAAATTGATAGAGAATCGGCCTGTGTTGTATGGGCTTTTCTCTTGGTCGAATTTGCCAATCATCGCTAGATATATGGTTAGCTTAACTGTGGGTACATGTCCAATTTAGGCTGCATTAGTTAAGTCTGAGTGGAAAAGTAAAGAAGGAAAAAAAAAGAAAATAAAGCATGCCCTGCAACTTACTTTATGTGGCAAATGTACCAAATAAGAGCCAGGGAAATTGGGGAATTGTGTTTTATGGAGAAGAAAAATAAGCGCGTTAACTTTTGGATTGCCTGGCTAGCATCCCTATTGTTTACCAAATGAAAAAAAAATTGATTTTATGTCTGACAGTTACTCTTTAACCACTTAACGACCGCCTAACGCCGATAGGCGTCGGCGGGTCGTTAGTGGTATAGCATGGAAACGGCCGCTCGAGCGGCCTTTCCATGCTAGTTCACGGAGACTGTCTCCGTGAACAGTGTGCGAGCCGCCGATCGCGGCTCGCGCGCATAATGTAAACATGCGGGGAAGAAATCCCTGCTTTTTACATCACCCGGCGCTGCTGCTCAGCAGCGCCGTGACTTAGATCGGCGATCCCCGGCCGGGGATCGCCGGCATCTGATAGGCAGAAGCCTATCCTATCAGGCGCAGGACGGACTTCCGTCCTGCGCATTACTGCTGAAGAGGGAGGCAAGCGGAGGGAGGGCGGAAATGGCTGCGGAGGTGGGCTATGAGGAGCCCCCCCCCCGCTACTCCGTAATAGCCGGCGGCGATCAGACCCCCCCCAGTAGGACATCCCCTAGTGGGGAAAAAAGGGGGGGGGGGGGGAGTCTGATCACCCGGCCACAATCCTGATCGGTGCTGCGGGCTGTAGAGCCCACGCAGCACCGATCATTAGAAAAAACCCTGGTCCTTAAGTGGTTTAAGGGGTTCTTTCGTGAATGATGAAAAAAAGTGGTTTATGCATAACCTATTAAAAATTATGGCGTATTGGGTGGAATCCCTCCTCTTACCCCCTCCCGCCCTTCTACCCTTGGATATTTGTTACCTAGTCCTCTCATCGTTCCACCCAATACGCCATACAGATGTCCTCATCCAACTTAATCTTAGGTTAATTTTCCCAGAACGTCATTGGACAGCACCCCTGGATGAGACCTGTCTCCCTCCCCACCGTGGACAGGAACTGCAAGATAAGAGATTTGCATAACAAATAGGCAGCAGTATATTTAGGAGTAACTTACCCTAATGCCTCAGTTCAGTTTCCTGTCCCGGACGGGATGCAGAGGGAGAGGTCTCCAGGGTGCTATCCACGGCAGGCGTTCGGGGGCAGCGGCTATCAGGACTCTAAGTGACGCTGTTCAGTGAACAGCCAGAGTCCTGCAGCGTGAAGGAGGCTTCTCCGATGGAGGCAGCAGCAATATACGCGCAGGCGCGCGAGGAAGGAGGAACTTCCGGGTCAACCCGGAAGTAGTCACGCAAGCGCGTCCAGCGTGATTCAGAGGACGCGGCAGGGGCTGCGGCGGTGATGGTGAATCAGCTGCAGCTGATTCACTCAGGTAAATTCATTGGGGCATTTTGGCGGCATGCGCCGCAGCGGGGCACTAATTGTCATTAATTAAACGGCAGGTGCCGCCCCTCAGGTGATGTCAGAGTCTATATATATGTGTGTGTGTGTATATGTATATATGTATGTGTGTATGTGTGTATGTATGTATGTATGTATGTATGTATGTATGTATGTATGTATGTGTATATATATATATATATATATATATATATATATATATATATATATATATATATATATATATATATATATATATATATATATATATATATATATATATATATATATATATATATATATATATATATATATATATATATATATATATATATATATATATATATATATATATATATATATATATATATATATATATATATATATATATATATATATATGTATATGTGTGTGTGTTAATCCCTTTCTCACTCAGTTTGTTTGTGAGCATGGAGGACGCAGCTGGGTCAGCTCCTGCGCAGTCTGCCAGGCCTGCCCAAGACCCCTCTCTGGCAAGTACTGATGTTATCGTGCTGGGTATATGTATGTATGTATATATGTATGTGTATATATATATATATATATATATATATATATATATATATATATATATATATATATATATATATATATATATATATATGTTTATATATTAAGAGGGGATACTAATGGTAGTCTTTGTCTATTGTTTTTTATAGCCTGAAAAACATGACAAAACTGATAAAGCTACTGCTGTGCAATCCAGTCAGCATGGATCTAGTGGGTCTAGCAAATCCGGGAAGAAATGTGCCATTTTTTTAGTCGTTTTTCATCTTCAAAGAAGCTATGTCAAGACTGTACTAATAAACTAGTGAAGGATGAATCCCCGGTTATATTTAAGGATCTGATGGGCTGGATGCGGGCAGAAATGTCATTAAGGAAATTAAGGACTCTGCTATTTCGGGCTCAAACCACAGCTCCTAGCTCTGCGGATATGCCTGGTCCTAGCAGTATGGTTCCTATTGTGCCCAATGTTAAGGCAGCACCCTCTAGTCCCAACTCCGCATACTGGGCCGGCAGGGTCAAGAGGAAATAGAGAAAGTGATGCCGAAGGTTCAGAACTTTCTGAGTGAGAAATTTCTGAATTGGAGGAGATACCTGAAGGGGAGGAAGTAGAGGGTACAGATAGGCCTCAAAAATTTGCCTTTTCTCCTGATTCAATGAAGGACCTTTTGTCCTCCATGCATGAAATTATGGGCATTAAATCTGAACAGAAGCCATTAACTCCCCTGGATCAGATGTATGAAGGTTTGGCGGACCCCCAGTCTCGTTTTATTCCAGTCCATTCTACTCTAAAAACTATGATTAAGAAGGAATGGGATAATCCTGAGAAACGGGCCTTTTGGCCTAAATCTTTATCTAAACGTTATCCCTTTTCTCCTGAGGACCAGGAATGTTGGGGTCCTCCGCCAAAGCTGGATCCATCTTTTTCTAGGGTATCTAGAAAGTCTGACTTGTTGTTTGAGGATTTTGGGAATCTTAAAGACCCGATAGATAAAAAGATGGATAACGTTTTGAGGAGAGCTTGGGAATCTTCCTCATTAACCTTCAAACCAGCAATAGCATCTACAGCAGTTAGTAGATCTCTCAAATCATGGCTTTCAGACTTACAATTTAAAATCGCCAATGGGGTCTCTAGAGAGGAAATGCTCAAGGACTTCCCAAAAATTATGAATGCCTCTAATTATATGGTTGATGCAGCAGATGATACCGTGAAGCTGACAGCTAGGACCACAGCGTTAGTTAACTCTGCTAGAAGGGGTGTATGGGTCAAGACCTGGAACGGAGATATCTCGTCCAAATCTAAACTTTGTGGTATCCCTTGTGAAGGAAAACTTTTGTTCGGGTCTAGATTGGATGACACTCTAGATCGTACGGCAGACAGTAAGAAGAATTTTCCTAGAAAACGGCCATTTCAAAATAAGCGGCCATTTCGGGCCCCCTCAAAAAATGAGCCGGAAAACAAGTCTTCCAGAAATAAGAGATGGGCCCCTTATAGACAACAGAAACCGCGTTTTGGCACCACTAGTGCCAAAAAGACAGATAAACAATGACGCCATCATTCCGGTGGGGGGGGGGAGAGTGTCACATTTTTTCGAGAAATGGCAACAACTACTTCAGAACCAGTGGCTACTGAATATCGTGCTAGAAGGTTACAGAATAGAATTCATTCAACCCACCCCCCCCTACAACTTTGTCCTAACTCCTTGCCCAAGAAATCAATCATTAAGAATAGCTCTCCAAGCAGAAGTGAAGTCACTCCTTCAAAAAAGAGTAATCCGAGAGGTTCCAAGTATGCAAAGGGAACAGGGGTTTTACTCCCCAGTCTTTCTGGTAAAAAAGCCTCAGGGGGATTATCGATTTATTCTAAATCTAAAGACTCTAAATCTAATAGTAAAATACAGGAAGTTCAGAATGGACAATATTCGATCTGTGATTCATCTCTTACAGAGCAACGATTACTTAGCATCCATAGACTTGAAGGATGCTTACCTACATCTACCGATCCACCTATCTTCTCAACAGTACCTGAGGTTTGCCGTATGGATGGAAGGGAAGGGAAGACACTTTCAATTTATTGCCTTACCTTTTGGATTATCTTCAGCTCCATGGTTATTTACTAAAGTTACAGCTGAAATGTTAGCCCTTCTTAGGTTAGAAGGGGTTAATATTGTTGGTTACCTAGATGATTTCCTATTATGGGGTGCTTCTGCCAGCTCCGTTAGTACTCAACTTTCTAAAACTATATGCCTCCTCCAGGACCTAGGTTGGATAATTAATTGGAATAAATCTTCCCTAGTCCCTTCCCAGCGACTAGAATTCCTGGGATTCTATATTTCCACCAGAGAAGAAAGATTGTTTTTACCTGATAGGAAGATCAATGCTATCCTTAATGTTTTGTCTTTTCAGAAATCAAGGAGCATATCTTTAAGGAAAGCTATGGCAGTGCTAGGCCTTCTGACTTCCTCCTTCCCGGCAGTCCAATGGGGCCAGTTCCACTCAAGATTTCTCCAGTCATGGATTCTAAGGTCATGGAACAGGTCTCTAGCATCACTAGACAGAAAACTCATCATTCCACACAGTATAAAGGCCTCTCTTCTATGGTGGCAGGAAGCAATACACCTTTCCCCAGGTCGTCTGTGGAATTATCCACAAGTTACAATTACAACCGATGCCAGCTTGTGGGGTTGGGAAGCCCACTTCAATTCCCAACCAGCACAGGGGGAATGGAGTGTTGCAGAGAGGTCACAATCCTCAAACAGCAGAGAACTGGAAGCAGTATGGCAAGCCTTGCGGCATTTCAACCACCAAATCGGAGACTATCATGTCAAAATAGAGACAGACAACAGGAGTGTGGTAGCCTTCTTAAACAGGCAGGGGGGCACGAGGAGTCGGAGCTTATGGGAAACGACAGCAAAAATCCTCTTTTGAGCAGAGAAGAATCTCAGGTCCCTGACAGCAATACACTTGAAGGGAACATCGAACCAGGTGGCAGATTTCCTAAGCAGGAAGAAACTGGATCCAAACGAGTGGTCTCTGGATCAGCAAATATTCCACCAGGTGGCACTACAGTGGGGATACCCGGAAATAGACCTATTTGCAAGAAGGGGAAATGCAAAATGTCAACAGTTCTGTGCTCTGTTTCCAAAGGATCTTCCATGGAAAGTGGATGCCTTTACGGTGGATTGGGGGATTGCAAGGATGTATGCCTTTCCTCCAATACCACTTTTATCAAGGGTAATAAAGAAGATTGTCCAGGACCAAGCCCGAGTAATCCTAATAGCTCCACTTTGGCCGAAGAGGCCATGGTTCACATCTCTGAAAAAATTGGCAGTTTCAGATCCGATTGTCTTTCCTCTTCTTCCACACCTAATATCGCAGGGGCCAGTTCAGCATCCGGATCTAGCAAGACTACACCTTTCAGCTTGGAACTTGAATGGGGCATCCTAAAAGCAAAGGGGTTTTCGGATGGCCTATCAGAGACTTTAATACAAAGTAGGAAGAAAGTGACGCGTACAATATATCAAAAGGCCTGGAGGGTATTTAGCGAATGGTGTTTAGAAAGATCTTGTGACAGGGATTCACTTACATCCGTATTGGAGTTTCTGCAATGCGGATATAAGAAGGGCCTAAGCATAAGTACACTTAAGGTTCAGGTGTCCGCCATCAGTGTTTATTTGGAGAGACGTCTTGCACAAGAAGAATTAGTGATACGTTTTTTTTCAGGCCTTGAAAAGACTAGAGCCTATAATAAGATTCAAAGTTCCTGCATGGGACTTAAATACTGTATTACAGGGATTATGTGAATCCCCTTTTGAGCCTTTAACAGAAATTTTAGACAAATTCCTTACTTTAAAGACGGCCTTCCTGTTGGCAATTACGTCAGCTAGAAGAATAGGCGAGCTACAGTCGTTATCGATTAAAGAACCTTACTGTATGATCTCGGAAGATAGAATTACGCTTCGCCCTGATGCGGCTTTTCTACCAAAGGTAGTCTCCTCTTTTCACAGGAATCATGAAATCTTCTTACCTTCCTTTTGTGAAAATCCTACCAATGATAAGGAGAAGAAATTGCATTGTCTGGATGTCAGGAGATGCCTATTACATTACTTGAATAGAACAGCCCCCTGGAGGAAAACGGAGACTATATTTGCTTTATTTGCCGGAAAATTCAGAGGAAACAAAGCTTCAAAGGCGACGCTGGCACGATGGATAAAGCAGGCAATTGCTTCAGCATATCAGACTCAGGGGAAACAATTAAAATCTCCCATCAGAGCACATTCCACAAGAGGAATATCAACTTCCTGGGCAGAGAGGGCAGGGGCATCTATAGATCAGATCTGCAGAGCTGCTACCTGGTCGAATCAGAATACCTTTGTAAAACACTTATCGCCTGAATATATCGGCTGGAACAGACCTTTCCTTTGGAAGGAAGGTGTTGCAGGCAGTGGTCCCTCCCTAAGACTAATATCTTGTATATCGTCTCATCCAGGGGTGCTGTCCAATGACGTTCTGGGAAAGACAACTTTACTTACGGTAACGTCTTTTCCAGTAGTCAGAAGGACAGCACCCCTGCAACCGCCCTTTTTTGGGAGGAGTAACGATCATGTAAGTATTGGGCTACGGTCCGTGTCATCTATTGTATTAACTGAGGCATTAGGGTAAGTTACTCCTAGATATACTGCTGCCTATTTGTTATGCAAATCTCTTATCTTGCAGTTCCTGTCCACGGTGGGGAGGGAGACAGGTCTCATCCAGGGGTGCTGTCCTTCTGACTACTGGAAAAGACGTTACCGTAAGTAAAGTTGTCTTTTCACCTCCCCTCCCTAACACCATGTCTCATTATACAAGTTTTATTTAAAAACCACTGAATTTGTCAGAACACACGGACAAAGAACGTATAAGTGAGGGTCTCCCCTTACTTTCCCATAAGAATCTATAAATAAGAACTCAGGATACTAGTATTTTATTTTTAATTTATCTATATTCTTTTCATTCAAGATTTTTTTTTTTTTTTTTTTTAGTCATTTTTATGAAAAAAATTCCGTTCTATCTCAGGGATACAATACCTTTGTTTTTTTATATCTCTATACTTTAGTGGTACAACTATTTTGAATGTTATATTGAAATTTCATTGATATCATGCTTACACTTAATTAGTTTTTATTGTTCCACGTAATTTCAACAATTTTACCAGTTTCAGTAAGTAAATAGTATGGCATTCTGTTTTATTTTCTGTTTGGCCACAAGATGGCAGCAACATACTAGGTCTGACTGGCCTCACGTATTTTCAATCTGTGTCCATGTAAAGAATTCTGTGTTAAACATTTTATTACCCGAATACGCCTATGGGTGCATACTAGTTAAATGAACTATATCTTTCTTTATAATTCTTATTTTGCCGCTCCACCAATAAGTTTGAGGCACGGACCTCAACCACGCCCCCTACTCGCCTGACAGGCCTTCCTCCGCCCGGCCTCTTACTTCCGGGGTCCACATACATAAACACTAGCCAGCATAACAATCGGCTTGGCGCTCAGGCACTCCAGGCTCCGTCCAAGGTAAGCTCCTCATGCTCATGCGTCCTAATTGCTACTCCAACCTCAGCTGCCCGCACTTGGTCCCCACTGAATTGGAGTTATCCACTCCAGCGGCTTAACCCTATGCTACCTACACTCTTTCTGCAGGCACATACAGCCCTACAGATCCCCATATATAGAACCTAGGGACTCTCCTGACTGGTTTATATCTATACTGCTCCTAGCCCACCCTTGGTTACTAGGGTTTCACCCATATACTGCATCCCCCTGCATCCTTGTATACCCTACAGATACTTGCCTGACATGATTATATCTTTACCGCTCCCAGCCCACCCAGGGTTAATGGGTCTACACTCACACACCACCCCTTCCAGGATGTCCTTCAGCCTATGCACATGCATAGGCTGGGGTAGGTATACCCTACATATCCCCTTCCATGATGTCCTCCTGCCTATATATCGGCATGTTTATATGCCTACACCTATATCCCTAGCCTTTGGGTCTATTCTCATATGCAGCCCTCTGTATCCGTATATTCTCACATTCCTCCTATGACCTCAATTAATCTCCCTGCCCCCCCCCCCCTTTTTTATCAGGGTCCCTCTCTATTTATATAGATATGACTGATTTAATTGCAGCCGCTCTAACTAGAACGAAGTTGTGATCTATATGCCCTTTCCAGGAACTACCTACAGCACCACTAAAAGGCATGTTTTAATCGACATGTCTATTTTCACTTTTATTGTTGTCTCGTTATTATTTTTTGCGTGATAAAACATATTTATGTTAACCATTGTAAATTTCTAGGTCCTACTGAATTTAGTGGTTTGTTTTTGAAACTTATTTATTCTTAAAAAATGTTTTACCTCCTAATGTTACTTTTTATGTTTCCATAATACTGAGCGTCCAATTGATTTTATTTGTTTATTTTTAAAAGCACCTGTACTTGACCTGAGGAAGCGGTTTGAGCCGCGAAACGCGTTGTCTATAGTGCTAACTAAAACTTTCTAAACTCTTTACCAAGTGGAGTCTCTTTATACAAAGGGAACACTGAATATACTACACGGGCGCCTCCTATCCTTCTCGAAAACACATACACACACACATACATACATACATACATACATACATACATACATACATACATACAGTGGTGTGAAAAACTATTTTCCCCCTTCCTGATTTCTTATTCTTTTGCATGTTTGTCACACTTAAATGTTTCTGCTCATCAAAAACCGTTAACTATTAGTCAAAGATAACATAATTGAACACAAAATGCAGTTTTAAATGATGGTTTTTATTTTTTAGTGAGGAAAAAAACCTCAAAACCTACATGGCCCTGTGTGAAAAAGAAATTGCCCCCAGAACCTAATAACTGGTTGGGCCACCCTTAGCAGCAATAACTGCAATCAAGCGTTTGCGATAACTTGCAACAAGTCTTTTACAGCGCTCTGGAGGAATTTTGGCCCACTCATCTTTGCAGAATTGTTGTAATTCAGCTTTATTTGAGGGTTTTCTAGCATAAACCGCCTTTTTTAAGGTCATGCCACAACATCTCAATAGGATTCAGGTCAGGACTTTGACTAGGCCACTCCAAAGTCGTCTTGTTTTTCTTCAGCCATTCAGAGGTGGATTTGCTGGTGTGTTTTGGGTCATTGTCCTGCTGCAGCACCCAAGATCGCTTCAGCTTGAGTTGACGAACAGATGGCTGGACATTCTCCTTCAGGATTTTTTGGTAGACAGTAGAATTCATGGTTCCATCTATCACAGCAAGCCTTCCAGGTCCTGAAGCAGCAAAACAACCCCAGACCATCACACTACCACCACCACCATATTTTACTGTTGGTATGATGTTCTTTTGCTGAAATGCTGTTACTTCTACGCCAGATGTAATGGGACACGCGCCTTCCAAAAAGTTCAACTTTCCCAGGGTCGTCTCCAGGACAGCAACCCAGATGAGATGATCCCTTCCATTCACTGCTGGACAGGAAAAGGTTAAAAACGTACAGCACCAATAGAGCGTATAAGGATACTCCATCTTACCCTAATCAGTTTGTTTCCTGTCCACGGAAGGAGAAGGTACTGGATGCTGCTGCCGAAGCGGTCTGAAGGGCTGATGCCGGGCGGCAGGGTCCTGGGTAGTCCATTCCTCCCTTGTATGCGGCTGGTCAGAGGGAGTCAGCGCGGAGGGATGGCTGCCGGAGATTACAGAAGCCGAGTTCTGTCTGCGGTTTTGAAGAGGATGTGCGTGCGCACGTGGAGCCGGACGATGGTGATTGGTTGCTGCCTAGTCAGGTGACTAGGAAGTGACGTCAGGACTCGGCTCAGCGCGGACCGGAAGTGGAGTCGGTGTTACTTTCCGATGCTGCGAGATGCAGGTAACTCCTTCAGCGCTGGCTGGGAAGCGCTGAAGGGTGATAGTTAGCACAGGGGAACTGATGTTTGGAGGCCAGTGTCCAACGGAAGGTATTGTACGGACACTTTTACTGGTTTTTAAAAGCCTGCCTGCCCTGTCGATCATTGTGCATGATTGAGTTGACAGAGGCAGGTCAGGAGGCTGCTGCGGCCGCTATAGCTGATGCTCCTACCCCTGCTGGGTCTGTGGTATGAGGCTTCTATGGGGATAATGTTAGGTTGGCACATTGGGGTTTTTTCTGATCGATTCTTGGCCTTTTTTTTTCAGTTAAAGACTGTGAAGTCTGCAAAGGGGAAGGATCCCAAGTAGGATACTCGGGGGGGTTGGGTCTCTCTCATTCTGGGTCTTCTTCCTCCCGCCAATCTGCTCCCTCTGCCTCTATAACTACATCCAAATGTGTTTTTTGTGGTGTCAAGATTCCTGCTGATACTTCAAGACCTATCTGTAAGGGTTGTACCCAGGAGGTTAAGAGTCTCCTGCGGTGTTCAATGATTTACTAGGATGGATGAAATCAGAGATAGCCTCCACCTTTCATTCGTTAAAAGATTCCTCAAATATGGTACCACATCCTCCGCGGTGCCCGGCTCTTTCCCCGCGGCATCTATTGCGCCCTCATCTCCTTCTAGATTGCCCCCTCCTTCCCCGGGGGAGTCTGTCCCTCTTGGCTTGACCGACAGGCATTTAGCGCAAGTATCTAAAAGGAGGCGCAGTGGAGGTGATTCAGAAGTTGAGCTGTCTGAGGGTGAAATCTCTTCTCTTGAGGAAATGTCTGACTCAGAGGAAGAGACAGTGCCCGTGGCTGAAAATACGGGGGGGGGGGAGGGGGAGGTTGGCTCACTTTATAGAAAATTGGCAGACTCTTTTCCACAACAAATGGCTCATAACAATTGTACAGGAGGGTTACAGGTTAGAGTTTACAGAAAATCCCCCGCTAAGATATTTTGTGACCCCACCTCCAGTGTCGCCAGTGATGTCCTCAGCTCTAGACAGGGCAGTAACAGATTTATTCAACAAACAGGTGATAAGAAGAGTTCCATTATGTCAAGAGAAAAGAGGGTTTTATTCTCCAGTGTTCCTAGTTCAGAAACATCAGGGAGATTTCAGACTAATTCTGAACTTGAAGATTCTCAACAGATCAATCAAATATCGAAAATTCAAAATGGACAACATCCAGTCGGTCCTAAGTCTTTTGCAGGAGGGCTCCTTCATGGCCTCACTGGACCTGCAGGACGCTTACCTTCATCTACCAATACACCCAGAGTCACAAGCTTTCCTGAGGTTTGCGGTTCATCAGTCAGGGGAGGTAAGACATTATCAATTCACGGCCTTGCCATTTGGGTTGTCCTCAGCACCTTGGCTCTTTACTAAAACAATGTCAGAAATGTTAGCCCACTTAAGACTTTCCGAGGTTCAAGTTATTAGCTACCTTGATGACCTGTTCTTTTGGGGTAACTCCCCTATGTCGGTATCCCTTATGATTCAGACCTCAGTGAGCGTTCTGCAATCCCTGGGCTGGGTCATTAACTGGAAAAAATCTATACTGCCATCCCAGTCTTTGATTTTTTTGGGATTTCAGTTGAACACTATTGAACAGAGGGTTTATTTGCCTTTACAGAAACAGGAACTGCTTCTTACAAATGTGTTTTCCTTCCAGGAGGCTTCTACCATCTCTATAAGGGGAGCTATGTCCTTACTCGGTCTTATGACATCCTCCTTCCCGGCTGTCCAGTGGGGCCAACTGCATACACGACATCTCCCAACACTGGATCCTACAGGTTTGGAACAAGAAATTGCTCTCTCTAGACAAAAGGGTGTTGATCCCGCATTATGTAAAGACCTCTGTGCTATGGTGGATAGACAGGATTCATCTTTCAGTAGGCAGGCTATGGGACTTCCCTGTTCAAAGAGTGATTTCCACGGATGCGAGCATGTGGGGGTGGGGGGCCCACATGGACGGAAACCCAGTGCAGGGAGCTTGGAGCAGGACTATGGGGAGGAGACACTCCAATCTCAGAGAGTTGGAGGCAGTAAGCAGAGCCTTGTTGCATTTTCAAGCAGACATTATGGGTCACCATGTGCTAATAAGGTCAGACAACAATACGGTAGTAGCCCACCTGAATCATCAGGGGGGTACAAGGAGCAGGTCCTTCTCTTTACAGGTGGAAAGAATCCTTCTGTGGGCCGAGAAAAAGTTGATCTCCTTAAGGGCTGTTCACTTAAAGGGGACTTTAAATCAGTTGGCAGACTATCTGAGCAGGTCACAGTTGAGTCAGGACGAGTGGTCCCTGAATCAAGAGGTCTTTCTGGAGTTAGTAAGCAAGTGGGGGCATCCGTCAATAGACTTATTTGCAACGAAACAGAATGCGAAATGTCAAATGTTTTGCTCTCTGTGTCCCCTTGAGAAACCGTGGGCAGTGGACGCGTTTTCTCAAAAGTGGGAGTATCCTCTTCTCTATGCCTTTCCTCCCTTCAGTCTCGTTTCCAGGACACTCAGGAAGATTATCCGGGACAAGGCTCTGGCAGTTGTGATAGCCCCATTCTGGCCAAAGAGACCCTGGTTTTCTCTACTGAAAAAGCTTGCTGTAGCGGATCCATTTATACTCCCAATCAGGCCGGATCTGTTGACGCAGGGACCGGTATATCATCCACAGGTAAACATGCTGCACCTAGCAGCGTGGAAACTGAATGGGAACTTCTCAGAGGTAAGGGGTTCTCAAGAGACTTATCAGACACACTTCTTCAAAGCAGGAAATTAGTGACCAGAAAGATCTACGAGAAAGTTTGGAGAGTTTATTGTTCTTGGTGTAAGGAAAGTAGGATGGACAGACAGCAGTCCCTTTCTGTTTTAGAGTTTCTTCAGGCTGGACTAAAGAAGGGATTGAGTGCAAGTACGCTAAAAGTGCAAACATCAGCTCTTAGTGTTTTTCTACAAAGAAAACTGGCGGAGGAAGAGTTCTTCATTAGATTCTTCAGGGCCATTTAGAGGATTAGACCACTTGTAAAGACATTTGTCCCTCCTTGGGATTTAAGCATGGTTCTGCCAACTTTAATGGAATCCCCCTTTGAACCAATTGATGAAATTTCAGAAAAGGTTCTTACAATAAAGACTGCTTTTTTACTGGCTATTTCCTCTGCCAGGAGGGTGGGAGAAATTCAAGCCTTGTCCATATCAGAACCCTATTTAATAATTGCTGATGACAGAATTACACTCCGTTTAGATCCTGCCTTTATTCCTAAAGTATGTTCCCGGTTTCATCGAAGTCAGGAGATATACTTACCATCTTTCTGTGATAATCCAAGTAATGAAAAGGAAAGACAGTTGCATTATTTAGACATTAGACGTTGTGTACTTCAGTATCTGGAGATGACTAAAGCATGGAGAAAGACTAGAGCCTTATTTGTACTGTTTTCAGGTCCAAACAGGGGTAAGCAGGCATCAAAAGCATCAATTTCTAGATGGATAAGACAATGCATTTCTATGTCATACCAGGTCAGGGGTCTTCAGGTTCCGTCCTTATTGAAAGCTCATTCTACACGGTCAGTTTCTGCCTCCTGGGCAAAGAAAGCTGGTGTTTCTATTGACCAAATCTGTAGAGCAGCCACCTGGTCAAGTAAAAATACTTTTGTAAAGCATTATAGGTTAGATGTGTCAGCAAGTTCCGATCTCTCATTTGGTAGAAGGGTATTGCAAGCCGTTGTCCCTCCCTGATACGGTAATCTCTGTATCTCATCTGGGTTGCTGTCCTGGAGACGACCCTGGGAAAGACACTAGTTACTTACGGTAACGTCTTTTCCGGGAGTCGGAAGGACAGCACCCAAACTACCCACCCATTTGTAGGATATTAGTGTTAGGATATAAATTAAGCATTGTGGTCATCTCTGTTATTACTGATTAGGGTAAGATGGAGTATCCTTATATACGCTCTATTGGTGCTGTACGTTCTTAACCTTTTCCTGTCCAGCAGTGAATGGAAGGGATCATCTCTCATCTGGGTTGCTGTCCTTCCGACTCCCGGAAAAGACGTTACCGTAAGTAACTAGTGTCTTTTGTCTCGTCGGTCCACAAGGTATTTTCCAAAAAGTCTTGGCATCATCGATGTTTTTTAGCAAAATTAAGATGAGCCTTAATGTTCTTTTTGCTTAAAAGTGGTTTGCGCCTTGGATATCTGCCATGCAGGCCGTTTTTGCCCAGTCTCTTTCTTATGGTGGAGTCGTGAACACTGACCTTAATTGAGGCAAGTGAGGCCTGCAGTTCTTTAGATGTTGTCCTGGGGTCTTTTGTGGCCTCTCGGATGAGTTTTCTTCGCGCTCTTGGGGTAATTTTGGTCGGCTGGCCACTCCTGGAAAGGTTCTTCACTGTTCCATGTTTTTGCCATTTGTGGATAATGGCTCTCACTGTGTTTCACTGGAGTCCCAAAGCTTTAGAAATGGCTTTATAACCTTTACCAGACTGATAGATCTCAATTACAGTACTTTTGTTCTCATTTGTTCCTGAATTTCTTTGGATCTTGGCATGTCTAGCTTTTGAGGTGCTTTTGGTCTACTTCTCTGTGTCAGATAGCTCCTTTTTAAAGCGAACCTCCAGACTAAAAATCGACTCAGCAGCACTGAAAAGGCGTGGTGTTTCTTTAACAGTTTCACAGCATCAGAACTTTGTTTCTCTTATACAAGCCTCATTTTTAGCTGCACAGAAGAAAACTGCCCGGGCTTTTTCCCCCTGATGCTGTGCAAAGCGTGATGGGATTTCTGATTTTGTTGTTCTCGTTCTGCTGTTTTGGTGCAATTTTTTTTTTTTTTTACATTTTGAATTTGATCCATGAAGTCTAGGGTGTGCAGCTGGGAGGGGTAATCAGGACACAGGACTGTTGGAGCTGTGTCTTATGCTCCCTGTCACCTCCTTTCAACCAAAAAGATGGCTACCCCCATGACAAAGATGGCAGCCCCCATGAATCACAAACATTTGCCTGTTCTTTTAAAAGAGTGGGTAAGAGATTATGTTACATCTCTATTCTAATTAACATAACTAATGTAACTTGATGACAGTATGTTTGTTTAGGCTGAAGTTCCCCTTTAAGTGATTTCTTGATTGAAACAGGTGTGGCAGTAATTAGGCCTGGGGCTGACTACAGAAATTGAACTCAGGTGTGATAAACCAGTTAACCACTTAAGGACCACAGTCTTTTCACCCCTTAAAGTGAACCGAGCACTATTTTAACAATTGACCCGCACTAATTCCTCCCCATCATATATCTTAACTACTCCAACTCTTTTTTTCCCATGTTAGTGTTTACAAAGAATAAAGTTATAAATCTCTCTCTCCTCCCGGCTGCTGGACCCCTCCGCACAGCCCTGCGGTCGGACGCACGCAGGGATTCCTGGGATGCCAGAAATGCCTTGCAAAGAATTCTGGGTAGAGCAGTTCTTTGTTAAAACTGCGTGATACCGCGAGAGCGTCCCAGGCACATGTGCACATTCCTGGAAGCGCTGGTCAGCTGTGACAGAGATGTGAGAGAGAGCAGATCACCCACAGAAGATTTATTGCTGAAGGAGGTGATGGTGATAATGAATTCTCTTAACTCATTTTAGCTGTGAACAGAGGGAAACCTTGCTGGTCTTTCTGGCTCTTATGCTCAAGGTGCCAGAGCAATGTGAAATAGAGAAAGGAACTTGAGGAAACTAGTAGCCCACTTGAGAATGTTGGGCTTGTATTAATAAAGCACTGTCCAGCCCTGCAAGTGTGTGTTCCCTGTCTAAGGTTAGCAAACAAAGTCAGGATTACAGTATAAATCACATGATATATTCTTAGAGCTCTGCCTTTGCAAGACGTTTTAAATATGCTCTGCCTCAAGTTCAGAGCACCTCACTTGACCTGCAGGTAGCCACAAATATATCTTGAAAGCCATGATCTTTAAAATGTTTGTTTTTGTTACAGTTTATATTAACTGTGCTCTTGATGCCCACAGTTTTACCATTTTCATTGCGACACAAACTATGGGTAAAAATGTGCAGGTGGTTAAAGGCAACTGAGCTCATGTAGCCCTCCATCCCTGTGATGGTCCCCATCCTGCCTGCAGTCTGCCGCACTTCAAAAAGACTCGTGTCTGAACTTCGCTCTTCGGCTGTAATGCATGCTGGAAGCTTTATGCCACAATGCATGCTTGGAGTTGTAGTTTGTAGATTTCTGTGCATTTCTTGTCGGGGAGATGTACATCTACTACAGCTCTGAGCATGTATTGCGGATGGGAGAAAGCTTCAGACGGTCCTTTTGAAGTGCGTCCGGCTGTGGACAAGATGGTGACCATCACAGGGACACGAGCTGCCCTCTGTAGGTAGCCAATTGTGCCCCCCAACCACCCTTTGACATCCTTAGCTGGAGCACTTTACAGCATAAATAGTAATGTCACTGATTGTCCTCAGAGGAGCGCACAATGTATTTCTTGCCATAGTCCGTCTATTGTCCTACCATATTATTATTATGTATTTATACAGCACTGACATCTTCTGCAGTACATTACAGAGTACATAGTTATGTCACACACGGACTGTCCTCAGAGGAGCTCACAATCTAATCCTATCATAGTCATAGTGTAATGTCCTACCATATTATTATTATGTATTTGTACAGCACTGACATATCCTGCAGCACTTTACAGAGTACATAGTCATGTCACTGACTGTCCTCATAAGAGCTCACACTCTAATCCAGTCATAGTCATAGTGTAATGTCCTACCATATTATTATTAGTAGTAGTATGTACTGACCTCTTCAGCTGCAGTACTTTATGGAGATTATAGTCCTGTCACTTACTGTCCTCAGAGGAGCTGAGACTTTAATCCTACCATAGTCTAATGTCCTCCCAAATGTTAATGTGCCCGAGCATTAAAATACTTTACCTGTGACTCCATCTGCTACTGGTGTCCGCTGTACTTCTGCATTGGCGTCACACATGCACCCCACCGCTGGCAGCCACATGGGACCCAAATGCATAAGTACAGCGGACACTAGCGGTCAGAGTGACAGGCAAAGTATTATAATTCATCGGATCTTATAACGTTTGGGGGCAGGACAGTGGCTGGGGGTTCCGCTGTGTTTGTCCGCAATGTTGCATGCTTTTAGCATCGCGTACCCGATTGTCAGCAGGAGATTTTCCAGCATGTCCCATTAATACAGTTGACCAATTTTAAGCCCAAAATTGTCTGATTTATGGCCACCTTTAGGGTTGGAAGGTAAAGTTTTTACTGCCTTTCATTTGTTAATTGGCACCAGCAGGTTTATATCATGCTCTGGTCCTTTCACTGTGACTTCCCCACCTACTCACCCCTCCAGCAGGGCAAGAAGCTCTGTCTCTCCTCACTAAGGGCTAATTCACACTCTGAATGCAAATTGTGACCACAGCTGTGATTTGATTCCCATTCAATAGAACAACAATCACTTCACAATCATCCCCAAAAGGGGGCATTTGCCCCGGGGCCCTGACCTCTGCTGAGACCCCAGCAGCACCGACCCTGCTATATTTTCTCCCCCCCCCCCCCCCCCAACTACCCCTCTGCTCCCCAGGGCCCTGCTGCAAGTATATTAGCAGCCATAATTACCTTATTCCCGGTGGGTAAGCGGGCGGGCAGTGGCTGCACTCAGAGACACTCTGTCTCCCTCCTTCTCTATGACTCGACGTGAAACGCAGCAGGTCATACAGAAGGAGGGAGACAGCGCTCACCCAACGGGAATAAGGTAATTATGGCTGCTAATATACTTGCAGCAGAGTCCCGGGGAGCAGAGAGGTAATAGGGGGGGGGGGGGGGGTCCAATGCTGAAGTTTTCCCCAGGGCCACAGGGCCCCTTGAACCGGCCCTGATGGTTTGTACAAATATTAGTGAATTTCAGCTTGCTACCTACAAAGGACAGAACAATGCTGGCACAAATAGTTCTGATTGGTGACAGCAGAACCTGTGATTTCCACAAGGCACAATTTCCACCATTGATCTAATGCTAGGTACTCACGTTACATTTTTCATTCGATAGATGCGTTCGATTGATGATTTCCGTCATGTCCGATATTACTCTCGCTCATTTTACCGCTCGATTTTTCATAAAAGTGAATGGAAATTGATAAGAAAAGATAAGGGAATCGAGTGGGAAATTGACCAGAAAAACGAATTGGCCGAAAAAACGCATTGTGTATATCCAGCATTACCAATCTGCAATCACCAGAGAGGGGGATGCTAGATTCTATAAGACTATAAAGAAGCATTGCTCCTGTAGCAGTCCAAGCAGCTACCCACAAATATCAGATGGATTACAGTAGCTAATCTGTAAATGTTGGCTCCCCCTCCTCCACCTACTGTGACAGGACCAGGACATACACACAGGGGAATTTCTGTGTCTCTGCTGTTTACTTTACACATACCTCAGCTAGTGAATCTTCACACTTGGGGAAGGACAGGCTACTGTGCAAGAATGGGTTGTGTTTACCTTTCTTTGTAATGCTAGATAAGATGGCATCACATTGCCATGGAGACTGCTTCCCCCCCCCCCCCCCCCCCTCTTGCATAGCCACGAGATTACAGGCACATGCTGAGGATCATGGGAAGAAGCAGGGAAGCATCAGATGTCACTCCCCTGCTTCTAGGAGTAAAACATGGCAGCTCCCTGCTCTGCTGCTGAACACAGTAATGAATGCAGTTATAAGAGAAAAGTGACAGTCCACTGCTCTGGACTTTTAATCATTAATTCGTGGATAGACGCTATCCTTTTACACTAATTTTTCTTAAATACATTTTTTTAGATGCTCAGTTCTCTTTAAGGACCAGAGCCTTTTTCTCCATTCAGACCACTGCAGCTTTCACGGTTTATTGCTCGGTCATACAACCTACCACCTAAATGAATTTTACCTCCTTTTCTTGTCACTAATACAGCTTTCTTTTAGTGCTATTTGATTGCTGCTGCGAGTTTTACTTTTTATTATATTCATCAAAAAAGACATGAATTTTGTCAAAAAAAATGACTTTTTTAACTTTCTGTGCTGACATCTTTCAAATAAAGTAAAATTTACTATACATTTGAGCGCGAAAGTTATTCTGCTACATGTCTTTGATAAAAAAAAAAACCATTCAGTATATATTTATTGGATTGGGTAAAAGTTATAGCGTTTACAAACTATGGTGCCAAAAGTGAATTTTCCCATTTTCCAGCATCTCTGACTTTTCCGCCCACCTGTCAGGTTTCAAGAGGTGCTAAAATTCCAGGATAGTACAAATACCCCCCCAAATGACCCCATTTTGGAAAGAAGACATCCCAAAGTATTCACTGAGAGGCATGGTGAGTTCATAGAAGATTGTATTTTTTTGCCACAAGTTAGCGGAAAATGACACTTTGAGACAAAAAAAAAAATTCCATTTCTGCTAACTTGTGACAAAAAAATGAAATCTGCCACGGACTCACCATAGCCCTCTCTGAATACATTGAAGTGTCTACTTTCCCAACTGGGGTCATTTGTGGGGTGTATTTACTGTCCTGGCATTTTGGGAGGTGCTAAATTGTAAGCACCCCTGTAAAGCCTAAAGGTGCTCATTGGACGTTGGGCCTCTTAGCGCACCTAGGCTGCAAAAAGGGGTCACACATGTGGTATTGCTGTACTCAGGAGAAGTAGTATAATGTGTTTTGGGGTGTATTTTTACACATACCCATGCTGGGTGGGAGAAATATCTCTGTAAATGACAATCTTTTGATTTTTTTTTTTTTTTTACACACAATTGTCCATTTACAGAGAGATTTCTCCCACCCAGCATGGGTATGTGTACAAATACACCCCAAAACACATACTACTTCTCCTGAGTGCGGCGATACCACGTGTGGCACTTTTTTGCACGCTAACTGCGCTAAGGGGCCCAAAGTCCAATGAGTACCTGTAGGATTTCACAGGTCATTGAGAAATTTCGTTTCAAGACTACTCCTCACGGTTTAGGGCCCCTAAAATGCCAGGACAGTATAGGAACCCCACAAATGACCCCATTTTAGAAAGAAGACACCCCAAGGTATTCTGTTAGGACTATGAGTTCATAGAAGATTTTATTTTTTGTCACAAGTTAGCGGAAAATGACACTGTGGAAAAAAACTAATAAAAATCAATTTCCGCTAACTTGTGACAAAAAATAAAATCTTCTATGAACTCACCATACTCCTAACGGAATACCTTGGGGTGTCTTCTTTCTAAAATGGGGTCATTTGTGGGGTTCCTATACTGCCCTGGCATTTTAGGGGCCCTAAACCGTGAGGAGTAGTCTTGAAACGAAATTTCTCAATGACCTGTGAAATCCTACAGGTACTCATTGGACTTTGGGCCCCTTAGCGCAGTTAGGGTGCAAAAAAGTGCCACACATGTGGTACCGCCGTACTCAGAAGTAGTATAATGTGTTTTGGGGTGTCTTTTTTTACACATACCCATGCTGGGTGGGAGAAATATCTCTGTAAATGGACAATTGTGTGTAAAAAAAAAAAAAAAAAAAAAAAAAAAAATTGTCATTTACAGAGATATTTCTCCCACCCAGCATGGGTATGTGTAAAAATACACCCCAAAACACATACTACTTCTCCTGAGTACGGCGGTACCACATGTGTGGCACTTTTGTGCACCTTAACTGCGCTAAGGGGCCCTAAGTCCAATGAGCACCTTCAGGCTTTACAGGGATGCTTACATTTTAGCACCCCCCCCCCCCCCCCCCACTTACCAGGACAGTTAACAAACCCCACAAATGACCCAATTTTGGAAAGAATACACGCTAAGGTATTCCATGAGGGCCATGGTGAGTTCATAGAAAATTTTTATTTTTTGTCACAAGTTAGCAGAAAATGACATTTTGTGAAAAAAAAAAACCACAATTTCTGCTAACTTGTGACAAAAAATAAAATATTCTATGAACTCACCATGCACCTAACGGAATACTTTGGGGTGTCCTCTTTCCAAAATGGCATCATTCGTGGGGTCTGTCCTGGCATTTTAGGGTCTCTGCAGTCATTACATGTATGGCCAGTATTAGGAGTTCAGTGTTCTCCCCAGAATTATTTTCCAGCCGGGTGGCATGAAATAGTAGCCGGGTGGCATGAAAAAGCAGCCGGGTGGGTAGAGATGAAAATGCAGGGCAACTCTGCTTACAGCATAGGAGGTGGTGAGGAGGTGAGCCAATGACAGCCGGGTGGTCACCAAAACTAGCCGGGTGGAGCACGGGGAGAACACTGGAGTTTCTGCTATACTCCTTATATTGGGCATAAGGGTAATGCACTCTGGGCTGAAAGGAAAAATAAATGTCAAACAATCAATCAATCAATGTGGATGAAAAAATATCTGCCAAAAAATTTGAAAAAAATAGAGGGGAAGGCGTCTGCCAGGACATAGGAGCTGCCGCCCCAAAAATCCAAACCCAGCAGCTCGTATGCCCTGGCAAACCTGATTTATCCATTCACACCGATCGATGTGGATGAACAAATCATTGCCAGAGGTCTTTTTTGATACAAAGGCCTCAATTCACTAAGATTATCTCCTGTCTTTAATAACTCTTCTAGAGTTGTTACCATGGTGATAAGGCATGTAGTACTCAGGAAACATTTTACCTCAGGCAAACCTAAAGTTAACTCTTCTGTCTTTAAGTTAACTCTTCAATCCTTAAAATAACTCCAGAGTTAAAGACAGGCTGTTAATTAACTGCATGTGAAATGAACTACAGAGGAGGTAAATTAAAGGAATACTATCGAAGTTGACCAAATTCTAACAGCAGTATGAATCAATATACCAATAAAAGTTAGAGTGAACACAGCATATGATTTTGCTGCGCTGTCTTTTTTTTTTTTTATCTACCTTTCTGACGGCGTCCCCTGTGCAAACTGACGGCGTCGGATTTTGGAGCAGGTCATTATGCTAGAGGTGATTCTTCTAGCTGTGTACAATGTGGAATGACCCATTGTGATGTTCCCCCACAGCAGATTGAGTGGTGCAGCGCGCGACCCGCATCTACAAGTTAGGAGCGAGAGGAGAGACAACCGCTCTCGTTCCTAGTCTTTTCAGCCACTCTGGTCTGCCGGGCTGCCCTGTTTCCGAGGCAGACTTCCGTGTTCAGCGCTGCCGCCACGTCATTGATTGTTGCTACGTGACGGCAAGCTAATAAGGCGGAGGAGCGAGCGTCATTGCTCCGAAGTTACAGGAGCTGAAGAGGACTTCCTCCTCTTCGGCTCCTGTAACTTCGGAGCAATGACGCTCGCTCCTCCGCCTTATTAGCTTGCCGTCACGTAGCAACAATCAATGACGCGGCGGCAGCGCTGAACACGGAAGTCTGCCTCGGAAGCAGGGAAGCCCGGCAGACCAATCAGATTGGCTGAAAAGACTAGGAACGAGAGCGGTTGTCTCTCCTCTCGCTCCTAACTTGTAGATGCGGGTCGCGCGCTGCACCACTCAATCTGCTGTGGGGGAACATCACAATGGGTCATTCCACATTGTACACAGCTAGAAGAATCACCTCTAGCATAATGACCTGCTCCAAAATCCGACGCCGTCAGTTTGCACAGGGGACGCCGTCAGAAAGGTAGATAAAAAAGACACACAGCGCCGCAAAATCATATGCTGTGTTCACTCTAACTTTTATTGGTATATTGATTCATACTGCTGTTAGAATTTGGTCAACTTCGATAGTATTCCTTTAACTACAGAGGAGGTAAATTAACTACAGAGGAGGTAACTTAAGGAACTCTCTTGCCTTATTATCTCCAGCATGATCTTAGTGAATTGAGGCCATAGTGCTTGCCAAAGCATATGAAACCCCATATGTTCTGTCAGGATGCACCATCAGTGCCGCAGCTGATTGGTCGGTCTGGATAGAAAAAAGAGAGAAGAAAAAAAGACAAAACAATACAAAAAGGAGGGGAAGGCGTCTGCCAGGACATAGGAGCTGCCGCCCCAAAAATCCAAACCCACCAGCTCGTATGCCCTGGCAAACCTGATTTATCCATTCACACCGATGTGGATGAACAAATCATTGCCAGAGTTCTTTTTTGATACAAAGTGTTTGCCAAAGCATATGAAACCCCAACACCACTCCTCGGCCCATATGCCTCGGCAAACTTATCTTTTTGACTGCGGAGGTGAAATCTCGTCCTGCAGCGCTGCATGCACCGACTTGTGTGTAAGCTGACAGACGCGCCATGTTCTGTCAGGATGCACCATCAGTGCTGCAGCTGGTTAGTCGTTCGCTCGGTCCACCTGGAAGGTTATTGGATGGAAAAAGAGAAAAAAAAAAAAAAAGCAAGCAGCAAAGCAATTACTTCATTAACATTAATAAACTTTGAACTTTTTTAAATAAAAAAACTTAACATTGCAAACCAAACATTAACTTCTTTGCTTACCTGTTTTTTTTTTTTGTTTTTTTTTTTAACTTACCTCCCGAGGACAAACTTCTCCTCCCCCATGGAACAATGTGCGAAGTGCAAATCGCACAGAGTTGTGGCGAAGTACATTACGCAATTTGTCCCAAGTGAAAGGAGAGGTTTCTGGCAGCCCTGTGTCTCTGGAAACCCGATGTTTGGTTTCACACTGCATATTGACATATCCGGTGGGTCGAGCCCGCCGCACCGTATCGTCCAAAACAGACCTTCAGGCAATACCACAAGAGTAGCATTCGGCCTAGTAATGAACTGCATCGCCATAGACTAACATGACTTCTGCGCCGATCGATATTGCCACAGAAGCCACGCAGTAACGTAGGCATGCACTAGCGTTAAAGTGGATCCGAGATGAACTTTTACTTATTGCATAATTGTGTTCCTTACATATAGTTTATAGGGCATTCCTCAAGCCAAATACTTGTTTTGTTTTTAATACCCTAATTTCCTATAAACTAAACAAACCACACCCACAGCTTCTCCAGAGTGCCTTGGCGCTTGCAAAGGATTGTGGGATTTCAGTCTGGGCAGGTGAAAAAGGTGTTACTAGCTATAGATTTCAGAGGCAGAGTTTTCACAATCTGAGAGCTGCAGTGCAGATACAGATCAGTTGCCTGTGTAATGGAGGAGATAAGTGTGGAGTTTTCACATAATATGCAGATTAGCATGCCTAGATACAGATAAGCTTGCCTGTGTGTGTAATAGTGACAAGCAGAAAACATGTCTGCTCCCATTGTATCACAGGAAAAAATATTAATATACTGTTGAAGCTGTTTGAAGATAGATTTGCTGTGTAAACTATCTAAACTTTAGATAAGATATATAGACAAGTCACTTGTTATATTTAGTTTTTCATCTCGGATCCGCTTTAAGTCAAGCACTTCCGGCGTAGGGGGGGGGACGCAAAGTGTGACTTTTGCTAGGCATTTTGCCCTAACGCATCGCAGCAGTGTGAAATAGCACTGAGACCCTTGTGTGCCTACCGCTGTGTGTGGAGTTCCCTACTCTCTAATAGTGTACCTGCTTGTGTTACCTCTCAAAACACTCCCCTAGGCATAGGCCAGGCTGGTCAGGACAGGTGGGACAATTAACAGTGGTGTCACGCCTTATTCCAGCCCTGCTGCAGACACGACAGCGTTTTCTTCGGATTCGTTGACCTGGTGTACTCTGAATTGGATAGGCGTAATGCCTTCCATGCAGCCAGTTGGTTGCATCTTGGGGTTGGGCCACGGCACCTCCTGGATACAGGAGTTCCATCACGATCTGTTTATTAAATTGAATAAATGATCCAGTTCTCCCAGCCTTAGTGTAGAGAACAAAGCTGTTGTAAATTGCCAATTGAATGAGGTAAAAAGACACTTTTTTTTTTATACCAGCGTCTTGTTTTTCGGGCAACTAAATAGGGCGCTAACCTCTGGTCATCGAAGTCCACCCCTCCCATGTTAGTATTATACTCATGGACAAGGGGTTTTTCAATGACCTCAGTTCGCTGTTGAATTTCAACTGTCGTGTCTGCGTGAATGGTGGACAGGAAGTAAACCTCCCTCTTGTCTCCAATGGCAACTTTGTTATTCTGAAATGTACCATTGAGAACAGATCTTTTACAGTAGCTTCAATATATATTCCACCACCTTTTAATATACAAAGCCTGGACCGTGTTTCCTCTAGATTACATGATCTGATGGATGACCCTCTCATACTTCTAGGGGATTTTAATGCTGTCTTAGACCCCCTGTTAGAATGAATGGTACAGGTAGAACATACCCACAGCTGCAAAACTGGCTTTCTCAATATGAGTTACAGGACGTCTGGAGATGGAAGTTCCCAGATGATAGAGAGTTCTCCTGTTACTCTGACTCATACAAAACTATGTCACGCATCGATATGTGTCTGGGGTCTAAAGACCTTCTCCCTATGGTGGAATCGATTACATACTTGGCGCACGGTATATCCGACCATTCTCCCCTGGTGTGCGAGCTGTTCCTCCCGGGGGGCAGGGTTCCAACTCTCTGGAGAATGGGATCATGTTGGTTGGAGGATGAGGAAGTGCTCGGGGAGTGTCAGACAGAAATGGCGCACTACTGGCGCACTAACATAGGCACAGTTGACCCATTGATTTGCTGGGATGCGGGCAAGGCGGTTCTCAGCGGCTCATTCAGGGCTGCAATGTCCAGAATTCGACAAAACGAAATAGCCTCGCAACAATACTGCGAAAAAGAATCCAGGTTGGCTAAAATCCAGTTAATTCAGACCCCAACTCGGGAAAATTATACCCAATGGGAGCAGGCCCGTCAAACTGGAACTGAAATTATTAGATAGAACAAAGCGTAGGGACTTAATACATAAGCAGAAATATTTTGAGTTCGGGAATAAGTGTAGTAAACTTCTGACATATTTACTTAAGTCTGACACGGAATCGCTGGCAATTCCCAGAATTACAGATCACACTGGGACTTTGTGCACTACCTCTAAGTCGATTGCTGATACAGTTACTACATTTTATTCTACGCTCTACTCCTCTAGGCTGAAGGATACAGATCCTGGCCTCGGAGAGTTCCTGGAGGAGCTTGATCTTCCATCCATATCAATGGAAGCTAGTTTAGAATTGGACTCCCCTATATCCCCCGATGAAATAACTATAGCTATCTCATCCTTTAAAACTAATAAGGCACCAGGGCCGGATGGCATTCCAGCCGAATGGTACATGAAGAATAAAACTTTAATCGTCCCATATCTTGCTAAATTATTCCAATATGCGTTTGAGGTCGGATCACTTCCGGAGTCCATGAGTGAGGCTTTGATAACTCTTATTTTGAAGCCTGGTAAAGACCCAACCTCCTGCGATGCATATCGCCCGATCTCCTTAATGAACACAGATATTAAGATTCTTACAAAAATCCTAGCAAATAGACTTAATAAATATATAGACACTATTATTCATCCTGATCAGACTGGGTTTATGCCCGGAAGATGCACCAGGTTAAATATTAGAAGACTTCTAACAAATATTCAGTATCCCCACACTAATGCCGGGACTAGAGTGATCCTATCACTTGACGCCAATAAAGCCTTCGATTCAATCGAATGGTCATACCTTACGGCTGTGTTAGAGAGGTTTGGGTTCGGTCCTGGCTTCCGGAAGTGGTTCGGCATTTTATATAACTCACCAAAGGCTAAAATAAGAGTTAACTCCACGATATCCCATGACTTTAACATTAAACGTGGCACACGGCAGGGATGCCCGCTTTCACCCTTGCTGTTCGCCATTGCTGTAGAGCCCCTGGCCCAGGCTATCCGGCTGTCACCCTCGATTCGGGGCCTGCGGGTCAGCCAGATAGAAGAACACATATCCTTATATGCAGACGATATGCTGGTGTACCTTGCAGACCCCGGACCGTCTTTAGAGGCTGTGCTAAATATTTACGATAAATTTGGTTCCATATCCGGTCTGACAATAAATTGGTCCAAGTCAGTCCTTTTCCCCCTAGACCCCTTCGACCACCATATAATCACCCCTCGTTCTAACCTACAGATTACAGATAAATTTAAGTATCTTGGGATTTGGGTCCAGCGCCCCCCGGGTGGCTTCTTGGAGTCTAACATTCAACCAATCCTGGAATCTATCGAAGCCCGACTCAGAAAATGGATATCCTTGCCACTTAATCTGTATGGCAGAGTCTGTATAATCAAAATGATTGTGGCCCCTAAGCTCCTATACCTTTTGCAGATGGCTCCAGACCTGATTCCACAATCGGTCTTTAAACACATTGATTCACTGGTGGTATCATTTATATGGTCAAACTCTGTCCCTAGAATCGCCCTGTCCACCCTACAATTGCCGACCTCCCTGGGAGGACTAGCAGTACCAAACTTCTTCCTGTACTACTTAGCAACACAGCTCATACCTATTAGCTATTGGGTCAGTGACCACAGACAGGACTCTTCGCTGGCTCTTGAAGCTGACGTAGCCAGCTCCTATGAAGCTCTGTGTGGAGCCATTTACAGGTACTCAATTCCAAATGAGGGTAAGGGTGCTGCACTTATACAGAACACAATTAAAATATACAAAACCACCCGCAGGCTTTTGAATGAGCCCCTGAGACCAATTTCCTTCAGCTCACCTTTATGGTTCAACCAGAACCTTCCGGAACTGCTTGAAGTACCTGATCCTCGCTTCTGGATACAGCATGGTATTAAATATCTGCATCAAGTTTTCTCTGATGGCAGTTTCAGGGACTTCTCACAACTCCGCACGGAATTCGGTATACCTAGGCAGGCCTTGTTTAGGTACTTTCAACTTAGGCACGCACTACAGGCCCAGACTGGACTATATAATGTTAATCTAACACCCTTAGGAGTTGAATCCCTGCTTTTACAAAAAGATAGAACTAAACAGATATCCAGGTATTATAACTTCATACTGAAGACACGTTATGCCCCCAAAATTTTGTCTGTAAGGAGGCGATGGTTGGGCACAGAGACCACCTTCAGTAAGGAAGACTGGATGGATTTTGAGGAAAACTTTCATAGATTAGTTATTGCTTCACATGACAGGTTAATTAATTTGAAATGGTTTCATCAGGCCTACCTATCTCCTGCCCGTCTGAGGAAAATGAGCTCTTTACATAGTGGATGTTACTTTAAGTGCGGTCAGGGGCAGGCGGATTTTCTTCATTGTGTATGGTTCTGTCCTCAGGTGAATAACTATTGGAAAGCGGTAGCCCACTTTCTTAGAGACTCCTTAAATTTGCCCAACGTCCTTAATTTCAAGTCCTGTATGCTTGGTATGTTATCTGATATTCCATGTAGCCGGAGAGAAACTACACTCCTTCAGATCCTACTTTTTTATGTAAGGAAGTCTTTGGTCCTACAATGGAAACAAAACACGGTACCAAATCTCCATCACTGGAAGAGGCTGGTAAATCAAGCGTTACCCCTCTATAAGCTAACCTATAAGTCACGTCACCAACCCCATAAATTTGACAAAATCTGGTCTAAATGGGTAGATTCTTCTGAGACAACCATACCCAATCTAGACATTACTGTCTCAGTCCAGGACACTGTGCAATAGTGGCGTATATCTCCTGTATCAAAATAGAGTAAGAGTCTCTAGTGTTCATTTATCCATGAATAAAACTGCACTCCATGCTATCTATGCATATCTCTTTAACATACCTTGTCATTATATTATATCTGCATACATTTAATGACGTGAGAAATTGTCAATTTCAATTTAATAATTGATGCTCGGATTGTAACCCACTCAGGTTAATTTTTATGTGTGTTCTGTTTTGTTTGTTTTGCTGCTCCCTTTGGAGTAGATTTGTATGTTAAAAACTTTTCAATAAAAAATCTCTTATAAAAAAAAAACCTCCCTCTTGTCCTTCCATTTCACCGCGAGCAGGTCGCCAGCACACAAGGCGGCCCTCTGCCCCCGTTGAAGTCTGGTGGTAATGAGCCGTTGGGGGAAGCCCCGGCGACTAGGCCGCACGGTGCCACAGCATCGGATTTTTTCTATTTTTAAGTGCTGAAAGAGGGCCACACTTGTGTAATAATTGTCCACAAAAAGATGGTACCCCTTCTGGAACAAGGGTGACACAAAGTCCCACACAACCTTTCCACTGCTCCCCAGGTAGTCAGGGCATCCGACCGGCTCCAATTCTGAGTCTTTTCCCTCATAGACACTAAAATAGGATGTATAGCCTGTGGCCCTTTCACAGAGCTTATACAGTTTCACCCCATACCGGGCGCGCTTGCTTGGGATGTACTGTTTGATGCGAAGGCGCCCGGTAAAGCGTATGAGGGACTCGTCTACACAGATGTCCTGGTCAGGGGTATAAGCATCTGCAAATCTGGATGACTGGTGGTCTGAGGGGTCGAATTTTGTGGAGCCGGTCAAAAGCAGGGTGGTCACTTCGATGACAGGTTTCGTGGTTATTGATGTGCAGGAAGCGCAGGATGTTCTCAAATCGTGTCCTGGACATGGCAGCAGAGTACAGGGGAACATGATATGCTGGGTCCGTAGACCAATAAGACCGCAACACATTCTGCTTTACTAGTCCCGTGTGAAGAAGGCCCAAAAAATTTTAATTTCGGAAACTTGGACTGGTTTCCACCGAAAAGGCTGGGCAAGGAACTTTTCCGGATTGGTGGTTATATATTGTGTGGCCTTACGGTTGGTCTCTGCCACAATTAAGTCTAAGAGATCCTGGGTGAAGAACAGATAGAAAAAGTCTAGGGCCGATCCTAGATTATCTGTCTCCACCTGGACTCCAGACTGGGCGGTGAAAGGGGGAAGTACGGGTGCGGCGGAATCAGGGGATTGCCAATTTGGGTTTGCCAGCACCTCTGGTAAACTAGGGGTAGTACGGGCCCGTCTTCTTGGTGGCTGCGACTGAGATCTTACTGCACGTGCCACCGAACCAGTTTCAACTTCCATGCTGGTGTTCGCCACTTCACCAGGGACTACGGAAGTACTGGTGCTAGGCCCAGGAGATGTTGTGCTGCTGGTGCCTGCCCCACCATGAAATCTCAGACCAGCACGAACACCACTCTGCTGCCCTTGAGGCTGATCCTGCGCCACCTGCGGTCCAACAACATGGGGTGTGGTACGCCTGGCTTTAGCCGGGACCTCAACCTCGTCATCACTATCGGTCAGTGAGCCACTGCTCAATTCAGGTTCAAACTCTGACCCGGAAGATTCGTCGAATGAGGCGTCCCAATCGTCCTCATCCGACTGGGCCATGTACCTGAGAACCTCATCATCGGAATACCTCTTTCTTGCCATGGTGGGCTGCTAAATTTAGGGGGTATTCCTCTGAGACTACGCAGAAAAAAGAGCACCTACCTAGCAAAAGGGAGTATTTGAGAGGTAGAAAGCTGTGGTCACTGAATTTTGATAAAAAAAAAATAAATCAAAACTGAGGTTTACAGTGCCACAGCTATTGTATAGTGTTTTTTGCAGTGATCAGAAAAAAAATTCTGTCACTGCGGTGGGGCGGGCTGAACGCAAGTGCAGGCGAACGATCAGGCCTGATTGGGCAAACACTGCGGTTTTTTTGTGGATCCTAGTGACCCTAATAGATCTGACTGCGATCAGTAATGATCACTTACAGATACTATATAGTACCAATGTTGATTAGCGACAGTGATGACGCTAATTAGTGACTGTGGTGTAGTGGGCTGAGCACTAACTGACACAAAGGGGCCTAGCTAACTGGCCTAACTGCTAACACTAGTGATACTAAAAAAGTGACAGTTTTCACTGATCACTGTTTTTAGATCACTAGGATAGTGACAGGGGGTGGTGGTGAGTGGGGAATCAGAGGCAATCAGAAACAATCACAGGACAATCAAAGGCAATCACAGGGCAATCGCAGGCCAATCACAGGGCACTCAATTCACGGGACAATCAAAGCCAATCACGGGACAATCAAAGCCAATCACAGGGCAATCAAAGCCGATCACGGGACAATCAAAACCAATCACAGGACAATCAAATAAAATTACAGCACAATCAAATTGAATGTCAGCACAATGAAATTGAATGTCAGCACAATCAAATACAATTACAGCACAATCAAATACAATGCACTGGAAAGGTGATTGGGAGGGGGGGGGGGGGTCTGAGGGCGATCAGAGGGTGTGGGGGGTTGACTAGGTGCCCGCACGGGGCAGGCTGGGTCCTGATCTGGCACAGGGGGTGACGATAGATCAGTGAGGGATTACAGGGGAGAATAGATGTAAACAATGCACTGGGGAGGTTATCAGCGGGTGGGGGGGGGGGTCTGAGGGCAATCTGAGGGTCTGGGTGGGTGATCAGGCAGGGCTGTGGAGTCGGTCCAAAAATCCTCCGACTCCTCCTCAGTTTAGGATTCCACCGACTCCGACTCCTCTAATTTGCATATTACAATTTTGTTGATTAAAAGTATGTAACATGAAATTCGTCTCTTAACTGCCAACGCTTAGGAATTTTACAAGACAACTGAAGTGAGAAGGCTATGTAGACTATTATATTTATTCCCTTTAGACTAAAACTAGTCCTTGGTAAGAGTACTTGTAAAAGGTACAAACCGGAACAAAGAACATCTGTCAGGCCCTAGGCAATGTAACTGTGGGTACATGTAAGAGTGATGTGCAGGTACTCTGCAGGGGAATGAGGAGATTGTAAACAGACAACACCTCTGTGTTCAATGTGCACAACATTCTCAGTGGATTCCCTGCAGCTCTGTGGGGAGTGCATATGTAGAGTATAGTATTACTGTGTAACAAAGTAAACCTGAGACAGATGAAATTAAAGTTTTATACATACCTGGGGCTTCCTCCAGCCGCCTTCAGGATAATCAGTCCCTCATTGTCCTCCTCCACCACCTGGATCTTCTGCTATGAGTCCAGGTACTTGAGCCAGTCAGGCGTAGTGCACATGCACACACTCCGCCGCCAGGAGCATACTACACCTGTGCAGCACTATTGCGCAGGTGCAGAATGTTCCTGGCTGTGGGAGCGGCATGCGGCCGGACAGCGCTGACTGGCTGAATTACCAGGACTCATAGCGGAAGATCCGGGTGGTGGAAGACAGTGAGGGACTGATTAGCCTGAAGGGGGCTGGAGGAAGCCCCAGGTATGTATAAAACTTTACTTTTCACCCGTCTGTTTCCCTTTAATTTGTAGTCACCAAACCAAATTTTAATAACCTATCAAATTATTTGATTTCATCAGCAAAGGGAGTGCATACATTTGCATAAATCAGCATCAATGCAGAATTATTTCCATCTCATTGACCATCTCTATTAGTGACACAGCTACACATCAGGCTTTATACTTACAGCATTGATGTTATTTAGTGTATATAAGAGATTCCTGTGTACACATCATATATACAGTCACAATCAGATATGTATATCTGACTTTAAAAATACGGGGACTGCTTTATTGAAGCAGCACAAGTAACTAATTTTGATTGGTTTATTTCATTTTTGTAGACTAAGCACAGCTATTACTGTGTATATATACTGTATATATACATTATTTTTAATGACTATTATCTGAGAAATAGAACATTTTATCATATTTTCTATTTTAACTACAGTTACAAATTCATTAGGAGTCGGAGTCGGTGCATTTTTTCCCGACTCCGACTCCAGGCACCCAAAATTGCCCGACTCCACGACTCCGACTCCACGACTCCGACTCCACAGCCCTGTGATCAGGTGCCCCCAAGGGACAGTTTAGGGTCTGCTCTGATGGGTGGTGGTGACAAGGGGTGATAGGCAGGTGATAGACAGGTGATCAGTGGGTAAGGCAGCTGTATACAAGCGTATACAGTATACAGGGGGTGGTCTGGGGGGGGATCTGAGGGTAGGGGGGGTGATCAGGGGACCCTAGGGGGCAGTTAAGGACCTAACCTAGGGGATAGCGTCCCTAGATAGTGACAGGGAGTGATTGATGGGTTTTTAGGTGGGTGGTGGGGTGCTAGCAGTGGGGTGGTCAGGGGGGGTTCTGAGGGCTGGGGTGGGCGATCGGGGGGGGGGGGGTGGGGTCTGTGTAGATAAAAGTGTGTGTTGCTATACTTATCACCAGGGCTGCCGTCCTCCCTGATGGTCGCACGACGAGTGACCATCAGTGGAGGAGGCAGCCAGTATAATACACTTTATTACAATAACAAAGTGTATTATACACTCTGATTGGCCGGATCGCGCAAGTTTGAAACCCGCTGGCGCTGCTAATTGGCCGGCGGGTTTCCGAGTAGGGTGGGCGGAGCCTATTGCCGGCGGCTATCGCGTCATTGACGCGATCGCCGCACAGCCACCGCTGATGCCGCACCCGCCGATGGGCGTATTGTGGTCGTTTGGGCCCGGACTTTGCCGCCGCCCATCGGCTGGGGGCGGTCCTCAAGTGGTTGTTATTTTTTTTTTTTAACAAGGGGGGCAATCAGTTTTTCACACAGGGCCATGTAGGTTTTCAGGTTTTTTTCTCACTAAATGATAAAAGCCATCATTTAAAACTGCATTTTGTGTTCAATTATGTAATCTTTGACTAATAGTTAACGGTTTTTGATGAGCAGAAACATTTTAAGTGTGACAAACCTGCAAAAGGAAGGGGGCAAATAGTTTTTCACACCACTGTATACACACACGCGCGCACACATACATACATACATATGCACGCACACATACATACATATGCGCACACACACCTACTGTGACTGGAAGTTAACTTTGAATTTATTCTCACTTTTCTGCAGGAAAGAGGCGATATGACCGCAAACAGAGTGGTTATGGTGGGCAGACCAAGCCAATTTTCCGTAAAAAGGTTAGTTTTCTTCTTAAAGCTGAAAACATTGCCATGTACTATGAGAACAAATTCTTTACCTCATTTCCTCCGTTTGAGTACCTCAGATCTTAAAGGAATACTTAAGTCAAAATAAAAAAATGATTTTTACTTACCTGAGGCATCCCTCCGCCCCCTGAAGCTGTATGGTGCCCTCGCAGCCTGGCTCCGATCCTCCTGTCCCCGCCAGTGGCTACTTCCGGGTGCGGCGACAGCCGCTGACAGGCTGGGAATGTGAGTGATTCTCCGCGTTCCCAGCCGCTATATCACCCTCTATGCTGCTATAGCGTATAACATATATGCTATAGCAGCATAGAGGGTGATGTAGCGGCTGGGAAGGCGGAGAATCACATTCTCAGCCTGTCAGCGGCTGTCGCCAAACCCGGAAGTAGCTGCCGGCGGGGACAGGAGGATCGGAGCCAGGCTGCGGTTGCACCATACAGCTTCAGGGGGCTGAGGGATGCCCCAGGTAAGTAAAAAAATCATTTTTTTTTATTTTGACTTAAGTATTCCTTTAAAGGAGTTGTCAGGCAAAAATGAAGAAAATAAGGGCAGTAGTTCTGCGCCTGCGCAGTCCGCTCCGGCCCACATGGCGGTGATTGACAGCGCCGATCGCGCAGTACAGAGCAACCTCCAGGTCGCTCTGACGTCATCGCCGGGGACCGGGTCGGAGCTCTGGCGAACGGCTGCCGGGAGAGCTGCGGTGAGGGACGTGCTGGGAGCTTGGGGCTGGAGGAAGCCCCCGGTAAGTAGCGCTTATTTTCTTCATTTTTGCCTGACAACTCCTTTAAGCAGGCTGTACACACATTGATGCTTAGTTCAAAAATCTGCTGGAAATCTATAGCAAAGCATGTCAATTGATTTTTGTTAACAATTGACCAAAAGTATCGACCAGGTGTAAAATCTCAATTGCTTGCTAGAGGGAGAGGGGAGGTGGTGAACCGTAGCATTTGTACTGCATCAGGTTGATTCTTAAACACTTTACTGAAACTTTGCAGGGAGGCCATTATGTATATATAATAGGCTATAGTACTATATTGGCTAGGCCTATTTTTAACATTAAGACTCAAGCAACCAAGAAAGCACACTTAATCGGCATCAACCAATTTTCGTTGGTGTAGGATAACTGAGACTTTACTGTAAAATTTGGGAAATCATAAAATGGTCAATAAAACCACAAAGTGATAGTATACACCCTCTGTATAAATCACTTGTAAGGCCACATCTGCAGTATGGGATAGGTCATTGACTTTTTAGAGCAGGTACAAAGACAAGCAACTAAATTTAATCAGGGATTGAAGGTCTCCCTTACCAAGAAAGACTGGACAAACTAGGCTTATTCAGCTTGGAAAAAGAGGTGACCTTATGAACATGTATAAATACAAGGGCAACACACAAGCTTGACATGCTAGTAGTTTGCCCCTAAGCATTATACGAAAGGCAAGGAAAAGTGATTCGTGTATGGAAGAAAAAGATTTTGGAAGTTTTAAGAAAGGGGGGTACTAGCGTCTTGAGCCATCCAGGACCTCTTGGCTGGAAAAATGTACATTGTTTATTGTATCCTGTGACCAGCAGTTTTTAACTTACTCCACTGGAGGGTGGAGATTGTAACAAGAGGAATACCCTACCCCAGGCAATCTGACCTCAGGCTGATATGTGGCCATTTTATCTAAATATACCATAACACTTTGGATATCCAACATATGATATAAAAACCAACGTTTTAGACTCCTCATCATGCACTGAAATTATAGATATCAAACATGCTTGATTTAACACCTTCCCTGTTAAGAGAATTGGCATCTCAAACTGAGAACCAGTTAGACGCATCATTCCCCCTTCGCAAGATGTATCGCTTTTGGCGTATTATACACTGTGAATTAGGAATGACTGCGCAAAAGCGGATCCGCAATATTCAGCAAATGACACCACGTGGTATTATATATATATATATGAGTCCCCCCCCCCAACCCTGTCCTCAAGGCCCACCAACAGTACATGTTTTGCAGAAAACCACAAACATTCACAGGTGAGGTAATTAGTGTTGCAGCAAACCTGATTAACCACCAATGCAGATTTCTACAAAACATGTACTGTTGGTGGGCCTTGAGGACAGGGTTGGAGAACACTGATCTATATCAAAGCTTAAAGGACACTGGTTTTGGGCTTCCTTAAGGACAGGCCTGTGGAATGTCTTGTCATTTTATAGTTTTACTATAGGTGGGCTGTTTTGGCTTGGCGATTAGTGTCCCTTTTTGAAGTAGGAATAAGGAATGTAACCTTTGGGTGCATTTAGTGCATGTGAATCAGTCACAGGCTTAATGCGCAAGTACTGAAAGGGGTTCTTAACAGTAAGATTTGTTAAAATATGGAATATCTTATCACAAAAGTAGTTATGGCCAATTTGTATTTAAAGGACACCTAAATTAAGAGGAACATGGAGGCTGACTTATTTCCTTTTAAACAATGCATATATTTCTGGCTGTCCTGATGATCCTCTGCCTCTAAAGGTCCGTACACACGCCGGACTGGAGGCAACGACTGGTCCGTCATCGCCTCCCGCTGGGTGGGCGTTCCAACGACAGTCCGGCGTGTGTACGCACTGTCGGCGGACTGATGCGGCTGCTTCCGAGCGATCCGCCATCTCATTGCTATTTTGCAGTTAATAATTAACTACTCATTTTTCGATAGTCCTGGAAGGTCTTGTTTATAATATGGACATAAGTGGCCTTTTTCTGAAGTCTAGTCTTCTGGGGCTATGCAAACAAAGAATTACGCTGTAACAATCAGGGATGTGGAGTTTGTACAAAAATCCACCGTCTGACGACTCGGGTAAGGATTCCACCGACTTCTCAACTCCATGTATGTAACATGAAATGCATCTCTTGGGGGGGCGTGTCTGCTGCTTAGACAAGCTGGACGCATAACTCCAGAGCTCCGTGATTCCCAGCAATTAAAAGCTACTAGAAAGCATTCCAATCCTCACCCCCCTACTCTCCAGATGCCGGAGGAACAGATGGAACAGGAGACATCCTTCAAGAGGAAGATGGGGAAGCCGAAGCTGCAAAAAATCCCTGAGATGTTTGGAGGGAGACAGGCCAGAACAACAGGCAAAGATGGCGCAGGCTCCAGCGTGCCCACAGCCCTCCCTCTGCAACATTCTGAGAAACATTCCTCTGCACAAGATGACTCATCACTTCTACAAGCAGTCCCCGGGGGTGAGTCATCCTCCAACACAGCCTCTCTCAGCCCAGTCAAATCACAACAGAAGATATCCCCAGCAGAAGATCAGGTAGGAACTGCAGCCATCACTGCACCTCACATGCCAGCAGCTATACTGTCTCAGTCTCTCCCCCCACAAGCTGCATTAGCAGCCTTTCCTGTCACAGATCAAAACCCCACACAGGCTTACATGAAAGAGCTGATTCTCACACTAAAAGCCTCCATGTCTTCAGAGTTTAATGCAGTCACTAATCACTTAGAGCAATCAGTAAGCCTGCTGGGTGACAGGATTGCAGATGTGGAAACGAATGTGATTCTATTGAACACTGAACATAAGATGGTAGACTGTATGGAAGACACACAGAGTGAGATAGCCTGGCTGAAAGCAAAAGCAGCTGACCTAGAAGACAGGAACCGCAGGTCTAACTTGAAGTTTAGAGGCATTGATGAATCGATCTCACAGCCACAGCTTAAGCAATACGTGCAGACCATAATACGTACTGTCTTTCCACAATGCACAGAGCTAGAGATGGCAATAGAACGCATCCACAGGCTCCCCAAACCCTCCTTCCTGCCTGAAAATATACAGAGAGATGTAATCTGTAAATTTCTCTTCTATCCCACAAAAGAAGCTCTCCTCCAATATCTGAAACAGAATGGAGCACTTCCTGAGCCATACAAAGGTATCAGTCTGTTTGCTGACCTCTCTCAGGCCACACTAACCAAACACAAGTCTCTTTTGCCAGTAACCAAAGCCTTACGTGATCATAACATACCCTACAACTGGGGCTTCCCCATCAAGCTAATTATCAAAAAGGCAGGTACCCAATACATCGTATCGAATGTCGCAGAAGGCGCCAAACTGCTAGCGTCCTGGAATATAAAACTAGCAGAAATCGCAACCAGACCTAGGAAACCCGCCCAATCAACAAAAATCCAGCAGGATTGGAAACTAGTATCGTGAAGGGATTCACGAGCCACCACACTAAATCTCTCTTCTAAATGAAGACAAGCTTTCTCCCACTGAGGATAATACCTCACACTCACCCCTCGTTTGGGGCAGCGCCTGGTAGCCTGACTTACTGGTTTATTTTACCTGTTTTGTTATTGCAGTTGCATAGCCAATTTTCAGCACCCATGCTCAGCCTCAACACTCGACAGACCTGCTTCCCCCCCCCCCCTCTCTACCTCCTTCGAGTCAAAATAGACCTCTATGGCCACCCAGTGACCTTACCAGCTCACCTCAAACATCAATGTCACACACATTTTCTTTCACTCTTCTCATCACAATGCTTATCTGCACATCATTTAACGTGAAAGGCTTAAATATCCCGGTCAAAAGGCACTCCTTGTGGAAGGAAGCATCTCGTTTAAAATCGGACATCTTGTTCATTCAAGAGACCCATTTCCAAGAAGGGAAAGCCCCCATCTTCCACAATAATGGCTTTCCACAAATCTATTGCAGTAATAATCCCAAAAAGTGTGGAGTCCTAATAGCTTTCCACAAAGATCTAGATGTAAAAGTCACCAGCCAGGAGAAAGTCTCACAAGGCAGATACATTCTTCTCAATTGCATAATTAATGGATCCTCCTACACTCTCCTTAACCTTTATGTCCCGAATCAAGGTCAGATGAAATTTCTACGTCAACTTCTCTCCAGAATAACTAACTCAAAACCTCTGGGCCTTATCATAGGAGGGGACTTTAACTGTATATATGATAACAAGATGGACTCTTCCAGCAAACAAAAATCCTCGCCGCAGTTGGCAAAATTATTAAACAAATTAGATCTATACGACCCCTGGAGAGCTACCCATGGAAATGAAAAAGACTTTACCTTCTTTTCCCAAGTTCACAAGTCTTACTCGAGAATTGACTTCTTCCTCACTGACAGATACTCCCTACAGAAGATTAAAGATGCAAAGATCCACAGCATTACATGGTCAGACCATGCCCCGGTCTCCATCACCATCACTGGCCCAAATTTAAGAAATGCGAGACCCCCCTGGAGACTAAATATTTCTCTATCTTCAGAGGAGAACAAACAAATAATTGCTGATCAGATTAATGAATACTTTAAACTGAATTCTGGGGAGGAAGTTGGAGAGGCTACAATTTGGTTAGCCCATAAAGCAGTTTTAAGAGGCTGTCTAATTAAAATAGGAGCCCGAACCAAAAAAATCAAACAACAAGAAGTCAACGACATTCTAAAAGCCATCCAGTCCGTGGAACTTACACATAAGCAAGACCCCTCCCTAACTACTGCCCGATCCCTATTTGATCTAAGACAAAAGTTAAAGATAGTATTAACAGAGGAATACGACTTCAATCTAGCTAGACTCAGACTTAACCACTACCACCAGAATAACAAAGCCAGCCCGCTGCTGGCCAAAATCATTAAAAACAAACAATCTAAAGCAAAAATTCCCAAACTTATACACCCATTCACAAAAATCCCCTTAACCAACCCACAAGATATTGCTGACGCCTTTAGTGACTTTTACAAAGCCCTTTATAACCTAAAGGATGATAAAGCTACACCCCAACCGACACCGGCACTGATCAAAGACTTCCTGTCACTAATTAAGCTACCTAAAATATCAGAAGAACAACAATCCATCTTAAATGGGAAGATAACGGTCTCGGAGGTCTTAAACACCATCCTTAAATCCAAACCCAATAAGGCCCCGGGCCCGGATGGCTTTCCAAATGAATACTATAAAACTTTCGCCCATATATTTTCCCCCAAATTAGCCTCCCTATTTAACTCCTTCCAATCGTCAGGACAGATCCCCCCTGAGTACACCAAAGCCATAATCAGTCATCCCCAAACCGGGCAAAGATCAAACCAGTCCCTCCAACTTCCGACCCATTTCATTATTGAACTGCGACCTCAAGTTTTATGCGAAGATCCTAGCCAATAGGCTATTTAACATTTTACCTACGGTTATTGCTTTGGATCAAGTGGGTTTTACGGGGGGACGCCAAGCTTCGGATGGAACCAGAAGAATCATTAATATACTTCACTCCTTGGATTTGTGTCGAAGGCCTTCTCTGCTTCTGGCTTTGGATGCAGAGAAGGCCTTTGACCGAGTCCATTGGGACTTCCTGGGTGAAGTTCTTCTAAAATTTGGAATTCAAGGCTCCTTCCACCAAGCTACCATGGCCCTCTATAAAACTCCATCGGCATCAGTAAACGTCTCTGGCTTCATATCCAAACAATTTGCTATATCTAATGGCACCAGACAGGGCTGTCCCCTATCTCCCTTAATATTTGTGCTAATAATGGAGACCCTGGCAGAAGCTATTCGCTCGAATCCAAAGATAACAGGAGTCCAGATAGGCCAAATGTCCCCGAAAATCAGTCTCTTTGCAGACGATGTCCTCCTATCAATCACCAACCCAATAGAATCGCTAAGGCATATCTCCAACACCCTAAATGACTTCTCCAAAGTATCCCTATATAAAGTTAATGAAACTAAATCTTCTCTCTTAGGTATTAACATATCCAGAACATTAAAAGAAAAAATAACACGGGAATTCCCCTTCCCCTGGGCCAAAAAAAGCATTTCTTACTTAGGAATACAAATACCGTCCACTACAAAGGAGCTTTATGAAGTAAATTTCCCACCTCTATTATCAGTAATTCAAACAGAACTGTCAAAACTGACCCCTACGGATCTATCCATATCCGGGAAAATAGCGACATACAAAATTGCAATATTCCCAAAGATGTTATATTACTTCAGAACTCTCCCAGTACCCCTTCCCGCACAGTTCTTCCAAAAATTAAATAATAATTAATCAATACCTATGGAAAGGCAAAAAACACAGGCTTGCATTTAAAATTCTAACTGCGAACCCCTCAGAAGGAGGCTTTGGGCTCCCCAACCCCCTCCTATATCATCATGCCTCAATTTTAGACATGTCCCAATTTTGGGCCAAAAACTCTCAAGATAAATACTGGGCACAGTTGGAAAAATCCCTAATCAAAGAAGATCCAATTGACTTACTATATTTAACATGGGCCAACCTACCACCATATAAAACCTCACACCCAATCATCCACCAAACCTTAACCTCATGGGAACTCTTCAAAAGTCTCTCCCCATTAGATCTCAATACGGTGAAATCCCCCCTTCCCATGTCAGCAATAAAGTCACATATTCCTTTGATTAATCTCAATAGCTGGATAAGAGCAGGTATCAATAATATTGAAGACATAATGACTGGGGAAAGACTGGAACCTTTTGAATTCCTGAAGTGGAAGTACAAATTATCAGACAAGGACTACTTCACATACCTCCAACTTAACCATTTATTAACCTCTCACACTCTATCCAACGAATCATTGCCTCAAGCAGTATGGGACTTTTTGTTTAAACCCAAATCCTCACCCAAAGGGGGGATATCTTTTTGGTACAATCTATTAAACACCCCAACACACTCTTCCATCCTGAAATATCTTAAAATATGGGAATACGACCTAAAAGAAGCGATCCCTATAACAGACCTCAAAAGAGCACTAAGCAATCTAAAAAAATACTCTAAATGTGTCACCCACACAGAAACCACAAAAAAAAATACTATGCAAATGGTATCTTACACCCAGAATCCTAGCCAAGATGTCCCCACAACACTCCCCAAATTGTTGGAGAGAGTGTTCACAAACGGGCACACTTTCCCATGTACTATGGGATTGCCCCAAACTCCCCACATACTGGTCAGCCATCTTCAAAATAATATCCTCCATCACCAAAACACAAGTACTCCCCTCACCAACCCTAGCTTTATTTCTTCTCAACATAGATAATTTTCAGCCACATCTCAGATTAGGAATAACGCACATCCTATGTGCAGCTAGACATCTACTCCTGACGAACTGGAACACAATTGACACACCTTCCATCACTCAGGTAGTCCACCTAACAGAATATAACCTCAGAATGGAATACCTGTTAAGATCCAGAGACAATCAAAATGTATGGCAACACACATGGTCCTTTGACTGGAACTTAAACCCATAAGGTCACCCTCTAACAATATGTAACTACACAGTTAATACTAGAATTCCCTTCCACAGAATAGGCTGGTCACAAGGGCAGTCATGGAGATCCTAAACTAATGATAACCCCCCCCCCCCCCCCCCCAATCTCCTTTCCGCTTGACTTAGCAGGTCCTACTATCAAGCCAGACTAGATCTACTTGAACCTCTTCAAGTCTGAGATCTAGCTCTAGACCTCTGTAAATTCATTGACTATTCGGCACGGGCTGTAATCCTCGGCCCTACGCATCTATTAAGGCACTATGCACTCTCTACTAGTTGTGTTGATATTAGTTTGGCATATTCCCACTTTACGTGGGTGATTGTGGTTTCTTTATAAATATATTAAAATTAGAGCTTCAAGTACTAACTCAGTTGAAGGTGCTTATTCCACCTGATTTAGAACTGTTCTATAATACATTATTTCTGAGTTGCTATACAGTAAATAGCTGTTTTGCTCTCCAATTCATTGTTCAACTAAAGAATTATTGAAAATGAATGATACTCATTACCTTTATTTTGGATTTGTAAACTGTGAAAAAATTTCAATAAAAATCAATTGAAAAAAAAAAAAAAAGAAATGCATCTCTTAACTGCCAACACTTAGGAATTTTAAAAGACAACTGAAGTAGGAGGGATATGGAGGCTGCCATATTTATTCCCTTTTAAACAATACCAGCTACCTGAATATCCAGTGTCCTTGGTAAGAGTACTTGTAGAAGGTACAGATTCAAACAAAGAACATCGATCAGGCCCTAGGCAATGTAACTGTGGAACATGTAAGAGTTATGTGCAGTTACTCTGCAGGGGAATGAGGCGATTCTTCCTCTATTACACATTCTTCAGGTACAATCTGAACCAGGTTTATGGGTGATGGACAACACCTCTGTGTTCAGTGTGCACAACATTCTCAGTGGATTCCCTGCAGCTCTGTAGGAGTGCATATGTAGAGTATAGTACTACTGAGTAACAAAGTAAACCTGAGACAGATGAAAGTGGTTTTTTTATATACACACCTGGGGCGTCCTCCAGCCCCCTTCAGACTAATAAGTCCCTCACTGTCCTCCCCCCTCATCTTTTGCTATGGGTCCAGGTACTTGAGCCAGCCGGGCGTAATCCGCCGCCGGGAGCGTACTACACCTGTGCAGCACTATTGCACAGGTGCAGAATGCAACTGGCTGTTGGTGCGGCACGCGGCCGGACTGCGCTGACTGGCTGAATTACCGTGACTCATAGCAGAAGATCCAGGTGGCAGAGGAGGACAGCGAGGGACTGATTAGCCTGAAGGGGGCTGGAGGAAGCCCCAGGTATGTATAAAACTTTTATTTATTTTTTTTTTTTTTCTTCTTCCATCCATCTCAGGTACCCTTTAATTCATAGTCGTCAAACCAAATTTGAACAACATATAAAATTATTTGATTTCATGAGCCAATATAAAAAATAAATTTGCATAAACCAGCATCGGCGCAGAATTATTTCCATCTCATTGACCATCTCTATTCGTGACACTGCTGCACATCAGGCTTTATTCTTACAGCATAGATGTTGTTTAGTGTATGTATGTATGTATATATATATATGTATATGTGTATATATGTATATGTGTGTATATGTATATATATGTATGTATATATATATATATATGTATGTGTATATATATATATATATATATATATATATATATATATATATATATATATATATATATATATATATATATATATATATATAATGAGATTCCTGTGTATACATCATATATACAGTCACAATCAGATATGTATATCTGACTTTAAAAATATGGGGACTGCTTTATTGAAGTAGTACAAGTAACTATTTTTTGATTGGTTTATTTCATTTTTGTGGCTTAAGCAGAGCTATTACTGTATATATAAATTATTTATGAATATTATCTGAGAGAACATGTTATCATATTTTTATTTTACAGTTTAAATTCATTAGGAGTCGGTGCATTTTTTTTTTTTTCCTGACTCCAGGTACCCAAAAATTGCTTCGACTCCACAGCCCTGGTAACAATTAGCGCAAAAAAATGTACCTTGCATATAATGAATGCTACATGCAGCATTTTTTTGCCATTTTAGAGTGATTGCAAGGTATTTAAGCGCTCAAGAGTGAGTTTTTATGTTTATTGCTAAAAATAAAATCATAGCAGCAAAATGCTAGCGATAATTGCTAGCGTTTTGCGATCGTCGGTGTGAACGGGACCTAAATGCTGATACAAAGTTTGTGTTTGTACAGGCCAAGACGACAAAGAAGATTGTTCTTAGGTTAGAGTGTGTTGATTCAAACTGCCGCTCCAAGCGAATGTTGGCTATAAAGAGATGCAAGCACTTTGAACTTGGAGGAGACAAGAAGAGAAAGGTGAAATTTAAAAAAAATAAATAATAATAAAACACACACATTCACACACACATTCACTCACACATTCACTCACACATTCACTCACACATTCACTCACACATTCACTCACACATTCACTCACACACATACACACACACACTCACACACTCACACACAGAGACACATATAGACACAGATACACACATACATGCGCACGCGCGCACACACTCACACATTCACACATGCACACACATATACACATGCACACACATATGCACATGCACACACATATGCACATGCACACACATATGCACATGCACACACATATGCACATGCACACACATATGCACATGCACACACATATGCACATGCACACACATATGCACATGCACACGCATATGCACATGCACACGCACATGCACACGCATATGCACATGCATATGCACATGCATACGCACATGCACACGCACATGCACACGCATATGCATACGCACATGCACACGCATATGCATACGCACATGCACACGCATATGCACACGCATATGCACACGCATATGCACACGCATATGCACATGCACACGCATATGCACATGCACATGCACACGCACATGCACACGCATATGCACATGCACACGCATACGCATATGCACATGCACACACATATGCACACGCATATGCACACGCATATGCACACGCATATGCACATGCACACGCATATGCACATGCACACGCATATGCACATGCACACGCATATGCACATGCACACGCATATGCACATGCACACGCATATGCACATGCACACGCACATGCACACGCATATGCACACGCACACACACTTACATATACATATAAATATACAGTGGTGTGAAAAACTATTTGCCCCCTTCCTGATTTCTTATTATTTTGCATGTTTGTCACACTTAAATGTTTCTGCTCATCAAAAACCGTTAAAAAGAACCCAAGGTGTGTTTAAAGAATGTTATCTGCATACAGAGGCTGGATCTGCCTATACAGCCCAGCCTCTGTTGCTATCCCAAACCCCACTCAGGTCCCCCTGCACTCTGCAATCCCTCATAAATCACTGCCGTGCTGTGCGGCTGTGTTTACATCTATAGTGTCAGTCTCGGCTGCTCCCCGCCTCCTGCAGAACTCCAGTCCCTGCCCCCGTCCCTTCCCTCCAATCAGCAGGGAGGGAAGGGATGCAGGCGGGGACTGGAGTTCTGCAGGAGGCGGGGAGAGCAGCAGACTGACACTATAGAGATAAACACAGCCAGCTCTGACAAGCTGTTTGTCAGCAGCGTGGCTGTGATTTATGAGGGATTGCAGAGTGCAGGGGGACCTTAGGTGGGTTTGGGATAGCAGCAGAGGCTGGGCTGTATAGGCAGATCCAGCCTCTGTATGCAGATAATAATCTTCAAACCCACCTCGGGTTCTCTTTAACTATTAGTCAAAGATAACATAATTGAACACAAAATGCAGTTTTAAATGTTTTGGTACTTATCCGTTAGCCGGGCGCATCCGGCAGGTGGCGCTGTTGTTGCTAATTTCAATCACAAAACTGTGAATGTAAACGCCGGATGCGCCCGGCTAACTGAATGTAAACGCCGTAGGTGGCAACAATATGTATATTAAAGAAGAAAGTTAATTAAATGACAAATAAGCCGGTGGCAATGTGACAGATCAAGCCGCCGGCTTGCTTCGTGTCTCGCTCTCCTCCCCCCTTGCCCTCTTTCGTATAGAGCCCTGGGGAGGGGACTCGTGTCCCCCCAGAGTCGATCGTCGCAATAAAACAAGCAGGATTCCCTGCCGCGACGAACGACTCTGGGGGGACACGCAAGAGGGCTCTAAACGCGCATCCGGCGTTTACATTCAGTTTTGTGATTGAAATTAGCAACCGCAGCGCCACCTGCCGGATGCGCCCGGCTAACATATATATATATATTATGTGTGTGTGTTATATATATATATATATATATATATATATATATATATATATATATATATATATATATATATATAACACACACACACACACACACACACACACACACACACACACACACACACACACACACACACACACACACACACACACACACACACACACACACACACACACACACACACACACACACACACACACACACACACACACACACACACGTATGTATGTATGTATGTATATATATATATATATATATATATGTATGTATATATATATATGTATGTGTGTATGTGTGTGTGTGTGTGTGTGTGTGTGTGTGTGTGTGTGTGTGTGTGTGTGTGTATATATATGTATGTATGTATATATGTGTGTGTATGTATGTATGTGTGTGTGTGTGTGTGTATATATATATATATATATATATATATATATATATATATATATATATATATATATATATATATATATATATATATATATATATATATATATATATATATATATTTATTTATTTTATGTGTACAGTGGAGGAAATAATTATTTGACCCCCTCACTGATTTTGTAAGTTTGTCCAATGACAAAGAAATGAAAAGTCTCAGAACAGTATCATTTCAATGGTAGGTTTATTTTAACAGTGGCAGATAGCACATCTAAAGGAAAATCGAAAAAATAACCTTAAATAAAAGATAGCAACTGATTTGCATTTCATTGAGTGAAATAAGTTTTTGAACCCTCTAACAATAAAAGACTTAATACTTAGTGGGAAAACCCTTGTTTGCAAGCACAGAGGTCAAACGTTTCTTGTAATTGATGACCAAGTTTGCACACATTTTAGGAGGAATGTTGGTCCACTCCTCTTTGCAGATCATCTCTAAATCCCTAAGGTTTCGAGGCTGTCTCTGTGCAACTCTGAGCTTGAGCTCCCTCCATAGGTTTTCTATTGGATTAAGGTCCGAAGACTGACTAGGCCACTCCATGACCTTAATGTGCTTCTTCTTGAGCCACTCCTTTGTTGCCTTTGCTGTATGTTTTGGGTCATTGTCGTGCTGGAACACCCATCCACGACCCATTTTCAGTTTCCTGGCAGAGGGAAGGAGGTTGTCGTTCAGGATTTCACGATACATGGCTCCGTCCATTTTCCCGTTAATGCGATTAAGTTGTCCTGTGCCCTTAGCAGAAAAACACCCCCAAAGCAAAATGTTTCCACCCCCATGCTTGACGGTGGGGACGGTGTTTTGGGGGTCATAGGCAGCATTTTTCTTCCTCCAAACACAGCGAGTTGAGTTAATGCCAAAGACCTCTATTTTGGTCTCCTCAAACCACAGCACCTTCTCCCAGTCACTCACAGAATCATTCAGGTGTTCATTGGCAAACTTCAGACAGGCCTGCACATGTGCCTTCTTGAGCAGGGGGACCTTGCGAGCCCTGCAGGATTTTAATCCATTGCGGTGTAATGTGTTTCCAATGGTTTTCTTGGTGACTGTGGTCCCTGCTAATTTGAGGTCATTCACTAACTCCTCCCGTGTAGTTCTAGGATGCTTTTTCACCTTTCTCAGAACCATTGACACCCCACGAGGTGAGATCTTGCGTGGAGCCCCAGAGCGAGGTCGATTGATGGTCATTTTGTGCTCCTTCCATTTTCGAACAATCACACCAACAGTTGTCACCTTCTCTCCCAGCTTCTTGCTAATGGTTTTGTAGCCCATTCCAGCCTTTTGCAGGTCTACAATTTTTGTCTCTGACATCCTTGGACAGCTCTTTGGTCTTTCCCATGTTGGAGAGTTTGGAGTCTGCTTGATTGATTGATTCTGTGGACAGGTGTCTTTTATACAGGTGACTAGTTAAGACAGGTGTCATTAATGAGGGTGACTAATTGAGTAGAAGTGTCTAACCACTCTGTGGGAGCCAGAACTCTTAATGGTTGGTAGGGGTTCAAAAACTTATTTCACTCAATGAAATGCAAATCAGTTGCTATCTTTTTATTTAAGGTTATTTTTTTGATTTTCCTTGTGATGTGCTATCTGCCACTGTTAAAATAAACCTACCATTGAAATAATACTGTTCTGAGACTTTTCATTTCTTTGTCATTGGACAAACTTACAAAATCAGTGAGGGGTCAAATAATAATTTCCTCCACTGTATACACACATATATACATACACACGGAAATAGATTTTTGTTTTTTTTCAGTGTCATTTTCCGCTAACTTGTGACAAAAAATAAAATCCTCTATGAACTCACCGTACTACTAACGGAATACCTTGGGGTGTCTTCTTTCTAAAATGGGGTCACTTGTGGGGTTCCTATACTGTCCTGGCATTTTAGGGGCCCTAAACCGTGAGGAGTAGTCTTGAAACGAAATTTCTCAATGACCTGTGAAATCCTTAAGGTACTCATTGGACTTTGGGCCCCTTAGCGCAGTTAGGGTGCAAAAAAGTGCCACACATGTGGTATCGCCGTACTCAGGAGAGGTAGTATAATGTGTTTTGGGGGGTATTTTTACACATACCCATGCTGAGTGGGAGAAATCTCTCTGTAAATGGACAATTGTGTGTAAAAAAAAAAAAAAATGAAAATTGTCATTTACAGAGATATTTCTCCCACCCAGCATCAGTATGTGTAAAAATACACCCCAAAACACATTATACTACTTCTCCTGAGTACGGCAATACCACATGTGTGGCACTTTTTTGCAGCCTAACTGCGCTAAGGGGCCCAAAGTCCAATGAGCACCTTTAGGCTTTACAGGGGTGCTTACAAATTAGCACCCCCCAAAATGCAAGGACAGTAAACACACCCCACAAATGACCCCATTTTGGAAAGTAGACACTTCAAGGTAGTCAGAGAGGGGCATAGTGAGTCCGTGGCAGATTTAATTTTTTTTTTTTTTTTTTTGTCGCAAGTTAGAAGCAATGGAATTTTTTTTTTTTTTTTTTGTCATAAAGTGTCATTTTCCGCTTACTTGTGACAAAAAATATCTTCTATGAACTCAATATGCCTCTCAGTGAATACTTTAGGATGTCTTCTTTCCAAAATGGGGTCATTTGGGGGGTATTTATACTATCTTGGAATTTTAGCCCCTCATGAAACATGACAGGGGGTCATAGATGTTTGAAAATGGGAAAATTCACTTTTTGCACCATAGTTTGTAAACGCTATAACTTTTACCCAAACCAATAAATATACACTGAATGGGGTTTTTTTTATCAAAAACATGTTTGTCCACATTTTTGCGCTGCATGTATACAGAAATTTTACTTTATTTGAAAATGTCAGCACAGAAAGTTAAAAAAATCCATTTTTTTTGCCAAAATTCATGTCTTTTTTGATGAATCTAATAAGTAAAAATCGCAGCAGCAATCAATAGCACCAAAAGAAAGCTTTATTAGTGACAAGAAAAGGAGCCAAAATTCATTTAGGTGGTAGGTTGTATGACCGAGCAATAAACCGTGAAAGCAGCAGTGGTCTGAATGGAAAAAAAGTGCCTGGTCCTTAAGGGGGGGTAAAGCCCACGGTCATCAAGTGGTTAACGTGACCAGTTTTGCCCTTTTGGGGTCATCCAGCAATTCTGATTCTCTTCATCAATGGCTCCCAAGTGTTTATGCCAGTTGCCAAGAGTGAATTCTGCACTGCCCAATCAATTTATAGATAATCTAGAGCTGCAGTACTGAGCTCAAAATGCCTTTATCAAGCAGAAGTAGAGTGAAAATGCTGGAAATGTCCCAGTGATCAGATGGGAAATTTGCATCGTGTGTACCAGGCATTAGACTTCGCAAATGATCCAATTCCAACTGTTGTACACTAGTCTGAATGAGCCTGGGTAATGTGTTAAAGAAATCTAAAGAACATCTTATTGTCCAAATGATACAGTCCCATGGACCAGGATCCTTTAGGGGCTATGGGCTTTATTCACAAAACTTCTCATGCATGACTTACCGGTATTTTTCACGTAATTAATAAAAATAAACTTTTAGCACTTTTACAAGCAAAATAATTACTCAAAGTAATTTGTTCCTGATTAACTTTATTTCAATATTACTTTTCTTACCTAAGTATATTATATATTTTTTTACTCTTTGGGAGTTTAAACCTGTAATGCTGGGGATACACGGTACGTTTCTGTACCGTGTATCGACCAGCTGATCCGGCCCCCCGATTCTTGCCTGCGGACAATGGCAGGGAATCGAGCACTGGTATTGAAGCGGGGGCGAGCGGTAATCGATCCGCGGGGACGCGGCTGGGGTCGATCCGGCGGCTAATCGAGCCGCCGGTCGACCCGTGTATTCCATGCATAACATAGATAAGGTGAAAACAGGTAAAAAAGCTTTGTGAATTATGCACTAAATGTCTTGTAGTCCCCTTGCTGTATCTGGAATACTTTCAAAATGTTTCTGTGATTGCCTCACAGAGGGGTGCTTGTGGAAAATGTGCTACCATCTTTTGTAAAAATGTGTATGACAAATACGCTTTATGGAAATCAATTGCTGCCTTTGCCCTTGACTCTTTCTCATTATTACCAGTAAAGGTAATAAGAGAATCTCCAGTGATAAAGGCAGTGAAATGTAATGGCCATTATCATTACTTTTCTCAATGGACTGAACAAGGTGGTTCTATTATGGCTTTTTGTTGATGGAGACATTTTTGATTTATTACTTGCAACAAATCATGAAGTAAACCTCTGAGGGTCATAGACCACCAAAATATAAAGTTGTGCTAGTGTCCAATTTTTACTACTAAAGGACTGTAGAACTCTTATGTAGATATAAAACTTAAATATATGGGCTATCCCCATTCGGAGTCAATCAAGTTGCTTTGTTCACAAATATTGATGCTACTTTACTAATTTTGTTTCTCTGCTTTCTTCCAGGGACAAGTTATTCAATTCTAAGTTCCTGCATTATAAATCCTATTTGAAAACAACTTCCAGTAAACTATTGCTAAACTGCCTTGCACGAGTGTTTTGTGTTTCTTAATATTTTTTTTATTTTGTAAAACGCCACCACTGAATGAATGCATGAATAAATGGAACTTGCCTGAAAAAATGATTAATACAGTCATTGGCTTAATCTCACCTGACTGCTTTGGCGGTTGTTGGTGCAAGACATGTCTGACAAAAGGTACAAAGCCCAGCCTCCTTTAAGCGGATCCGAGATGAAAAACTGTTTCCCCTAAAGTAAGACCTCCCCTGAGAATAAGCTCTAGCAGGAATTCCTAGCATGCTTGAAATATAAGACATCCCCTGAATGTAAGCCCTAGCAGCAGCCCACATGACCCCAGCAAGTCACGCTCAATACAAAGCCTGGATACGGGAGAGCAGTAGTATAATGTAAATTCTACAGTCCTGCATATGTGTCAGGCAATTTGTATTTTTTTTTTTTTTTTTTTTTGAGCCAGCCCTCCTGATCTGTCGTGATAAGCATCAGCAGCACTTCACTTCACCCAGGACACACAGCTTATCCTATCATAGCTCTGGGGAGCCTGACAATTCTCTGCCTGCAAGAAATAAACTCTCATGCTGGGAATACACTGGTCGATTCTGGCGCTCGATTCTGCGCCCAATTGTTTTGCCCTCTTGATTCTCTTATCTTCCGCTCGTTTTTCTTATCCTTCAATGAGAAATTCGAGCGACAAAACGATCGAACGGTGATCGGACATTTTGGAATTTATCGTGCCATCTTAATGGCTCAAAATCGAGCCCTGTATTCCCAGCATCACCCACATGATCAGCAGAATCAATTTCTTGAGAGCCAATATCTGCAAACCACATGCTCTGTGCATGCTACTTGTGTTTCAGCCTGGCATGCAGTATATACATTTTGTATAGAAACACTACCAGCGTTTCCCTCCAAAATAAGACATCCTCTGAAAAGAAGCCCTAGCACATCTTCTGGAGCAAAAATTGAGTGTTATTTCTGGGGAAATGCGGTAACTACACCAAGTAACTTGTCTATTTATCATATCTAAAGTTTAGATAGTTTACACAGCAAATCTAACTGCAAATGGCTTTAACAGTATATGATGATTTCATCCTGTGATGCAGTGAGAGCAGCCATATTCTGTTAATCATTACACATGCAAGCTGCTCTGTTCTGCCCGCCTCTGAAATCTCCTTCAGGAAAAGCCTCCTCCCCAGACTGAGCTCCCATGAGCCCTTGCTGCATGGGACTCAGAATGTCTAGGCGCTGGAGGTGAGACTTGTTTACTTTATAGGGTATTAAAACAAACAAAGTATTTGGCTTGAGGAATGTCCTATAAACCAGTGGTTCCCAACCTTTTCCGGCCCGGGGAACACTTTCTGACCAAACTTTTCTCCGGGGAACGGTGGGGGGGGTGTTTGCGCGACCTAGTGGACAGTGCCGTGCGCAGCAGGCTATGGGGGGGGGGGGGGGGGGCTGGGGTGCGGCTGCATAGCTAGCATAGTTGCCCCAGTGTAGAAGGGAGTTTATTTGCCTCAGTATAGCTAGTATAGTGCCCCAGTATAGCCAGTATAATGCCCCCAGTATAGCCAGAATAGTGCCCCCAGTATAGCCAGAATAGTGCCCCCAGTATAGCCAGTATAGTGCCCCAGTATAGCCAGAATAGTGCCCCCAGTATAGTGCCCCAGTAGAGCCAGAATAGTGCCCCCAGTATAGCTAGTATAGTGCCCCAGTATGGGTAGGTGGTGCCCGTCCCCGCTGCTGTTATTACCTTAACAGCTGCCGCTCTCCCCTCTCCAGTGCATGTGTTTATTTAAGGCAAGCAGCGTATCTCCCGGCTGCTCTGTGATGCGACAGGAAGCAGGGCAGCGGCTTCCTGTAGCGGCGATGTGTATCGCCGTTACTATGGTAACGAGCCCTGATTCCTGCGCATCACAGAGCAGCCGGAAGATACGCTGCTTGCCTTAAATAAACACATGCGCTGGAGAGGGGAGAGCGGCCGCTGCTAAGGTAATAGCAGCGGCGGCCGCGGGGACGTGCGGGAGGGGGGGGGGGGGAAGAGGACGGCACACCAGGCAACATGCCGCGGCACACTGGTTGAAAAACGCTGCTATAAACTATATAGGAAGTGAACTATTATGCAATGAGTAAAAGTTTCTCAGATCTACATTAAATGCCCTTAACCCCGAGTTTTATGGTAAGGAGTGTATGCTGGGTATGCATTAGAGTGGGTGCACACTACAAGAGCTTTTCTAAGCACGTTGTGAATTTAACCACCCTGGCGTTCTGATTAAATCGCCAGGGTGGCTGCGGGAGGGTTTTTTTTAAATAAAAAAAAAAACTATTTCATACAGCCAACTGTGAAAGTTGGCTGCATGAAAGCCCACTAGAGGGCGCTCCGGAGGCGATCTTCCGATCGCCTCCGGCCCCCAGAATAAACAAGGAAGGCCGCAATGAGCGGCCTTCCTTGTTTTGCTTATATCGTCGCCATAGCGACGAGCGGAGTGACGTCAGCCGACGTCCTGACGTCAGCCGCCTCCGATCCAGCCCTTAGCGCTGGCCGGAACTTTTTGTTCCGGCTACGCTGGGCTCAGGCGGCTGGGGGGACCCTCTTTCGCCGCTGCTCGCGGCGGATCGCCGCAGAGCGGCGGCGATCAGGCAGCACACGCGGCTGGCAAAGTGCCGGCTGCGTGTGCTGCTTTTTATTTGACTAAAATCGGCCCAGCAGGGCCTGAGCGGCAGCCTCTGGCGGTGTTGGACGAGCTGAGCTCGTCCAGACCGCTCAGCAGGTTAAAAGGTCTTGCTAATGTTATCCTATGTGTGTGTTTACACTGGAACACTGATTTTGTAAAAAAAATAGCCCATAGCATTGCATTAGAAAGAGCTTTTAAAATCTCCAGCGTTTAAAAAAAAAAAAAAAAAAAAAAAAAAGGTATTGTAGTGTGCACCAGCCCTAACTTGTAGGCCAGGAACAAGTCTTAGGTTTGCACTGTCCATTATAGACATCCATGCCTACAATTACTAGGTAATGGCTAATGATGTTGATCCAGAGATTTTATCTGATTGCCATCTGGAGTCGGGAAGGAATTTTTTCCCTTTTGGGGCTAATCGGACTATTCCTTGTAAGGGTTTTTCGCCTTCCTCTGGATCAACAGGGATATGTGAGGGAGCAGGCTGGTGTTGTACTTTGTTCTTTGGTTGAACTCGATGGACGTATGTCTTTTTTCAACCCATCCCTAATTACAAGCCCACCATTTCAAAGTAACAGTAATATAACCTCCTTGACATACATCTTAGAAAAAAGTTCAGACCCTAAGATAACTTTTTTTTTAAGTTTTTGGGGGTAACTATTGGGGAGTGTGGGATGTAAGGGGTTAATTTTAAATAAGTCTTAATTAAAAAACTATTTGGCCACGATGTCCTTGCGCATAACTTCCCTATGCATAGTATTACTACGCAAAGAGCAAGTAATGCGTGGATGTTTAAGTACAGTTTTTTGTGAATGGTGGCACAATCTAATAGGCGGCGGTCATTCACAATGGGCACTTAGATCAATGAATGGGAACTGTCCCATTCATTGATCTCCTGGCTAACAATTGGCTGGGGCGAGAGGAAAGGGACGTAGTAGCTACGTCCCTCTAAGGAGATGGGATTTTTTAGGGATGTACTTTCTCTTCCTGGGGGAGTGGAAGTGGTTAAAGGAAACCTGAAGTGAGAGGTATGTGGATGCTGCTATATTTGTTTTCCTTTTTTGCAATACCAGTTGCCTGGCTATCCTGCTGATGCTCTGCCTCTACCTTTAGCCATAGACCACGAACAAGCATGCAGGTGTTTCTGGCATAGTCAAATCTGAAAAGATTAGCTGCATACTTGTTTCTGGTGTTATTCAGACACTACTGCAGCTAAATAGGTGAGCAGGGCTGCCAGGCAACTGGTATTGTTCACAAGGAAATAAATCAGTCTCCATATTCTAATTCTTTAATCTCCCTGGCGTTCATATTTTCCTGTGCAAAAAGTGATTAATTTTCATAACCTTTTTTCCTGTAACTTACCAAAATGTCAAGCGAAGGTCTAGTATATAATTTTGAGTTTAATAAAAGCTTGAAACAAAATCTAAACCATTTATTCTCCAAACAATCTAATCCTATATACTTTCAAACTACAGCTGCTCAACCTGCACGAACATGAACGTAAAGGTGGCCATACATCTAGAAATGATTGAAAGATTCGACCAAGAAACAAATCTCTATCGAATAGTCTGATTAGAGCGAGATTGGTCGGCTGCCCATACTGCACAGGCTGATTTCAGATTGATTTTAACATGAAATCTCTCGGGAATTGGCTGCGTCCATTACCTTGACGTTCCCCCGGTATATAAATGTGCTCCCATGTTTGAATTTATACATTTCCTTTCCTGTCTTGCGCACCGGTGCCCATCTGTTTTCAGAATCCCCCGCAGATTTTTGTAGTTGGTTAGCCAGGTACAGGTGTCACCCAGTATAGGTTAGCTAGGTACAGGTGTCACCCAGTATAGGTTAGCTAGGTACAGGTGTTCCCAGTATAGGTTAGGTACATACAGATGTCCCTAGTATAGGCTTGGTAGGTACAGGTGTCACTCAGTATAGGCTTGGTAGGTACAGGTGTCACTCAGCATAAGCTAGGTAGGTACAGGTGTCACTCAGCATAGGCTAGGTAGGCGTAGGAGTCTCCCCCAGTATAGATTAAATTGGTGTGGGGAGTACATGTAGGCAGCAGTAGGGAAGCTAATGTATGTGCCCCCCCCCCCCCCCCCCCTCAATCTAACCACTATATACATACTAAGCCTTGTTCCAGGGATAGTTGCAGCCTCCCCAAAGTCCACACAACTCCAGTATTCTCTGCTATGGGGAGTATCGTGACCGTCATGATGTCTGTGAAAAAAAAGTTTCTAGGGTATATTTTCTGTTGGTTGTTATGGGCAATAACACTACACCTTTTGTACGGCACCTGTGGTAACTTGACACTCGTCACAGCAGTAGAAATGGAGATCAAACTTGGACATCTTTAAACGTTTAGGAGTTTATTTTGCAAAACGGATATACAGGTGTAATTATCAATCTGTCAGTATGGCGCTCAACAGTATAAAACTACAATGTTCAAAGTCCCAAAACTGTATAAGCTCCCAGTCTATATGAATACTAGAGTCCCATATAATATTTTTGACGGTGAATTTTTCAAAACAATAATAAAACCATATATGCTCACCAAATTTTGTGGCTGACCCAACCAGATCAGCATATGTGTTTGTGGCCTTGCCAGCAATCCTCGCTTTTTACTAGAAGATCTTCATTGCTCATAAATGAAAAGAGAAACCTGCACAGCAAGTGTGAAACTGTATGGAACAAAATATGCCTTCTCCACACTGCCAGTGCTACCAAGCAAACACCTAGTTTGCTTTCATACAGTATTAGCAAGCCTCTCACCAGATTCCACAGCTGACCCAGCACAGACCAGGAATAAGCGCTTTATGTATTCTCCACAACAGATTTTTGAGTAGGCAGACTAAAAAGACTCAAACACTCAACATAGAGTAACTCTGTATTCAAAATGTTTAAGATACAGTGCACTTACGATTTCACAGTTTAAATGCACATATCAGACAAGCTTCTCATGGCCACCTTGCACCTCCACTGCTGCTTAGGCTCCGCCCAACTAGTTTCGTCCAATGACTTATCAGGGATGTCTCTGAGTCATTGGACGAAACTATACATGTGTGTGTGTATATGTATATACATGTAATAGGGCACATTTTTTTTTTTGCCCAAGGTCCACTTTAAAAATAAGTCCCGCCCCATCGCCACTGTTCCGCATGTTCGTGTCCCCGGAACAAGAGCGGGGATAAGGGGATCCCGGCAGCCAGAGAAGCCGCAGAGAGCGGCATACAACTAGGGAGGGAGGCTGAAGTCCCGCTGAGAAAACAATGGAATTCCTTACCCCGACCTGAGCTCGGGATTATTATTATTATTTAGTATTTATATAGTGCCGACATATTACGCAGCGCTGTACAGTGTATATATATATATATCGTCACTAACTGTCCCTCAAAGGAGCTCACAATCTAATCCCTACCATTGCCATATGTCTATATTATGTGTAAGTACTGTAGTCTAGGGCCAATTTTTAGAGGTAGCCAATTAACTTATCTGTATGTTTTTGGAATGTGGGAGTGCCCGGAGGAAACCCACGCAGACACGGAGAGAACATACAAACTCTTTGCAGATAGTGCCCTGGCTGGGATTCGAACCAGGGACCCAGCGCTGCAAGGCGAGAGAGCTAACCACTACGCCACCGTGCTGCCCACGGGATTACCACTCTGAGCACATTTTTCCTACCCCAAGCTCAGGTCGGGTTACCGCCAGGGAGATTAAAAGTAACTTCAGCTCCGTCTTCTGACGGCACCAAAGTTACTCCCTGTGCGCCCAAGTCTCCTGTGCTGGATTCACTGTGTTTGCTCTGATCTAGGTGTTTGCCTCTGGGAGAGAGCAAGACCTCTTGGACTCCTTTAACCTGGCTCTCAGGCGAAGTCCTGTTCCCTGTTGACCGTCCTCTCAACATCCGTGTCACGTGCGTATCACTTACACACTTGTATGTTCACGGAAAAGTGAAACTTGTTTGTGCTTAACCTCCTGAGCATTACGCCGCTATGGAGGTTTTGCTAGCCTGAGTCCCCCAGTTTAAATCTAATTTTCGTGGCTTTATTACAACTTAGCTAGCACTAGGCTAGCTTGTTTAGGTTGCCGGCGCCCCCCGATCCCCCTTGATAGAGCCGCTATCTACATTACCCAGCCTCTATCCAGCGATTGCGCAGCCTCCCCGCATAGCTCCGTTCTTTGTACATGACATCACTGACGTTATGCGTAGTCTCGATGCTCCCCATAGAGAAGAGCGGAGCTGTGCTTGGAGGCTGCGGCGATCGCTGGAGCCAGGCTGGGTAATGTATAAATGGCTGGATCGGGGAGGGGGGGTCCCGGTAACCTAAACAGGTTGCCTAGTGCTAGCTAACTTGTAATAAAGCCACAAAACCTATTAGATTTAAATTAGAGGACACCTGAGGCCAGCAAAACCTCTAAAGCGGCATTCCCGACACAGTGTCGGGCATACCGCTCAGGAGGTTAAAGTAAAGAAGCAATGCCAAGTGTCTTCTAAAAAAAACACCTTCAAACAATCAGCTCCTACCCATAGGTACTGCTGAAAGCTAGAAAACTGACCTTGTATAATATAGCTTAGCTTGGAAGTATTGGCTTATGAGATTGTTTGAAATGACGCAAACAAATCAACATTGTTAGGAGATTGGTGTCAAATACACAAACTCACCTGTGTAATGATGCATATGATTGTAATCCCCATCATTATGACCAGTGTGTGTAGAAAAAAAGTTTTGAACTGCAGAGGCCCAATCTGAGTGTCCCTGAAACATTGCCAGAAACCTTTTCCACCAGGTCAGACTGGAACTCACCTGAGTGTATTTGTGTTCAACCTCTGTAAGATCTTGATCATGGTGAAATCACCTCTAGTTTTAGTGTTATGTTTGTTTAACAAAGTGTGCGATACACAGGCGATTCCCTCAGCAGGGAGCAGATTGTCCTAGGCCTATAGAGAAGGTGAGATGGGGAATGGGAATCTTTATGGAGCAGTATTGTTAGATTAAGAGCAGATTGTCCTAGGCCTATAGAGAAGGTGAGATCGGGAATCTTTATGGAGCAGTATCGTTAGATTAATTGTGAAAACAATGAATGAGGGTGATATATACTCACAAAGGTAGGTTGCAACCACCGCATATGCATATGGAAGGCTTCAGGGCAGATCTTTTGAATGGCAACTGTGCATTCTGTGCTATTGAGCCAGCATGCTTCATCACTAAATCTGACTTGCCCTGCAAAACACATGTACTTATCTGAAAATTGCCAGCATGTCTACAAGTCTACTTGTTTCATCTCCCCATCTAGCACCAAAAAACACTGACTTCTCAGGTCATGTGTGGCTGAAGCAGGTGTCCCCAGGGATACTACTGGAAAAACCACCTGGGTACTTCCATCGGTAGCAACAAAGGAAGTAGCGGTGCATAAAGAATTGTCACACCCTGTTCACCCAGATATCTTGGTGCATCCATGCAAAAGATTCTTAACCAGGAAAATCGATAAATCTCTCCTTGTCAAGTCTCAGTTGTAAAGGAGTTTTGCCGTCTGATAAGGCTTTAGCCATCATCTTAAAATCTGCCGTTAACTCGGTCTGCATGGACAGGCAAGCTGTTCCCCATGCAGTACCCCTGTCACGTACAATCATCTAAAGAATTGTTTGAATGTGCCTTTGAGTGTACCCCTGAACTTTATAGGTGTTGTGCGTTAACTGTTCCAAAACATTTTCAGATGATGTTGGGTACCCACGTTCTGTTGTCCCAATGTGCCTAATTGTTGAATGACCTCTGCCATGCCTTCTATGTCTACACTGTTTTCTACCTCCATTCCAGCCCCCATGCCACCCAAGATTGTATGTGCCAAATCCCAGGACCTTCTTCTGGCTACACTATTCCCTGTGGAATGTGCCCACGACATAAAAGCCTGTACCAGGGTGGCAGCGACAGGGCTGTAGTCAGGGCTGGATTTTTACTCTTGGCCGCCCAAGGCCAATGTCACCAGCCGCCCCCCTTCAGTATAGGTAGCGAGATTGCCCCTCCCTTTATTATAGGTAGCCAGCTTGCCTCCACACCGCTGCAGCCATCAATGTCACTGACATCACCACTCTTCTCCAGCGCAGAAGCTCTGTCTCTACCAGCCACCATGGTCAGGTGCCTGCCCGATCTCCCTGCTTGCAAATGCTGCACCAGTTTAGCCTGCTGCCCACCCTCCCCTTGCTCCTGTGGTGCCCTAGGCCATGGCCTAGGCTGGCCTTGGCCTAAATCCGGCCCTGGCTGTAGTTGGGATATATATTACCCACTCTTCTAAGTTAATCTGCCAAGTAATCAATTGAAGTTGGGCCTCAATAATAACTGGCATTGCCCTCAGTTGCTTTAGCTGAAAAGGGACGTTTTTTACAATTTGATGTCTCCCACATGATGGTAGGTTGGGTTCCTGGGTAGTCACTGGCAGGGTGACTACCTGAGCTTTAGGAGTCATGGGGCCATATTCTATTGCTGAACTCGCCAGCGCTAAGCACTGGCGAGTTCTTAACTTAGGCGATGGGGGCATCGCCTAATCTAATTAAACTTTAGACCCCCCCAGGCGGAAAAGAACTCGCTTGGGCGATATAATCGCCCAGCGAGTTCTTAACACAGAATCCAATTACCCTTATCATGTCTCCGGGAAGCGATGCTTCCCGGCAGACATGAGCGTTAGCTTAGACCTGCAAAAAGCAGGTCTAAACTAGCTAACGCACGTCGTCGCCGCAGCATCTGGGGGTCTCCTTTAATAAGGAGACCCCCAGAGCTCCCCGTCGGGTCGCCGCACAGTTTAGAAGCCCCCGCGCAGCTCTGCCGGGCTCCCCTGTCATACGTACCGCCGCCGATCACCCGCCGCCTCTCGCCGCAAAATCCGTCACGTAATTACAGTGTATCTAACACTGTAATTACTGTGCGCATAGAAGGAGCCCGGGCAAAGCATCTTTGAATCTGCAGCCGGGCTCCCCATTGGTCTGCTGTCTGAACCAATAAAATGGCTCAGACAGCGGACCAATGGGGAGCCCGGCTGCAGATTCAAAGATGCTTTGCCCGGGCTCCTTCTATGCGCACAGTAATTACAGTGTTAGATACACTGTAATTACGTGACGGATTTTGCGGCGGGTGATCGGCGGCGGTACGTATGACAGGGGAGCCCGGCAGAGCTGCGCGGGGGCTTCTAAACTGTGCGGCGACCCGACGGGGAGCTCTGGGGGTCTCCTTATTAAAGGAGACCCCCAGATGCTGCGGCGGAAGATGTCGGCGATGTTCGGCGGGCGAGTGCGCATGTGTGGGGAGTGAGGCCGTGGTGCTGATGGACAGCACCACAGCGTAAACCTCACTCCCCATCGCTCGGTAAAAGGGAGCATCGCTCAGGCTTTCGCTTGAGTAATGCTCTCTAACGATCGGCCATCGCGCGAAGGATATGGGCAATAGAATTTGCCGGTAATCCTCGCGCGATGGCAAGGTGATAAGTAGCTCGCATCTGCAAGCTACTTATCACCTTGAATAGGATATGGCCCATGGTGGGTTACCATCACTGTTTCCCTTCTCATTATGCAATATCTATTTGGGCCTTTAAACTCTAGGGACTGTGGGATACAAAAAACGTATGTCCATGGTCATTCATCCTCCCGGACTAAGGGCGCTATTTTTAAACTCCCTCTTTTTAGTCCTATCACCCTTCCGTTCTTGAGAGTCCCTGGGGAGCTACCTGATATATCCCAGGATTCTACCTCTACCCCAAAATGTACCCTGATCCATTAAACTCCCGTCCCATGCTAACCCTTGTGACCCTCCACAGAAGAATACGGTTGGTACTCTTTCTTCTGGGAAATTGATTAACATCTCAATGACAAAAGATGTTACTGTCCTGATTGGACCTTTGTCCTGCGTATGTCCTGAGGCAAAATGTGTACTTTCGGTCAGGAAGAATGTACTCTCTGCAATCTTTCAATCTATTATTTATTTAAGTAGTTATATAGCGCCAACATATTACGCAGCGCTGTACAGAGTATATTGTCTTGTCACTTCCTGTCCCTCAGAAGGGCTCACAATCTAATCCCTCCATAGTCCTATGTCTATGTATGTATCTTGTAGTGCATGTATCATAGTCTAAGACCAATTTAGGGGGAAACCAATTAACTTATCTGTATGTTTTTGGGAGGAAATCGGAGTGCCCGGAGGAAACCCACGCAGACATGGGGAGAACATACAAACTCCTTGCCGATGTTGACCTGGCTGGGATTCGAACTGGGGACCCAGCGCTGCAAGGCGAGAGCGCTAACCACTATTCCACCTTCTCGCTTACCCATCTAGAATGAGGATAATTGGCTGAATATAGCTTGTGTGGTATTGTCTTGTGTGGTGAACCTTGTAGTGAGGATGGTGTTGCCCATGTTGGCTCTCCTTTTCTCAGTATCGCTTTTCCCACCCTCTTGGTTACCTGAAAATGTGTCTAAATCTCAATTCGTACTCCTTGTTCAAAGAACCAAGACCCTCTGCTTTCCAGCCTTTGCGTATATTTAGTTGTTTCAGGGACTCCCCTTGTTGGCTACTCCAGACTGTGATATTGTTCCCCGCTTCTATGCTGGAGGAAAAATGATGTTTACTGCTCGTTCCTCTCCAGTCTAGAAAAACCCCACCCTGGAGCACCAAGATGAGGTAATCCTGAACACACTCCACCTTTTGCATGTACCCATTGTAGTGCAATGTACCTTTTAACAAGACTTTGGATCAGTGCATTTGCTCGTAGAGCATGACATTCAAGAGTAGATTTAATCCTCCATTAACATCTTACTTCCAGCACACCTGACCCACACTTCCAGCACACCTGACCCACACTTCCAGCATACCTTTTACCAACATTGTGCCATAAAAATGGTTTCCATCTGGCATCAGTGATCTTTTTCTCCTTCCCTGCTTCGTCCATTCGGGACAATCAGAGGGAAGTGCAAAAGGATCAGTACCTTTTTATCCAAACATGAACATGCTTGGGCCTTGTGTTCTCATTAACCGCTCATTGTCCATGACAATGTCCTCTACTCGGTCTCCTAGGACGAAATGGCAACCTAGGATCACCATCAGCACGATACTCTTCAGTATGAGAGCACCTCCTTGGGAAAGAAAAACATAAGCAATTTGGATTATGCTTTGCGCAGTTAGTTTTTCTTTTTTTTTTGTTTTTTTTTGTTGTCTTTTTCTGATATCGGAAATCTCGCTGTTCTCAAAAGCAGGATTGGCCCCTGGAAACCTCCATCTCTGCCTTTGCTGCCAGCACCTCAGCTTTCTCGATTCCATATTGCCAAACTCCTGAAACAGAAATCCAAACAAATCAATGCTTATTAATGATTTGGGCTTAGCTCTGCGGGTTTTGCTTTGTACAACTTAGACTGATCAATATATACCATGATTGATCTCCTTTCCGTTTGGTTCTCTTGAAATGTATTTACTCTTTTTGGTGGAATGGAGCGAAACCCCTCTCCAATACCTTATGTACAATGTCATCATAAGTACTTACCTTTTTAAAATATGCTTTCCTCAGACTTCACCTGGAAGCTCTTACCCTCATCCCCTCTGTACATACTCTGCTACAGTATGTACGGAGTACGGATGCCATACTCTTGTTTCTGCAACCTGCAGACTGCTCGGCAGCTGAACTTGCAATGCTCTTACCCATTTTTGTTTACTTACCTAGAACTTCATTGATCGCAACCAGCTCTTCCAGAAGTCCTGTTTGTTGTAACCTCTGGTGTTGTAACATTGTGTTGGCAATGTTTGCCAACTCTGCTGCTACTGTTCTTTCCCAAAAAAAGTGTGCTTTTCACTTCAGCTAACATGCCAGCTTCATATGACTGCATGAGACTCTCCAAATGCCAACCAGGTGGGTAGTCATATGGCAAACGCAATACATATACACTGTCACTCTGTAAATAGCAATTTCCTTGCATGTTTTTAATTGCCCCTTGAACTGCTTTCAGATCTGTTACATGTGTTAACACTTGGTAAGAGCTGGAAAAGACCTATTTGACCAATCAGTGGACGAGAAAAAACGCACAAACTGCCCAGCATTGACCTCTTGGTCAATCTCTGGCACTGTCCACAACAAAATGGAAAAACTTTTACCGCTCTGCAAACGCGGCGACAGACCTGGATTGGTTTTGTACCTCCTGTACACCCTTATGTTCTTGTTCCCACTTACCTCTATTGGGGAACTTGTGCTGCATAATTGTTTATGCTGCTTCACTTAAAGGAATAATCCCTTTTGTAACCATCTCCAGGTACCTCCCTGATTTGCTCTTGCAAATCATTCTCTGGTAAATATCTGAAATCTATGTGTCTGCATGTACCTTGATTGAAGACACTTCCTATAGCTACTCCATGTTTTACAAATTCTGACACGTTCAGTCCTTCAGGTGACCAGACACTGGGAAGATAGATAACCTAGACTTCGAGGCTCATCAGGATGACTCAGCAATCGCCCGCACCTGCATAGGAATCCTGCCAAACTCTGTGGGCAGTGTACCATGTCCACAGACCCGGCCAGTCATTTCCCACGCTTGTTCCCTCCACTCCCTCCCACACTGATGTGGGGGCTGAGGGTGTGTCTCTGGGCTTCCAAGACTCTCCCCTTTGAACATCACGATCCCTTGGGATCCTACCTCTTCTGTGTCACCATTTTGGAGTCCTGGAATGTCAGAATTTTTCTACAACAAAATGCCCTCTATTCATCCCCATAGCAACACACGTGAATGCAACATTTTTTACTGTAAAATCTGAGGAAAAAAACAGGAATCTCTGCTACACGCATACAGAGAATAAAGCTGCAAAACTAAACTTTAGCAGAAATCCACTGCACATTGTTAAAATATGATTTACACATATTAGAAAACTTAAACATACAGTTACTCTGTCTCATACACATTAAGAACTTCACAGACGGATATACATAATCCATCATACACCTCAAACAGAGCTCAGATTCTGTAAAGGGGGGGGAACGACATTATCATTTGCCTCATAAACACTGTTTGTGAGACTAGTAACTCTCACAACATACAGAATAAACCTCTCAGCATAAACCTGCTATAATTACTACAACAACAACAACAAATAACATTTGTAAAGCGCTTTTCTCCCGTGGGACTCAAAGCGCATAAGCATGGCTCCGACCATCGTGGTACAGAGGAAGAATTTTATAAATCTGGAAATGCCAGGCTAAACAGGTGGCTTTTCAGTCTGGATTTGAATAGCTCCAGGGATGGTGCTGTCTTTACTGGGTGTGGCAGGGAGTTCCAAAGAGTAGGGGCAGCATGACAGAAGGCTCTGTCTCCAGATTTTTTGAGGTGCACTCTGGGAGTGACCAAGTTTATAGAACTTGCTGATCTGAGGTTGTGCGAGGTGTGGTGCAGCTTCAGCAAGTCTTTCATGTATTCATATAATTACAGCTGCTTTCACTCCCCCAGCGAGCATTTATGAGAATCTTGCTGTATATCAACAAACAAAAACAATATAGATTAATGTCTGTAACAAATAAAAAACACTTGCCTGTTTAGACGTCTTGCTGCACTGGCAGATTTTCTCATGAATCACTCTTGACGCCCTGGAGTGCTAAGATGCTTCTCTCAGTGGATCTTTCTCCCTCACGGCAATATTCCTCGATCCTTTTTGGCTAACTGCGTGTATGGTACAGTTTTCATATGACGTCCTAGAGTGCCGCCGTTGTTTTATTGAACTCTCTTCCATGCCCCGGGCCTCTTGCAGCCCCGCACTCACTTATCTCTTCCTTGATAAGCTGACAGCGATTCTTCGATTTTTGCTGTGCTTGCTTCTGTATGTCTTAAACTGACTTGTCCGCCGCCCTACGCCTTTTAGTTTTCGCTATTTTCACAATTGAAATTGCAACGCCCGCGATTTCGATCGCAAAAATAGAGAAAAATAAAAGGCGTAGGGCCGCGGTTTATGTGTCGCCAGAAAGAGGAGAAAGAGAGCTTTAAAATGGTATGCATCTTTCCATAGTTTCTGCACTGCTCGAAGTCCCTTTAAGCGTTTCATGGCATCTTTGAGTCCTATGGGAGAAAAGCGCTATAGAAATGTTATTGTATTGTATTGTATTGTATCTTGAACTAGTCCTTATGATTAGCTCAGGCTTTCTCTTATGAACATTTATGCTACATTTTCACTAAGACAGCACTTAGGCCTATCCAGCCCCCACCACCAGAAGCCCACATACTGGAGCTGACCAAAGCAAATTAAATACCTGTACCCTTCCTTCCACGTCCAGTTTCAATTTAAAAAAATGGGTTATTTGTGAGGTCCCAACGGGACATATTTCCACCCCAGTGGGACCCTCCACGGGTGACAATCCCACCCCCCTTTCCCCAATCAGGTAAAAGATCCCAATCCACCCGTTAATGATTTGAGGTTATCCCAAATTAGTACATATACCTCTGACCTCAATTCCTCACTATCACCTAATCCATCTTCTACACCACTCAGCCCCCTAGCCTCCAACCCCCCCATCAAAAATTCCCCAACAAACCACTATTGATAAATTATTTGAACCCACTATGCCTATCCCAACTGAGGGTTCCCAAAACCTAACCATGTTCCTCTTTTTTAGATTTGCCAGCCTCCCTATCACAAAACCTCCTGTCCGCCCAATTACCCAGCCCCATCTCAGCTCGCACTGTCATGCAGCCACTCAGAAAAACGAAACGCCCATTGTCAGACTCAGAAAACGAGGATGCCGAGGGAAAAGAAAAAAGAAACAAACGCTAGCCCATTCTAACTCCGACAATATTACCCCCATCCAAGCCAACACAAAAAGAAGCATTTTTAATTCGTCCAATTATAGTCTAACAAAACAAGAAACTAAGACAAGACAAGACAAGACAAATAACATTTATATTGCGCTTTTCTCCTTGCGGACTCAAAGCGCCAGAGCTGCAGCCACTAGGGCGCGCTCTATTGGCAGTAGCAGTGTAAGGGAGACTTGCCAAAGGTCTCCTACTGAATTAGTGCTGGCTTACTGAACAGGCAGAGCCGAGATTCGAACCCTGGTCTCCTGTGTCAGAGGCAGAGCCCTTAACCATTACACCATCAGCCAACTGCCCTACTAACCTACTCGAAAAAGGCCTGTCTTTTTGTCCCACTAAGAAGTCCGATCTGTTTGAACTGTTCAGTGATCTAAATACTTATATACGTAAACTTACCTTTAAACGACATTTCGCCATAAAAAAACAGAACACAATACCTCACACAGACCCCTCCAACCTTATTATCACAAATAATGATTCTCTTCCTATTGTCTCAGTGTCCATAGCGGAAATTGAAACAGAAAAATACATCAACACTAATCTCAAAGGCCAGTCACGTTTTTACCCTACAGCCTCCAAGGGCAATTTCATTGACACATTTTATTCCTTAGTCCTAAATGATCTACAAGAACTCCTCACTCCTGATCCCTTCTTCCAATCTCACACCACCAGAAAAAACAGCCCTAAAGCCCCGTCTACACGGGCAGGGAATCGAGCGTAAGATAAGCGGCGTGGCGCGGGGACGAGCGGGTATCGAATCCCGCGCAAGCGCGGGCGAGGGGGGACATGGCGGGGACGCGGAAGAGGCGATCCAGCGGCTAATCGAGCTGCCGGATCGGAGCCTCCTCTACCCGTGTAGATGAGGCTTAAAAGCATTACGTAACAATCCCAATATACAGTAATAATCAAACCCGCTGATAAGGGAGGAGGGATTGTCATCCTAAACAAAGCAGATTATCTTGAAGAATCCACACGTTTACTTAACGATCCCAAACATTACACTCTACTGGATACAGACCCCACTCTAGAACTAAATAAAACCCTCAAAAGCTTTATCAACGAAGCCTTACTCAACAATATTATCACCAAAAATGAAAGGAACTTTATTATTAACCACCATCCCAAAACCCCATTCTTCTATTATCTGCCCAAGATCCATAAAAATATTCACAAACCTCCAGGGAGACCCATCATCTCGGGAATAGACTCCGTCACCAGCAACTTATCCAGGTTCATAGACACACACCTACAAATCCACGTACAGTCCCTTCCGTCCTTTATTAAAGATTCACAACACCTCATCAGTTTCCTACAATCCACACCCTGGGAAACGGACTATATTTGGCTAACCTGTGATGTCACATCCCTCCTCACGAACATACCACATGAATTTGGACTCACTGCCCTACAATACTTCCTTCAATTAAACACTCACATGCCCAAAACACAACAGTCATTTATTTTACATTGTACCGAATTCACTCTCCATAACAATATTTTCACCTTTTGAGACAACGTTTATCAACAAGTCAGTGGTGTATCGATGGGGAGCTCGTTCTCCCCATCATATGCAAATTTGGCCATGGGTTACCTAGAACCTAGGTTCTCAACGTGTGGTACGCGTACCCCAGGGGGTACTTCTGATGGTTCCAGGGGGTACTCAGGCTTTATATACTTAACCAAGAATAACAAATTTAGAGTTGTAGAAAATGATAAATCCTATTTAAACAACATCAAATTAGTGTTTTAGCTATTTAAAAGCAATAGTAAAGGCTTGGAAATAGTTTAGAACCAATTATCATGTACTAGCTTTAAATATATATTTGTCAAGGGGTACTTGTGATAATGTTTACTATGCTAAGGGGTACTTGGTGAGTACAGGGTTTTAAAAGGGGTACATACCAATAAAATGTTGAGAAACACTGACCTAGAACACATCAAAATGTACAGTAATAACCCCTTTTCCAACAATATCATCTTCTACAAATGCTACATCGATGATCTAATTTTCATATGGAAAGGGCCCACTGATCTAATTCCCTCCTTTGTCACATTCCTCAATACTAACCCAGCAGGTCTACAGTTCACTTCTCACCATGACCCCAACTCCATTGAATTCCTGGACCTTGTTCTATATACTGATTCGACTCGCATAAAAACAAAGACCTTTTTCAAACCCGTAGATGCTAACAATTATATCCACCACCACAGTTTCCACCATCGTCCATGGACTAAAAATACCCCTTATAGTCAATACAAAAGGATTTATCATAACTGCACAGACTTACAACACCCAATCCAAAATCCTAACCAAGAAATTTACAGACCGCAAATACCCAAAAAAACTATTACAGGACGCACACCAAAAAGCAAAAATTCATAACCCCTCCACAACAGATTTCGAACACCCAAACGAACGATACACCCCGATTGATCACTAAATATAGCTCTCAACACTCATCGATCCGCAATATTCTAAACAAGAGGTAGGAAATCCTCCTGCAGGATCCCCACCTCTGATCCATTATACCCCCCAAACCAGCCGTTACCTACAGACGCGCCCCGAACCTTTGTGGCCTATTGGCTCCCAGCAAACTACGCCAACCTCACACAGACCCTGCCCTCAAATCCACCAATTTACCACCTGGCTGCACTACTTGCAACCATAAGAGGTGTCTAGCTTGTAAGTTTATCCACCAAACCACCTCGTTTCGATCCCAGGTCACCAACACAGAATACCAGATCAAAGACCATATCACCTGCGAATCAAAATACGTTATTTACGTCATTTCGTGCCCATGCCAGCTTCAGTATGTGGGCAGAACCACCCAACCCGCAAGAAGTAGAATAGGACAGCATAAAAGAAATATACTCAACAAATACCCTCTCCACAGTGTGTCACGCCACTTCACTACTCATCACGACAGCAATCCAGAATCTTTTCGGATCACACTGATCGAAACCATTCCACATAACCATTCAAATCCTTTCAAGCTCTTAAAGTCACGTGAAATGTACTGGATACAGATACTAAAATCTCTAACTCCAGGTGGTCTAAATGAACAACTGGAGAAAATTTATTAACCAATCATTCCTGCAGCCACCATCCTTCTCTTGTTAATCCGTTCTCTCTTTTTAATCTGTCCTCTCTTTTACCTAGTAATATCATGATTAATATCGTTTATACACACGAGACATCGTGTTGATAATGGGGTATTCGTAATAACAAGATTTTATTATATTATTATTTTATTATATTATTTTTTTTGTATTTAGTATATATTTTTTATTATATTGATTATTTTTTATTTCCTTTATTATTTTTTATTAATTTTATGAAGTTCTAAGCATTGTTTATATACTACAGTTTTTAGGTTCCTCTTGTCGTTTCTCACTATTGCACTTTTTTCAGATATGCCTTCATCATGTTCTGTACTGTTTTCATACTGGTTTTTATGATTTACACATGCATATATTGTTCTAATTTATTTCTGTTTTTAATTGGCCAAACCAATCAACATGACCTGTTAGTAATACATGGTTTCCTGCCCTACTCCTGTTGTTTTTTGTACTATAACACATCCTGCGTGCAATTATCCATTTTGAACAGCAGGGGTCAGCAGTGCTCATCTACCCTCACAGCAGATTACGCTGGTTTAGTTAAGTTCATTTTCGCACTATTTGAGTTATTTTTTTAAACAGAAGAAAGTAAAACATAGATGCATTTTTAAAATATATTTTAAAATACATTATTATATGCTCCTAACCGGGCTCTCTCTTCTAACCCACCTCCCCCTTTCCCTCAACCAACATGGCCGCTTGGATTGTGGAAGGGAGTACAATCACGTACTCACACCGCCCATCTCCCATTCTCCTCCGAGAGCCCGCACATGCGTATATGCCCCGGCGGGTACGTCACCCGCGTCGCACCGCCCATCAGTCCAGTGCTGTTCAACTAAATGAGACGTTATGTCCGCATATGTTGGATAGCTGATACCCTATTCCCGCACACCTCCACCCCATTGGCCACCATGTCCACCCACAGGTAACACCTCCTCTCCGATACCCCGGCCCACCTACGTCACTAATCACCTCGTTATCCTCCCGATATTAACTGGGTCATTACCATCAGACCGGCACAGAGGTGCCAAGCATATTTGGGACTCCGTGCTGGTAAGTGATTAACTTTCAACATCTAACTTTGTGAACCTTCATCTCCCTTCACTCCATACCCTTGAACTTCTTCCCCTTTTCAGATATCAGAACTGTATATACTCTTTTTTTACCCTACCTATCACATACCTATTCCCCCCCCCCCCCCCCCTTCCGCATGCAAGGTATACACCCACCTATTTCACTATAGATCCCATACATAGGGATAATGGTACACATATGGTTATGTTTGTGAATGTAGAGAGAATAGGTTTTATATACATTAATGTATTTATTGAAGTATTTGCACAGAACGTTTTTGAGCAGCAGCTCTTGATTACTTAAAGAGACACTGAAGCGAGAAAAAAAATGATATTATGATTTGTATGTGTAGTACAGCTAAGAAATAAAACATTAAGATCAGATACATCAGTCTAATTGTTTCCAGTACAGGAAGAGTTGAGAAACTCCAGTTGTTATCTCTATGCAAACAAGCCATTAAGCTCTACGACTAAGTTAGTCGTGGAGAGGGCTGTTATCTGACTTTTATTATCTCAACTGTAAGTAAACTGTTTACTTTTTCTCTGCTAGAGGAGAGGTCATTACTTCACAGACTGCTCTGAAAGACTCATTTTAAATGCTGAGTGTTGTGTAATCTGCACATATTATAGAATAATGCAATGTTAGAAAAAACACTATATACCTGAAGTATGAGAATATTTTCTTTGCTGCTAATCTTCTAGTAATTATTCATAGTACACAACCAATTCATTATATCATATTTTTTTTTCGCTTCAGTGTCTCTTTAACCTCGATGTATTTTACATCAGTGATCATAGTATGTATGTAAGATGTCTTCTTTGCATATCATTTAACAATAATCTATTATTCCGGTGCATATTGTGCATATTATGTTATCCACATTATCAGGGCTACGTGACTAGATCCTCATAGATATAAGTCACGTCTCTCAATACTACACTATTGTTTCACAGCTACGCTACACACGGTTTTCTGATTGTTACTTTTTATCTCTGTCGTTTTCAGTGTACACTCCCGTTGTTTATTGCCTGAGGAAGCGGGATCTTTGCTCGTGAAACGTGTTGCAACTTGTCTTGGGAGTATATGAATAAATTGTTTTCAACTTTAATTGACAGTACTTGTGTCTGTTTTGGGTTGGCTGGTCCACCACCACATCCCGAACGTTTTAAACGTTTTTAGTGACTTTTATCCTACTGGCGCTTCTGTACATCTCCACATAGCAAGAAGTTAGGAAGTGAATAGAAAGAGAAACTAGAAGAAACTGGAAGAGCACTCTCCGAGACTGTCCGTCCCTTATAAACAGCCAGTCAAGGGTGGAGTGGATGGAGTCCACAGTCACTCATATACTCAGCCTGCCATTTGCTGAAGGGAGCATGTGATGAGTGACCAGCACAATCTTTACTGCACATGCCCTGGAAAATCCCCAGTGACCTGTTCCCTTATTCTTAGGAGAACATTGTTTTCTATTCCCTGTCCATTGTTTACCTTTAGGAAATATGAAAACATTTTATGTTTACCCCGCTGCCACCTGGATGCCAGTACATATTGAGCTGATACCGCCCTCTGGCGTTGTGGAAGACACACAAAATGTTCTACAAAAAAATTGTGCTTCTTGCGATGTCTCTATTTCTCTCCAAGAGAATTTCCCCTTAAACTCTGCATAGAAAGTTTTTTCTACTAAAACAGTGGTACTTTAATGTAGATCAGGGTTCTATCCTGCAAGAATCTACCCCAGAGATTCTTACACTTGCCTCAGGAGTGGGAAGTCTCTGGATCCTAATAAGGCTTCCCTGTCCTCAGACAACTTTTTTCCCGTGCCGGGATCCCCAAGCCAACAACCATTTACATTTGCCTGCCTGTGCACTGGCAGCTTTCACTCTGGCTCTGGTGGAAATACCCAAGCCTGATCGGATCCGCTCTACTGCGCAGGTCCAAGCTGCCTGCACAGTAGAACAGGTTTGATCAGGCTCTATTTCCACCAGATCCTGAGCAGAAAACGGCTAGTGTCCCTGTGCAGGCAGGTAGACAAATCTGAATTGGTGCTGTTGGCTCAGGGGTCCAAGCACAGGAATGAGCTGTCTGAGGATGATGGAGGGCCAGCGCTGGAACGGGAACCACCAAGAAGAGCAGGAAGGCTGTATAGTACCCAGAGTCTTCCCTCCCCTTAGTAAGAAAAAAAAATCCACCCAAAAAAATCCACCAGATACTTACCTGATTCCCATTGACTTTAACCTCTTTGGTGGTTATCACAACTCGGGCTCGGGGTGGTAAACGCAAGCCAGGAGCGGTAACCCCGAGCGTGCCTCGTGGTAGCCTCTGGCAGGACTGTGCAGAGCATAGCACCCAGTTGGCATTCTCACTCACCTCCTCAGGAATCTAGATGCCAGCAGTCATTCTCCTGGTTGGGCCACGCAACCAAGGTGTGCGTGGCCACGCATGTGCAGTAGCTGGTGGCAGGCTGGCTTTGCAGGGTCATCACTGCTTACCAGAGGGAACTATGAACATTTTGTGGGCACAGGAGGACTCGGGCTGCAAGTCCTAGGTAAGTTAAAATCTTTCACTTAAATATTCCTTTAATCATAACCCCACTTAAGGCCCCACCAACCCACTTCATACATATGTTACCTCTTAAACCTACCTTACCAAATTTACTGTTAATGTTTTTGTGCATTTATATAATGTTCTATACAATTATTAGAGTGCATAGTCATGTCACTGATTGTCATTAGGGGAGTTTACAGTCTAAAACCTACCATATTTTTATGTATTTATATAATGCTGACATATTCTGACGGGTGTTTGCTCCTGCGCGCGTCAGCAGGAGCTTGCTGCACAGGCGCAGTACAGGAAAACGTACTGTGCCTGCGCATGTACTGCGCCTCCGCAGTAAGCTCCCATTGACGTGTGCGGCAGCGAGCACGCGCATGGCCACGGCTGCGCAGCCGCAATTCTATTTGCTATTTACTAGTTAGAAGAATAATTACACCGGTGCTGGCGGCGGGGAACGGCTCATCGGAAGACGATGGCGCAGGACATTCCAGCTACAGGGGGCCGATAGAAGCACACATAAAGGGTTACTCCGCGTGATAAAGGAAGGTTTGCGCATGATCACACGCATGAAACGCACACGTGATCGTGCACAAACCTTCGTTTACACGCAATCGTAATCCTTTATGCGCAAACCTTCGCACGCCACAGATCATGTGATAATTAGAGATGTCGGCGAACACCTCACCCTGTACTACTTCCGGGTCGCTATGACCCAGAGTAGTACGGCTGCGCTGGGCCGGCGGTGTGCGCCTGTTGCCGGGCACTTTATGTGCATGTGCGTGACGTCATGAGTGACGTCACGCTCATGCTCAGAGAGTGGCCGGCAACAGGCGCGCGATCAAAGACGCGCACCACCGGCCCAGCGCAGCCATACTACTCCGGGTCATAGCAACCTGGAAGTAGTAGCGGCCCATAGGGGTTCGCCTACATCCCTAGTGATAATTGCTGTGATAGTAGTTATCACGCTTTAGTGAATCAAGCCCAAAGTGTGTTTCTATGCAGGAAAACGTGCACACTTTTTCACAGCATCTAATGTAATTGATAGAGAAAACTGACAGAATGTGCAGTCATGATGCAGAATGTCAGTTTTTTGGCTGCATGTGAAAAACATATCAAGTGTGAACTAGCCCATTGATTAATTAGTTCTCAGTTTTTCTGTGCAGAAAACGCACACAGTGTGTATCCTGTCTCAAACATTTCTTCAGGATAAGAGCCTGTTTCCACTGGCTGTATTGCCGCCGTGGGGTGCGATCACCACACCACGTACAAACGCACATACGTCTGGTCATGGTGCGGCTCGATACAATCCCTATGAGCCCCGCATGTGGACTGTGGGAAACTGCAGCATGCTATCCATAAATTTAGCTGTACTGTGTCTTATCGCGACCAGAAATTTGCATCAATGGAAACAGTCCATTGACTACCATTTCAGTGCGATGCAGCAATCGTGTAGTGGAAACGGCCCCTAAGGATTTTACATGGAAAATAGCCTGCCTGCCTGTCTGTGCAGACCAAAAGAACAGATTTTAAAGGTGGCCATACACTTATAGATTTACAGCAAATTTGACCATCAGATAGATTTCTGTCAGATGCCTGTCAAGTCTAATCTGACAGGAATCTATCTGATGTGTGCCACACACTAGGAACAGATTTCCAATAGATTTCAGAATGAAATCTATTGAAAATCGATCTAAATGCATTATTGGACCATTAGATCCAATGCAACTCTAGGGGCCATCGATCTGCTGCCAGCAGCAGATCAACCTAGATTTTCCATCCTGTCAGATAGATCAAATTGATCGAAATCGGTCGCAAATCAATCGATTGGCAATGGATTTCCAATTGATCGAATGCTGAAATTGACCAGTGTATGGGCCCCTTTAGGTAATGCTAGGTACACGTTATGACATTTTCTGGCCGATTTACTGTCAGATCGATTATTTCCAACATGTCTGATCTGCTTTCTGATCGATTTCCGAGCATTTTCCGATCGATTTCTGTTCACTTCAATAGGAAATCTGGCAGAAAATGCTTGTCAATCGATCGGAAAGCAGATCGAACATGTTGGAAATAATCGATCTGACAGTAAATCGGCCAGAAAATCTCATAGTGTGTACCCAGCATTAACAATATACAAATATACTGAGATTAGATAAGGATAGATTTTCCTGGGAAACGATCCTTTGCATGGAGGCATAGAGATGTCTGAATCAACAGGTGGGGAGGTTGCAACAGGTCTTCATTCACTGCTACCTCCATTGTTTGAATGTTTACATGGTGTGTTCAATAAAAACATGGAAACCTTTAATTATTTGTGTGATATTAGTTTAAACAGACTGTGATTGTCACATTGACTTAGATGAAGATCAGATCACATTTTATGACCAATTTGTGCAGAAACAGATATAATTCCAAAGGGTTCACATACTTTTTACTGCTACTGTATGTGTTCCCAATATAGTTAAGACAGGTATAATTGTATCTAGTATAGCTAAGACAGGTAAAAGTGTATCCAGTATAGCTAAGACAGGTATTTAGTGTCCCCAATAGAGCTCAGACAGGTATAAGTGTCCCCAATATAGCTAAGACATGTATTAAGTGTCCCCAATATAGCTAAGACAGATAAGAGTGTATCCAGTATAGTGTATCCAGGCACGTGCACAGGGGGGTGCTCTGGGTGCCCAGACACCCTTTTTTTTAATTCTTCAAAAAAAGGCCCTGCTCGCCACACAAAATAAGCTCCTCCCCCAACCGCGATAAGCCCAGCCCACCCGCGGGAAGCTCCGCCCCCACCTGGGAAAGCACCCATAGTGACCTCTCCCTCCACCAGTAGTACCCAGTGACCACTCCCTCCCCTAGCACTCACAGTGACCTCTACCTAGGACCCATACTGACCTCTCTCTCCCCCAGCACCCATAGCGACCTCTCCCTCCACCAGTAGTACCCAGTGACCACTCCCTCCCCTAGCACTCACAGTGACCTCTCCCTCTACCTAGGACCCATACTGACCTCTCCCTCCCCAATACCAAAAGTGACATCTCCCTTCACCTAGCAATCACAGTGACCTCTCCCTCCACCTAGGACCCATACTGACCTCTCCCTCCCCAGTACCCACAGTGACATCTCCCTTCACCTTTCACCCACAGTGACCTCTCCCTCCACCTAGCACCCACAGTGACCTCTCCCTTGCCCAGCACCCAATGACCTTTCCCTCCACCTAGCACCCACAGTGACCTCTCCCTCCCCCAGCACCCACAGTGACCTCTCCCTCCACCTAGCACCCACAGTGACCTCTCCCTCCCCAGCTCTAGCAGTGATCCTGCCTACCCCTGCACCCACACTGACCTATCCTATTCCCTACCCTAGCACCCACAGTGATTTTTCCCTTCCCCAGTGGCTACCTTCGTTTCCCGGCAGCACCCACAGAGACCTCCCATCCCAAAAGCAGCACCTACCGTGACCTCTCCCATTGCCAGCGCCCACAGTGGCCTCTCCCAACACCCAGCATCCACTCCCTCCTCCAGTAACCACACTGACTTCTCCCAGCACCCACAGTGACCTCTTCCTTCCACAGCACCCACAGTGGCCTACCCTTCCCCCAGCACCCACACTGACCTCTACCTCCCTTAGCAGCAACTATGCCATTCATAGCAGCACCCGTAGCATACTTCCCAACTTTTTGAGATGAGAAAGAGGGACCCTTAAGCCACGCCCCTGCCACACCCCTGATCCCGCCCCCGACACACCCCTAGTCACGCATACGATAAAGATTTCATAAGAAAAATATGTTGTTTTATAATTCAAACCACACTGGTCCTTTCTATCCTGGTTCATTTTCCTTCATATTAACATTTTTAAAAAAGAAATATATCAATTTAAAGGATGGGAATAAAGTTTAGAGTCAATTCAACACATTTTTAGTAGATAAATATATATATTTACATAGAAAGAGAGACAAAGTCCTGAAAGAGGGACAAATGAGGAGGAAAGAGGGACAGAGGGACAGGGCTCACAAAGAGGGACTGTCCCTCCCAAAGAGGGACAGTTGGGAGCTATGACCCATAGTGACCTCCCTTCCTCCAGCACCCTCAATGACCTCTATCTCCTCCAAGACCCACAGTGACCCCCCTTTCCTCCAGCACCCATACTGATCTCTTCCTTCCACAGCACCCACAGTAGCCTACCCTTCCCCCAGCACCCACACTGACCTATACCTCCCTTAGCAGCAACTATGCCATTCATAGCAGCACCCATAGCATACCTCCCACCCCCTGCACCCACAATGACCTCTACCTCCCGAGACCCACAGTGACCTCCCCCAAAGGACCCACAATGACCTCCCTTTCCTCCAGCACCCATACTGCCCTCTGCCCTCCACAGCACCCACAGTTATTCCCCCCCCCCCCAGCACCCACAGTGACTTACACTTCTCCCAGCAACCACACCGTCCTCTACCTCCCCTAGCAGCAACTATGCCATTCATAACAGTACCCACAGTGATCTCCCACCCCCTGCACCTACAGCAATCCCACCAATATTCAGCACCCACATTAAACTCAACCAGTAACCCCCACTATAGCAAGCACCCAGTACTTGCACCAAGCACCCAATACTCACATCCGGCCTCAATATGGCACTTAGTACTTGCATCAAACAGCCACAGGACACCCAATACCTGCATCCCTTCACCCTATAGCTGGCACCCAGTACTCACACCCACATGGCACAGTACTTGCACCCAGCCTCAACATGGCACTCACTATTCACACCTGCATACAACCTTCACATGGCACCCACTATCTGCACTCACATAACTAGTACTAGCACCCAAAGTACCTGCACTCAGAACCCACATGACACACATTGCCCAACCATAGCTAGCACCCAGTGCAGGCATGGCACCAAGTATTTGCACCTATGGGATACCCAGTACCTGCACCCAACACCCACATGCTTCATCTGCAGTAGTTCCAGTTGCACTAAGCCTCCACTTGGTGCCCAGCACCCACTCCAAGCACTCACATATGACATCCAGTACTTGCACCCAGAACTCACAAGGGAATGAGTAGCTGCAATCAACACTTATATGATGGTTGATCCCATACTGCCAGAATCCACATGACACCATGTGCCAGCACCCAGAACCCACATGGCACCTAGCATCTGCATTTAGCACCCACATGACAACAAATACCCCACTAGCAAGCACCTATCACCCATATGTCACTACTCTACTTTCCCAGCATCCACCCCTTCCCCTCATAGCTGCCATCCAGTACTTACACTTACATGACACCAAGTATCTGCACCCAGGCCAAAAATTGCACCCAGTACACACACCTGCACACAGCTTCCACATGGCCCCTACTATCTGCACCAAGCACCTACTTAACCCGTACCCGCGCCCAAAGTACCTGCATTCAAAACCCATATTTGCAATCAACACCCGAATGAAACTCAATACCATAGACAGAACCCACATGACACTCAGTACTTACACCCAGAACCCACATGGCACCCATCATCTGCATTCAGCAGCATGACAATCAATACCCCCCTAGCCAGAAACAAGGAGAGGGGCATGCAGGGGAACTCATTGCCAGGCCCCTTTTTTAAATTTGAGCACCCCCCACTTAAGGACCCTCTACACGGCCCTGAGTGTATCCCAGAGTGCACCTCAAAAAATCTGGAGATAGAGCCTTCTGTCATGCTGCCCCTACTCTTTGGAACTCCCTGCCACACCCAGTAAAGACAGCACCATCCCTGGAGCTATTCAAATCCAGACTGAAAAGCCACCTGTTTAGCCTGGCATTCCCAGACTTATAAAATTCTTCCTCGTCGGAGCCATGCTTATGCTCTTTGAGTCCCACGGGAGAAAAGCTCTTTACAAATGTTATTTGATGTTGTAAGACTGATATGTGTCCCACATATAGCTAATGCAGATATGCGACCCCAATATAGCTAAGACCGGGATAAGTGGTTGGAAATTTCCTGGTTATAATCCGAGACCATTACCATGTTTACTGCACTTTTTCTTATGTTCTGCCTGTCTGCAAACATCTACAAGTTGCATTGCAATATGCATCCTCCCAGTGTACCACACTCCATATTCATTTCACCTGCTCTGCTTTCCTCACCTTACTCAGCTTCTCATGAGCTGTTAGCTCTCCTGAAATCTCTCTCTCCTTCCAGCAGCTCAAAAACCTCACAAACATTTAAATCCCATTCACATTTGCTTACTCTCTCCCTCCTACTCTTACTTGCAGCTGGTGATATATCACCCAATCCTGGACCACAGCCTGCTGCCAGACAAGCATCCCCTGCTGACCTGCTTCATACACTTCACAGCCCTCTGCCCACAAATAACCTCAACACCCATCCTCGCTCCAACCTTATTTCCATCCATCCCACCCACAAACACATACTCCCCCTACCCTGCGGTCTCTGGAATGCCAGATCCGTCCGCAACAAACTTACAGCTGTCCACGACCTCTTCCTCTCCAAATCCCTCACCATCCTCGCTCTCACTGAGACATGGCTTACCCCCTCTGACTCTGCCACAATGGCTGCCCTCTCCTACGGGGGGCTTCACCTCAGTCACACCCCCAGACCAGACAACAGGACCGGGGGAGGGGTGGGTCTGCTCCTCTCCCCATCCTGCACCTTCCGTATCCTCACCCCACCTACCTCTCTACAATTCACATCATTTGAGGCCCACACCATCCGCCTCTACCCTGCCATTGTTGCGGTCTTATACCGCCCTCCGGGCTCCACCCCACAATTTCTCGATGACCTTGCCTCCTGGCTCCCTCACATCCTCTCCTCTGACCTCCCCACCATCATCCTTGGGGATTTCAATATTCCCATCGATGAAGTCCAGAGCTCCGCTGTGACCCGGCTACTCACCATTGCCAACTCACTTGGACTAGTACAACACGCCAACACCCCCACTCACACTGCAGGTCACACTCTGGACCTTATATTCACTAAATCCACCACCATTGCAGACCTTGACATCGCACCCTTTCCACCCTCAGACCATCACCTTCTCACCTTCAACCTCCTCACGGAAGGCACCTCCAAATTAGCCACCCACCCACCTGGTCGATGGCAGCGAGACCTACGCAAGCTCAACCCTAGCATCCTTGCTGACCCCCTCCATGCCCTCTCCTCCACTCTCCCCACCCTAACCTGTCCTAATCTTGCTGCAGCTCAGTATCACCAAACTCTCTCATCAGCCCTAGAGAAAGCTGCTCCACCAATATTTTGCCGCAACCGACCCCCTAACCCCCAGCCCTGGCACACTACCCATACTCGCATCCTCCAGAGGAAAACACGCGCCACTGAACGGAAATGGAGAAAAACTAGACTTAACCAGGATTTCCTACAGTACAAGACCAACCTGCTGCAGTTCCACACTGCCCTTGCTCATGCGAAGCAGGAATACTTTACCAAGCTCATCGGAGCACAAGCTTCCAACCCCCGGCGCCTTTTTGCCACCTTCAACTCCCTCCGTTTCCTCCCTCTCTGTCACAGATTTAGCCACCCACTTCACCAACAAAATTGTCTCCATCCGCCAGGAAATATCCAATCTCCAATCTTCACCTCCCACCCCTCCCAACCATCTCCTCCTCCACCCTATCCTCCCCTCACATCCTTCACTCCTACTACCACCGAGGAAGTCAACCACCTACTGCAGACTTCCCATACCACTACTTCCCCCCTTGACCCCATCCCTTCTGATTTACTCCAGCCTCACTGCACGGAATTGGCCCCAGTCCTCACTACCCTGTTCAACCTCTCCCTATCCACAGGCACCTTCCCCTCAGACTTCAAGCAGGCCACTGTACTACCCCTGCTCAAGAAACCCTCACTCGACCCCTCGCTACCCTCCAACTACCATCCTATCTCCCTCCTCCCCTTTGCCTCAAAAGTCCTTGAGCGTCTGGTTCACAAACGCCTGACCCAGTACCTCAATGCCAACTCACTGCTAGACCCACTCCAATCTGGATTTTGGCCTGCCCACTCAACCAAAACTGCTCTCACCAAAGTGGTCAACGACCTTGCCTTAGCTAAAGCTGAAGGTAAATACTCCATTCTCCTCCTCCATGACCTGTCAGCAGCTTTTGACACAGTAGATCATCCCCTACTCCTCCAGTCCCTCCAGTCCTTGGGCATTCACGATCTCGCCCTGTCCTGGCTTTCATCCTACCTCTACAACCGCTCCTTCACGACCACCTTCAATGAGTCCTCGTCCACCCCCAACCACCTCTCGGTGTGAGTCCCCCAAGGTTCGGTCCTTGGCCCCCTACTGTTCACCCTATACACATCCTCCATTGGCAAGGTTATCTCCTCCATGGGTTTTAACTATCATCTGTATGCAGATGACACCCAGATCTACCTCCACACCCCTGACATATCCACCACTACCATGGACAAGGTCTCCTCCTGTCTATCAGCCATCTCCTCCTGGATGTCCGCTAGGTTCCTGAAACTAAATCTAGACAAAACGGAATTTATGATCTTCCCACCCCGGCCATCCACGAACCTCCCAGATGTGCATGTCACTGTTAACCACACTACCATTCGCCCTACCTCTCAAGCCAGCTGTCTGGGTGTCACCCTGCACTCCGCACTCTCCTTCACTTCCCACATCCAAAACCTCACTAAGTCCTGCAACTTCCACCTTCGTAACATCTGTAAGATTCGCCCTTTCCTGACCTCTGCCACCACCAAACTCCTCATCCATGCCCTCATAATTTCCCGCCTTGACTACTGCAATGCCCTGCTGTCTGGTCTCCCTATGACCCGAACAGCCCCACTGCAGTCCATCATGAATGCGGCAGCCAGAATTATCCACTGCTCCCATCGCTCCACCACGGCAGATCCCCTCCTAGAATCCCTCCACTGGCTTCCTATCCAGTCCAGAATCAGATTCAAGATACTGTGTCTGACCTACAAATCTGTCCACAAAACCTGTCCAACCTACATTTTCGATCTTACTCAGAGGTACACACCTAGCCGCTCACCAATGAACTTCGCCTAACCGCCCCCCGCATCACCCAGTCCCATGCACGCCTCCAGGACTTCTCAAGAGCTGCTCCAACACTATGGAACTCCCTACCTCCACCCATTAGGGCAGCCCCCTCCTTCAACATCTTCAAGAAAGCCCTCAAAACTCACCTTTTCACTCTGGCCTACTACCCCTCACAAGTGCTCTAAACCTACAGCTGAACTCTGGTCCCCTACCATTCGTGTCCTTACCTCTCCCTCTAGATTGTAAGCCTTTGGGCAGGGTCCTCCTCCTTTTGTGTCCTACTTGATCTTGCACCTCCATTGCTGTGAACCCATGCTATGCATCTGAGTGAACCTAACTTGCCTAATCTCCATGCTCCATCCAGTAACTGACTAAGCATTACCTGGTACTCATACTATGGTGTGTGATCTGGTTTTCTTGTATTCCTGTATTGTCATATTGCTGTATGTCACCCCTAAATATTGTCTGTAACCTAAATTAATGTTCAGCGCTGCGTAATATGTTGGCGCTTAAATAAATAAATAAATAAGTGTATCCAGTATAGCTAAGGCAGAAATAAGTTTCCCCAGTATAGCTAAGACAGGTATTAAGTGTATTCAGTATAACTAAGACAGGTATAAGTGTATCCAGTACAGCTAAGACATGTAAAAGTGTCCCACATATAGCTAAGACAGAAATAGATGTCCCCAATATAGCTAAGACAGGTATAAATGTATCCAGTATAGCAAAGACAGGTAAAAGTGTATCCAGTATAGCTAAGACAGGTATTACATATCCCCAGTATTGCTAACACAAATATTAAGTGTCCCCAGTATAGCTAAGACAGGATTAAGTGTATTCAGTACAGCAAAGACAGGTATAAGTGTATCCAATACAGCTAAGACAGGTATAAGTGTATCCAGTGCAGCTAAGACAGGTAGAGGGGTGTATCTGGGTAATAAAGAGCCTATGGCAAAAACTGAAATTGCAACCCCCTTCCACACCCCAGTCAGAGCCCTCTTCCCCTCTAAAAACAGCCTCCTTTCCTGCGTATGTGTGTTATGGTTGCTGTGTTTTGGCAATTGCTGAAGTTACTTTTTTCTTCTTATTCCCTCTCTGTCCTCTTTTCTAACACAAAGCCAAGTGAGCTCTACATACATAAATTAAGTAGCCATGTTCCCCATATAACAGAATTAAACTGATATGAGTGATGGGGAGACACAGGGACAGGCATGGCGGCGCAGCACAGGAGGAGACGTGGCGCCCATGGTATGAGCCATGCCTGCACCCCTCTAGATACGCCTATGTAGTGTATCCAATTATAGCTAAGACATGTATTAAGGGCCCTTTTCCACTAGCAATCGCTAGCGTTCACGCTGAACGCTAGCGATTGCTGAATCGCAATTAGCGGCGATTCCCCGACGTTCGCGGCCGCGATTTTGCTATGCTATGCACTGCATAGCAAAATCGCGGCAATTATCGCTCCGCTGTGCGTTCGCATTCCCGACAAAAGCGAATCGCGGTAGTGGAAATGACCTACCGTGATTCCTATGTTAAAAAGCAAACCGTAGCGATTGTAAAATCGCTAGCGGTTTGCGGTTTTGCGATTCAGCCAGCGCAAACGCGCTGGTGGAAAAGGGCCCTAAGTGTCCCCATTAAGACAGTTTTAAGTGTATTCAGTATAGCTAAGATAGGTATAAAGTGTCCCCAATATAGCTAAGACAGTTATTAAGTGTATCCAGTATAACTAAAACAGGTGTAAGTGTATCCAGTATAGCTAAGACAGATATAAGTGTCCTACATATAGGTATATAAGTGTACCTGGTATAGCTAAGACAGGTATTAAGTGTCCCCAATATAGCTAAGAGAGGAATAAAATGTCCCCAGTATAGCGAAGACAGGTATTAAGTGTATCCAGTATAGCTAAGGCAGGTATCTGTGTCCCCAATATAGCTAAGACAGGTATAGGTGTATCCAGGAAAGCTAGGATAGATATAAAGTGTCCCCAGCAGTGATGATCGGATACCCCTGATCACGGATTTGACTTATTCGGCTGTGATTTTTTTAAAAATTCGGATAAGTACTGATTTTTATCCAGAATCGAAACTGACTTACGAATTCAACTCAGATTTTTTCTGTGATTGCCTCTAAAATCCGGAATCACGGCTGTGATCACGGATTAGCCCCCATACATGCTACAATCCCCAAAAATGCATTGATTATAAAGGTGATCAGTGGCTAAAAATTCAAAAAGACCTTATAGTTTTTGAGAAAATCTAATTTAAAGTTTCCAATGAAAAAGTATTGGTGATTAAATCCCGCCAGAACCCGCTGACTTTAGCGGTTAATAGCAAAGCACCCTTACATGGTAAAAACACCAAATTTGCAGGATATGTTAAGTAGAACAAAACAATCAATAGAGCGCTGATGGATAATCACAATTGAACTCATGGTGTGCAGGTCAATAGCACCTGTATTAAATGCAACTTAAAGTCGATTCCTATTTTGACCGCGCTCAATGTCTATAAAGATGAAAAAAGTATAAATTTGATGTCACCGTCTATACCATCCTCTGCAGACTCCAAAGGGAGGTAATCACACATCATAATGATAATATTCAAACCAGGGAAAAGAAACACTTCTCCATCTCAGACCATCACATAAGGCATGTGGATAAAAGAGAAAACAGGAGGGCTCATAGCGTAACCAGTTACTGATATAAACACCTCCACCTTCCTAGTATGAACCAAACTGCCTTCACCACACTCTCCTCCGTGCAGGGACACACCTCCCCCAGTGCGGCAGCACTCACCCAGCAATCCTCCTATACGTCCTGAGGCAGGACTAGAAAGCTTTATGAGGGGCAGGCAGAACGTCACTACAATTGCAAGTTCTGTAAACTAAAGCAACTATAAATAGTGTAAAACTGTTTAATAAGGTAAAAGTATAAAACTGCAATGCACTCACAAGGATTGAAGTAATTGCGCTTTGTACAATGTGTAAACTGGTCCCGGGTAGCCGCTTTCACATATACCGCCTTGAATCCTCGCATCCTCTCCGCTACATCAGCTTCTGGTCTTGTGGGACGTAGCTTCGCCCTACCCGTTTTGCCACTCTATGACTCATCAGGGGCTGATGTACCCAGGGCCGGATTTCTGCAAAGGCCACAAAGGCCACGGCCTAGGGCGAAAAAAAATCAGAAGGATAAAAGGGCAGCAGGACCTGAGAGAGAAAAGAGTCTGCATGTCAAAATAAATCATTTCTCCTGCTCCGAAGCGCCCCGGCTTTGCTGCACACACAGTCAGAATTCCAGAGTTCCGTGTATTTTCCTTACTTTGTGGTGTGCGATGAGACAGTGCTATCTCCTGAACATACAAGCTTCAGTTTATTGCCAGGGGTGAGAGAAACATGGATCACAATGTAGACACAATTTCTGATCCAGTAAGGTAACCATTGTAACAGAATTATTTCCACTTTACAACTTTACAACTGGGCTAAACAAAGTATTGCTGGTCAGTCAGACTCTGTTATGACTTGAGCCATTCCTTCTCCTCTCTCCCCCTGGATTGTAAATCTTAAACAGAAAGATAAGGTTTTTTTTTCTTAGAGAGATTTATGACAGCCCCTTCTAAGCTAAATCTTAACCCCTTGCTGGCTCATTTTAAAGGCAGCAGTAATGTCTGCAGTAGTATGAGATAGACAACTTCTCTATAATTATAATTGCAAATGTACTGTTGTATACTTTTGTATTGTTACATTCTGTTTTGTATACCAAAAGTAATAACATACACTAAAAATAAAAAAAATATATATATTTGTACCGTGTTGGCAAACAGTAAAAAAAACAACTGTGAAAGAGTCAGTACAATAAATACTATAAAATAAATGCAACAGATCTGTGATTACAGAAGAGCAGAGAGGGAGATGAACGCCGCTCTGCTGCTTCATGCCTGGTACACACCATGCAATTTGCCATCAGATAGATGGGTTCGAATTGATTATTTCTGACAGGTCTAATCTGATTTCTGATCATTTTTCTAATCGACTTTGTATAAGTGATCGGAAAATCGATTCAACCCATCTATCTGGTGCGTACCAGGCATTAGGGACTCACTGCTCTAACAGGAAAAACAATCATTCATCATTTTTCAGAGAGAAAACATTCATAGGTATACACAAGTCACTATAACAGGCATTTCCTCCTGCAAACAAGTGATCGTTAAGGCTCATACACACATCAGACTATAGTCTTTGGAAAATGAAAGATCACAGCATTGGGGCTGCATTGGGGGAGAAGATGGCTAAACGGTTGAAGGAGATTTTAATCTAGGATCTGGGAGGAGGCGGGAGGATAAAGTCTCAATATGTAGACAAGATAAGGTAAAAAGACAGTGGGAGCCTAACATGATGGGGGGGGGGGTGGAGAGGGGGGTGGGGACAGTGTAAAGATTAAGGAGGTTGGTAAAACTTCAAGTAGCCCATTTCGTGTAAACAAAATTGGTAAATGTGGTGGTAAAAATATAAAGTGCATGGTAACCAATGCTCGGAGCCTTGCAAATAAAATAGACGAACTAGAGTTCATTCTGAATGACAAAGGCTATGACATTGTGGGAATAACCGAGACATGGATGGATGAAAGCCATGACTGGATAGCTAATTTAAAGGATACAATGTGTTTAGGAGGGATAGAACAGGGAAAAAAGGTGGAGGGGTTTGTCTCTTTGTTAAGAATTCTTTTACAGCTGTCCTCAACGATGAGATGGAGGAAGATTGCGAAGATGTGGAGTCCGTTTGGGTAAATATTCATGGTGGAAACAAAAGTTGCCAATTGCTTATTAGGGTATGCTACAGACCACCTCTTATTAATGAAGCTGCAGAACTGCGATTACTACAGCAGATTGAAAAAGCTGCAAGTAAAAATGAGGTCATAATTATGGGCGACTTCAACTTTCTCTCAAATGGTAACGGAACCAACTAGGGGGAATGCGTTACTGGATCTGATCATTTCTAATAGACCATATAATGTATCAAATGTGCAGGTTCAAGAACGTTTGGGAAATAGTAATCACAACATGATAACGTTTGATCTGGTGACTGATAGGCCACGGGGCAGCGGGACCACTAAAACTATAAATTTTAGAAAAGCAAAGTTCAATCAAATTAGGCAGGCACTAAGTTTGGTGAACTGGGATAATGTACTACAAGGGGAGGACACTGAAGGGAAATGGCAAGCTTTTAAACTTATTCTCAATCAATATTGTAGTATGTATATCCCATATGGAAACAAAATGTCTAGGAATAAAAAAAGGTCTCTATGGATGAATAGAAAGGTTAGGGATAAAATGAAGAGAAAAAGGAATGCCTATAAGGTCCTAAAACAGGAGGGGACCGAGGCTGCACTAAGCAATTATAAGGAGTGCAATAAAAATTGTAAAAAAGAAATTAGACTGGCAAAGATCGAAGCTGAAAATCAAATCGCTAGGGATATCAAATCTAACCCAAAAAAGTTTTACAAGTACATCAACTCTAAAAAAAGAAAGGTTGACTGTATAGGAATCCTAAAGGATGAGGGTGGGAACTCAATGGTGGATGACCAAGGTAAGGCAGAGTTATTAAATGCTTTCTTTGCTTCTGTCTTCACAAAGGAAACAGCGAACACGGCCATTAAAGCGCTGCATGAATTAGGCGCGGCTATTCTTTTAATGCAATTATCGGCTATAACACTCCTTGCCGGCGCAGACTGCAAAGTATGGGCGCAATGTAAAATAACGTATATTGCGGCTATATGTGTATATATTTAGCGTGGGAAACATTATTAGGTTATCTCGCTGTAATGGAGGGGGGGAGCCACAGAGAGGGCAGCCCGACCTCTCCCTCCCCTTCTCTCCCCGCGCCGCCCTCCGTGCTCTGTTCTATGACTCAGAGTAATGCGCACCGACATAGGTGTAAATACCTACCTCACCTCCAATTGCCGCTCACTCGCCGCCGGTCTTCTCCTCTCTAGCTAGAGAGGAGAAGACCGGCGGCGAGTGAGCGGCAATTGGAGGTGAGGTAGGTATTTACATCGCTTCCCTATGTCGGTGCGCATTACTCTGAGTCATAGAACGGAGCACGGAGGGCGGCGCGGGGAGAGAAGGGGAGGGAGAGGTCGGGCTGCCCTCTCTGTGGCTCCCCCCCTCCATTACAGCGAGATAACCTAATAATGTTTCCCACGCTAAATATATACACATATAGCCGCAATATAGGAAGGGCAAGGTCGGCTGCTCTCCCTGCGGCTGCTGCTCAGGCTCCTTTCGCCATTACAGCATATACATACATATAGCCGCTATAGACATATAGCCGCTATATAACAAGCACGATAATCGCGCCCAATTCAACAAGCGGCTAATTCAAATGTACGCAGGAAACAGCACTGTTGCAAATTACAGAGGCAGAAGAGTCTCAATTTTCTAACTGTAATATTAAATACTTAACGCAGGAAGAAGTAAAGGCATGACTAAATAAATTAAAAATAGACAAGGCACCTGGCCCGGATGGCATGTATCCTCGGGTCCTAAGAGAATTAAGTTCAGTTATAGCTAAGCCCCTTTATCTTATCTTTTGTGACTCTCTTGCAACTGGCAGAGTCCCAGTGGATTGGCGTACAGCCCACGTTTTCCCATTATTTAAGAAGGGCAAAAAATCTGATCCAGGAAATTATAGACCTGTAAGCTTAACATCAGTTGTATGCAAACTATTTGAGGGGTTACTAAGAGATACTATACATGACTTCATAGTAGAAAATAATCTTATTTCTCAGCATCAACATGGGTTTACTAAAGACAGGTCCTGTTTGACTAACATGCTCAGCTTTTATGAGGTAGTGAATGCTAATAGACCATATAATGTATCAAATGTGCAGGTTCAAGAACAAGAAATGAAAGAAATGCTGTAGATGTGATATACTTGGACTTTGCAAAGGCCTTCGACACTGTTCCCCACAGAAGTCTGGTGCAAAAGTTGAGGATGCAAGGACTGGGGAAGAGTTTGTGTGCATGGATAGGTAACTGGCTAATGGACAGAAAACAAAGAGTTGTGGTCAATGGATCGTACTCAAAATGGGAGACTGTTAGCAGTGGGGTCCCACAGGGGTCTGTACTGGGTCCAGTGCTCTTCAATTTATTTATTAATGACCTAGTAGATGCAGTAGTGAGCAATGTTGCTATTTTTGCAGATGATACAAAATTATGCAGAATCATCAACTCTCAGGAAGATAGTGTCATATTGCAACAGGATCTGGATAGGATGGCTATATGGGCACATACATGGCAAATGAAGTTCAATGTTGACAAATGTAAAGTCATGCATTTTGGTCGTACCAATGGTCTAGCACCATACAAAATAAATGGGATACAGTTGAGGACATCAAACTTGGAGAAGGAGTTAAATAATCGTACTCAATGCCAAGCCGCTGCAGCTAAAGCGAACAAAATTTTGGGATGCATTAAAAGGGAAATAAAAACTCAAGATGCTAGCATAATATTGCCCCTGTTTAACTCTCTAGTAAGGCCACATCTGGAATATGGAATTCAGTTCTGGGCACCACATTACAAAAAAGATATTGCAGTTTTAGAGCAGGTGCAGAGACGAGCAACAAAATTGATACGTGGGATGGAAGGTCTCGCTTACCAAGAAAGGTTAGATAAACTGGGTTTATTTAGTCTAGAGAAAAGACGCCTTAGAGGAGATCTAATTAACATGTATAAATACATCAGAGGGCAATATAATAGCTTGGCGGATGAGCTTTATGTCCCTAGGCCTTCTCAAAGGACTAGAGGACATGATCTGCGCATGGAGGAAAAACGTTTTAGCCATTTATTTAGGAAAGGGTTCTTTACAGTAAGAGTGATTAAGATGTGGAATGCATTGCCACAGGAAGTCATTATGGCAAACTCTATACCTGCATTTAAAGGGGGCTTAGATGCTTTCCTTGTGTTGAAAGACATTCATGGCTACAATTACTAGGTTATGCCTAATGATGTTGATCCAGGGATTTTATCTGATTACCATCTGGAGTCAGGAAGGAATTTTTCCCTTTTGGGGCTAATTGGACCATGCCTTGTGGGTTTTTTTCCGCCTTCCTCTGGATCAACAGGGGTATGTGGGGGACGGGCTGGAGTTGTACTTTGTACTGGTTAAACTCGATGGACGTATGTCTTTTTTCAACCAAAATAACTATGTAACTATGTAACAGACCAATCTTACCACCCTTCATGTAGTATGAGAGCCATACCTTCACAGTCTTTTCTATGGAGCTGAACTCCCCATCAGAAAAAAATCTTTGCAAGATGCTGCACACACAGATGCTGTACAGACACAAAAGATCAGTATCTGCAAAAGATCTGTTCCTGCCAAAGATCCGTTCCTGCAAATTGCATTCATAGTCTATGAGATCTGCAGATCCTCATACACACCTTGTTTAACTGACATTCATCTGCAGATCAGACAATCATCTGCAGATCTGAAAATTTATCCTGGTGGATCTGATCTGCAGATGAATGTCTGTTAAACAAGGTGTGTATGATGATCTGCAGATATCATAGACTATGAATGCATTTTGCAGGAACGGATCTTTTGCAGGAACAGATCTTTTGCAGATACTGATCTGCTGCATGTGTACAGCATCTTTGTGTGCAGCATCTTGCAAAGATTTCTGTCTGATGGGGAGTTCAGCTCCATAGAAAAGACTGTGTAGAGTATGGCTCTCATACTACATGGAAGGGGGTAAAATTGGTCTGTGAACTTTCATTTTCCAAAGTCTATGGTCTGATGTGTGTATGCACCCTGAGTGAGTGTGTGTGTGTGTGTGGAGGGGGGGGGGGCGGTTGGTGGTACCGGGCCTAGGGCACTAGGAAGTCCAAATCCGGCCCTGGACGTACCACGTTAGACTGTCTACTTTATCCTCAACCAAGGACCTCCCACTCCCTCGTTGCAACTCCTTCTCCAATTACATGACTTCAAGGCTGTCATCTGTATAAGCGCCACCAGAGGGATCTATTACATAGCAGCACTCATCACATTTAAAATATGCAACATAAGGCAGTTGTTCCAATATCAGTCTGAGGAAATTACTTATCATAATTTAAAATACAGAACATCTTATATAAAATACAATTCTATTGCGACGGTGGATAGTGTGACACAATCGAGATTAATGCATTGTATTAGGTAGAATGATGCGTTTTATGCATCTGCATATTAACCATTTCACAACTTAGGGGTTTTACCCCTTGAGCACCAGAGCAGTTTTCACCTTTCAGCGCTCCTTCCATTCATTCGTCTATAACTTTATAATTACTTATCACAATGAAATGAACTATATCTTGTTCTTTTCACCACCAACTAGGCTTTCTTGGGACATTATGCCAATAATTATTTTATTCTAAATGTGTTTTAATGGGAAAAAATGTATTATTTTTCAGTTTTCAGCCTTTATAGTTTTTAAATAATGCATGTTACTGTAATTAAAACCTATGCAATTTATTTGCCTTTTTGTCCCAGTTATAAAACCGTTTAAATTATGTCCCTATCACAATGTTTGGCGCCAATATTTTATTTGGAATTAAAGGTGCATTTTTTTCAGTTTGCGTCCAACCCTAATTACAAGCCCATAGTTTATAAAGTAACAGTGTTATACCCTCTTGACATACAGTGGGTTGCAAAAGTATTCGGCCCCCTTGAAGTTTTCCACATTTTGTCACATTACTGCCACAAACATGCATCAATTTTATTGGAATTCCATGTGAAAGACCAATACAAAGTGGTGTACATGTGAGAAGTGGATCAAAAATCATACATCATTCCAAACATTTTCTACAAATAAATAACTGCAAAGTGGGGTGTGCGTAATTATTCGACCAGCTTTGCACATCTAGAGACTTAAATCCTTGCCCATTCTTCTTTGCAAAACAGCTCCAGCTCAGTCAGATTAGATGGACAGTGTTTGTGAACAGCAGTTTTCAGATCTTGCCACAGATTCCCGATCGGATTTAGATCTGGACTTTGACTGGGCCATTCTAACACATAGATATGTTTTGTTTTAAACCATTCCATTGTTGCCCTGGCTTTATGTTTAGGGTCATTGTCCTGCTGGAAGGTGAACCTCCACACCAGTCTCAAGTCTTTTGCAGTCTCCAAGAGGTTTTCTTCCAAGTTTGCCCTGTATTTGGCTCCATCCATCTTCCCATCAACTCTGACCAGCTTCCCTGTCCCTGCTGAAGAGATGCACCCCCCCCCCCCCCCTGATCATGATGCTGCCACCACCATATTAGACAGTGGGGATGGTGTGTTCAGAGTGACGTGCAGTGATCGTTTTCCGCCACACATAGCGTTTTGCATTTTAAACAAAAAGTTCCACTTTGGTCTCATCTGACCAGAGCACCTTCTTCCACATGGTTGCTGTGTCCCCCACATGGCTTGTGGCAAACGGCAAATGGGACTTCTTATGCTTTCTGTTAACAATGCCTTTCTTCTTGCCACTCTTCCATAAAGGCCAACTTTGTATAGTGCATGACTAATAGTTGTCCTTTGGACAGAGTCTCCCACCTGAGCTGTAGATCTCTGCAGCTCGTCCAGAGTCACCATGGGCCTCTTGACTGCATTTCTGATCAACGCTGTCCTTGTTCGGCCTATGAGTTTAGGTGGATGGCCTTGTCTTGGTAGGTTTACAGTTGTGCCATACTGTTGTATTTTATCAGTATAAACAGTGTATTTCCATGTGTGCCTTAATGGAAAAGTATGTCTGGACATTTATGTTGCTATGAGAGATTTACAGTGAATCTAGTTGATCAGCTGGGGCCTTGTGCAAAGCCTGTGTTTCATAAATGACTTTTTACAACCACACGCATCTGCATATGAGTAAATAACACAGCAAAGACAATGGCCGCAGACACTGACCCCAGCCCCCGCAAATGGCCATTAAGGAAATGGCTACCCAGGCTGAGAGGAAACTGAGTTATCTGGTTTGTCAACACAACAGTTTCTGGGAAGGACCTGTCCTCTTTCAACTGAAACCAAATCATCTCTACAACCAGGTTTGAGGAGCTGCTTAATCTGGAATGGCGAAGGGCTGTCCTAACTGCAAGTGGACTGGCTACAACAACCCCAACAGGTTCCTCTCCTCCCCCAGCTGCTAAGGGCAGGAACTATTGATGTATAACACAGAGGAGGGGTCTCTATACCTGTGGTATCCAGATATAAGACAATGCTTGGGAAGCTCTCTCTCTCTTAGAATGCTGACATGGACTGTGGGACAGAAAGGGGCTCAGCTAATGAAAGTGTGTGACTGTGCATAGGGTATATAGAGCCATTATGTGAGACACATACTTTGTATGATCTAACTTGTACATATGTATATTTGTAAATAAACCACTTTTATTTAACCCCTTTGAAACGACCTCAAGTGTCTGGTCATTAACATGGAAATAAGTTAACATAAGCTAGAGCACATTCTACATTTGGCACCCCAAGATAGCGTGTGGATAATTAGTAAATCCACATAGAACCCTATAACAGAGAGTTACTCTAGCTAATAGCTCCAGAGAATGAAGAAGACGAGGGTAAAGGACCTAACGGAAATCTTCAGCGTGGACCCGGGACACCAAAGAAGCATATGAAATAAGGTGAGTTGGTTTATTTATATATATATATATATATATATATATGTATATATATATATATATATATATATATATATATATATATATATATATATATATATATATATATATCAATGCATATATGTATTTTGTTTGCGGTTTGTGAGGTTTGGTTGTATGTATGACAAGTTAACTGCTAGGAAGATAGTTTGTTGAAAGCATATAGGTATGCTATAGGAAGCAGAATTGTGTGGATTGAATATGAATGGTCTGTGAGAGGCAGCAAAAGCTTCATCTCCTGCTGTTGCTGTATTTGTGTATATAGTTTGGTCAGCCATTGTGAGTGTAGATCACATAATCTGAAAGCAGTTAGAAGTGAATGTGAGTGTATTACAAGGACAATAGCTTTTGTGTTGGTCATTGAATCTTGTGGTTACAGTTGTTTGGTGAAAATGGAGCTTGCACAGAAGTATGTTAGGGACCATGCCACGGTTGATGTGGATACATCTGCACATGAATTCCTGGAACAACAGTTTGCTTCATTGGTAGAAAAATGTGAGAAATGTAATTATGGATTGCAGCATACATATTTTGGAAAGAAAGTACAGAAGATAAAGCTTGCAAATGTAATTTCTATCTTGCTTAGGATGAGGGTCATATCAGAGCAGAGAGCGAGAGATTGGACTGCAGACAGACAGCAAATCAGAAAGGACCTGGATAATTTTAAGGATAATTTGGTAGTTATGGCAGATTCATCAAGAGCCGATTTGCAGGAGTTGAAATTAGAGGCAGATGATTGGAAGGAAAGGAATAGTGAATTGGAGAATCAAATAGAGCAGCACAAGGTCAAATGCGCCTCAAATGAAACCTTAATTCACTCACTCAATGATAAATTAACCCAGATGCAAGAGCTGGTTGCTTCTTTAAAAAGAGAACTGTTACATACCAACTCATTGTTGATACAGAAGGAAAATTACATATCAATATGTGAACAAAAAGCAAAAACTTGTGATTCTGCAAATGTCTGCACTATTACTGATGACAGTACCTGCAGTGAGGTACAACTAGCAGATGTGTCCAGCCCTACTGTGCTAACAGTTCAGGACAAACTGCACTTATGTCAGATTCTGGGCGATTTTGATTCCCTAGAATCGCCTGTAAGGTTGTCTAATCAATTTGAGGCAGTGGTATGTCAGTACAGTCTAAATGATGAAGATGCATGTGCACTCCTACGAGCCTGGTTGCCGGGGCCCTTAGCCACTCGCATAGTTCTGGAAAATGGTGGTTGTGTAGCAGATGCAGGAGGTAGGAGACAGGAAGTACAGCGTGTATTGGGAAGCCGTGATGAAAGAGGCGTGCAAGCGTTGGCAAGCATGAGATTCATGAAAGGAATGGATCCTGTAATATTTTGTCATGAGTACATTTCACTGTATAGAGTGGTCCATAATTGCCAAGATATATCATCTGATGATGGGGAGTTGCTATATTCCATGGCGAATAAATGTTTGGTAAGCCACCCAGTCAAACTTGCTCTTAAAAATGCCATCACGTATCAACAATTCATTAATATACAGAGGGATTGTTGTGAGGAGGAAAAGGAGAGAGAGACATCCAATGTATCTGTGGCATATAAATGCAACCACAGAACAAATTTCAGGTGTTATAAATGCAAAAGGCGTAACCACATAAAGCGATATTGCAGAAGTCACAATGTTAACGATAGACACACCAGCAATTTCTCCAATTGTGTAAGCACCGTCTCCCCTCACAATCATGAAAAACATGAGAACGTTGGTGCATTTCAGGGCCCAGATAAGCTGGAAAACAGAATCTGGAATTGTGACCAACAAGCAAAATCTAAAGAATATGATAATTTTGCATCGGTGCCCAAGGACATTGGCCAAACATTCCAGTTTATGCCCCGTTAGCCAGTATGCCATATTGGCTAATCTGTAGTTTGTCAAGCATTGCAATCCCTTTTTTCTTGGGATATTGTAACGATTGTGGAATTCTCTCCGTGATCAGTGCACAGGGCGTGCGCTGACACTGCGGAAATCCTCCACAAGCATGTAATTTGAGGGAACCCAGCAAAAGGTGCAATGCACCTGTAGAGGGAAATTCCTGTCGACAGGTGGAGCTGTGGAGTGCAGAGGAACAGCTCCTCTCCCCTGCCACAGACGCCAGACAGGAATTGTACGAAGGGAAGAAACGCAGGGCAATATAGCCCTGAAAGAGAGAGATCAAAGCGACAGAGGGTATGTGTGTCCACCAATCTAGTCGCCACCCTGCGACGATGAACACACAACCATGAAGATAAAGTGAGAAGGCAATCGCCAGAGATGGCGATTGCTAACAGCGACACAAGACCGAATAAGCACAGATGAGGAATGTATGTATGTCCATCAATCTAGCCGCCAACCTGCGACGTCGGACACACAACAGAGGAAACCAAGTGAGAACGCAATCGCAAGAGAAGCGATTGCGAAAGAAAATGAGCACAGGGACAGATTGTATGTGTGTGCACCAAACTAGTCGCCAACCCGCGACGGTGCATACACAACAGCAGATGTGAAGTAGGAACGCAATCGCGAGAGAGGCAATTGCGAGAGGTGACACAAGGCTGTAGCAAGGCAGAGCACGAGAGTAGCAAAGGCACAGCAAATATACAATGAGAAGATAAGGAAAATAACAAATGCTAACTAAACGCGAACACCGCACTCATTCGCAACAGTGCACGCGTTTATGCGTGGTCTCCGCGTGTTAAGCACAACAGAGACAAGCACGCCTAACTAACCACCGACAGACAAACATGAAACAGAGGACGCGAGCGCTTGCTTAACGGTTACCTCACCGAGCCTCCAGCAAGCGTTCGTAGCAGACAAGACAGATACACGAAAACAGGAATAAGTGAGATAGGCGGATCCACAGCACTAGCGCAAGGCGAGTGCGATCCAGGCAAGACAGATTAGATGAGATAGCTGGTAGCAACCGCTGCTCCAGCTATACTCCAACAACAAAGATCAGAACGACTTCCTGTCGACCACCGCTGGGACAGAACAATCGCAACAGACAAACAAAACAGATATGCAATCCTAACTGCACTAGGGAATCTGCCTAGTGAAGTCCCAGGAATTACTCTAAGCTAATCTTTAAACAATGAGCAAGGCTGACACTCCAGGAGTGTTTCACAGGACAAACTATTATGACCACCCCAGGTCTGTGATATCACATGGTATTTATAGTACAAACCTACAAAGGATGTGGCTAAGCAATCTGCATGACAAACGTATGCAAATTCCTCAGCAGCAAGCTGCAAAACTGACAAAAGGTCTCTCTTCCAGAGACCTGCAGAATGCAGACCTGAACAGTGGTCAAAAAGCTGCCTGCCTGCGCAGGCAGCCGAGCGGATTCTCACAGATATATGGCAGAGTGTTCAAAAATTAACGTGTAATAATGGGTTGCAAATGGAATACACTCTGTTGTCTCAACAGGTTTGCAGTATAGGGGTAGACTAACAGATTGTGAAGTAACAATGGAGTCTAATGTGAGGATATTAACATAATTATGCTTTGTTTTTCAGATATCTCTGAAAGGAAAATGTGTGTGGTTAAAAAAAGTCAAGCCATCTAACATTTGATTATGTTGTATAGATGTATTGTGTTTTTCTTTCTCTCCCCTTTAGCCAAGGGTGTTTACATGGAATTTGGTTAGGATCTGGGTGCACCCATAATAAATTTAAGAGGTTTACAATTAGTCTGCAGAAAATACCATGAGCTCATGAGTTAAAATCCTAATTGTTTTCAAACAATTAAACAATAGAAGGTTTAATGAGTGAAACTGAAGTAAAGGTGGTTAACAGCTAACTTGTACTGTATTGTTGTTGTTTCTTTTCTTTCTTGTTTCTATTGACACAGATGGCCCAGTGCTGAAGACAATGAACTCCAAAGGATATCAGCATCTTTGTGTCAATGTACTAATTGTACAGACCTGTGTGTAACTAACTTATGTCTGTGTCCTGAAGTAGGTGTGATGATCTGCTCAGCTGCCTGTACAGGCAGGCAGCTTTTTGACCATTGTTCAGGTCTGCATTCTGCAGGTCTCTGGAAGAGAGACCTTTTGTCAGTTTTGCTTCTGCTGAGGAATTTGCATACGTTTGTCATGCAGATTGCCTAGCCACATCCTTTGTGGGCTTGCTCTATATATACCGTGTGATATCACAGTCCTTCGCTGGTCATAAGGATTCTTCCTGTGAAACACTCTGGAGAGTGTCAGCCTTGCTCATTGTTTGAAGATTAGCTTAGTGTAATTCCTGGGACTGCACTTAGGCAGGTTTCCCTAGTGCAGTTAGGATTATACATCAGTTTTGTTTGTCTGTTGCGATTGTCCTGTCCCTGCGGTGGTCGACAGGAAGTCATTCTGATCTTTGTTCTTGGAGTATAGCTGGAGCAGCGGTTGCTACCAGCTATCTCCTCTGTCTGTCTTGCCTGGATCGCACTCGCCTAGCGCTAGTGCTGTGGATCCGTCTGATCTCCATCTCTCTGTCTCCCTGGATCGCACTGGTCTCTTTTTGCTAGTGCTGTGGATCCTATCTCTCGCTTGTCCCTGTTTTCGTGTGTCTGTCTTGTCTGCTACGAACGCTTGCTGGAGGCTCGGTGAGGTAACCGTTAAGCAAGCGCTTGCGTCCTCTGTTTCATGTTTGTCTGTCGGTGGTTAGTTAGGCGTGCTTGTCTCTATTGTGCTTATCATGTGGAGACTGCGCATGAACGCGTGCACTGTTGCGAATGAGTGCGGTGTTCGCGTTCAGTTAGCGTTTGTTATTTTCCTTATCTCCTCATTGTATGATTTGCTGTGCTTTTGCTACTCTCGTGCTCCGCCTTGCTGTAGCCTTGTGTCACGTCTGGCGATCGCACCTCTCACGATCGCGTTCCTACTTCATATCTGCTGTAGTGTGTGCACCGTCGCGGGTTGGTGACTAGTTTGGTGCACACACACACAATCTGTCTCTGTGCTCACTCTCAATTGCTTCTCTTGCGATTGCGTTTCTTCCCTTCGTACAATTCCTGTCTGGCGTGTGTGGTAGGGCAGAGGAGCTGTTCCTCTGCACTCCACAGCTCCACCTGCCGACAGGAATTTCCCTCTGCAGGTGCATTGCACCTTCTGCTGGGTTCCCGCAAAAACACGCTTGTGGAGGATTTCCGCAGTGTCAGCGCACGTCTTGTGCGCTGATCACGGAGAGAATTCCACAATCGTTACAGTATGACCAGCCTAACCAAAATTCCCAGTGTAGAGGGAATTTCTGATTTGTACGATTTGGTCAAATATGGCTGCTGTGTCTTTAAGAGGTTTAAGATACTGGACTCTGAAACCAGAGATGAGTTTATATCAGAATATTTCAGATTCTTGGCTAATCCTGAATTTCAGGCCGCCAATATTTCCACTTGGAGTGGTCAGATTCCTTACAATCTTTTCCAAGGTGATCTGTTCATGTGGGCTGATGAGTATGCCAGGCACAAAAATCTGAGAAATAACCATCGCAGATTTCTGAGTCATGTATTATCTCGTAAGCTTGGAATTCCCCTGCCAAGCTATTTCTATGAGTTTTTTCCTGCAGCGCATGATACTGATCAGATTAAGTTGTGCAGCATTTCTGTGTCATTTCCATATGTTAATGAGTTGGTGTTTGCAGGCCAATCTGCTGATTTGGCTTGTCAGTCAAAAGATTAGTTGCCCATGGCAACCACAAATAAAGAGGTTGTTTCTGTCAAGTCTGAAATGTGCAAAACCATTCAGTATGATAATCAGTTCAATGTTTCTCGTGCCACTTTTGCTTCTAAACAGATGCAAGAGAACTGCCTGGATACTTTACTTGCATTTAACCAGACATGCAAAGTGGCTAAAAAGGGAAAAATTAAAAAGCGCAAGCATCTGAATAAAACACTCTCAAAAGATGTGTGCAATGATTTTTCTCAGTCTCCGGGTTTTTTGCCCCAATCTAAAGCTTGTGTGGATCCTATTATAGGTAGGATCGCACACTATATTAAAGCAGTTAAAAAATCTGTTCTTGTTCCTGCAGAGCAGGAACAAGGTCCTCCAGCACCCAAGGCTGAGACACCAAAGTGCGCCCCTCCATCCCTCCCACCCCAGCCGTCACACACTGATTGCTATTAGACTAAGAGGGCCACAGGGCCCACAACCTCCCCAACACCTTAATATCTAGTTATCTGGCTTGCAGTCACTGCTATGTATCCCCTTTTCTTATTTCTTTCTGCTTCATACACAATTAGGAATGACAGCTGAATGAATTGTGTGCCCCCTCCTACACTGTGCCCTGAGGCTGGAGCCTCTCCAGCCTATGCATCGGCCCGGCACTGTGTTCCTGAACTCCACTCATATGGAGATTATATCTGTTTTGTTTGTCTGTTGTGATTGTCCTGTCCCTGCGGTGGTCGACAGGAAGTCATTCTGATCTTTGTTCTTGGAGTATAGCTGGAGCAGCGGTTGCTACAAGCTATCTCCTCTGTCTGTCTTGCCTGGATCGCACTCGCCTAGCGCTAGTGCTGTGGATCCGTCTGATCTCCATCTCTCTGTCTCCCTGGATCGCACTGGTCTCTTTTTGCTAGTGCTGTGGATCCTATCTCTCGCTTGTCCCTGTTTTCGTGTGTCTGTCTTGTCTGCTACGAACGCTTGCTGGAGGCTCGGTGAGGTAACCGTTAAGCAAGCGTTTGCGTCCTCTGTTTCATGTTTGTCTGTCGGTGGTTAGTTAGGCGTGCTTGTCTCTATTGTGCTTATCATGTGGAGACTGCGCATGAACGCGTGCACTGTTGCGAATGAGTGCGGTGTTCGCGTTCAGTTAGCGTTTGTTATTTTCCTTATCTCCTCATTGTATGATTTGCTGTGCTTTTGCTACTCTCGTGCTCCGCCTTGCTGTAGCCTTGTGTCACGTCTGGCGATCGCACCTCTCACGATCGCGTTCCTACTTCATATCTGCTGTAGTGTGTGCACCGTCGCGGGTTGGTGACTAGTTTGGTGCACACACACACAATCTGTCTCTGTGCTCACTCTCAATTGCTTCTCTTGCGATTGCGTTTCTTCCCTTCGTACAATTCCTGTCTGGCGTGTGTGGTAGGGCAGAGGAGCTGTTCCTCTGCACTCCACAGCTCCACCTGCCGACAGGAATTTCCCTCTGCAGGTGCATTGCACCTTCTGCTGGGTTCCCGCAAAAACACGCTTGTGGAGGATTTCCGCAGTGTCAGCGCACGTCTTGTGCGCTGATCACGGAGAGAATTCCACAATCGTTACAGTATGACCAGCCTAACCAAAATTCCCAGTGTAGAGGGAATTTCTGATTTGTACGATTTGGTCAAATATGGCTCCTGTGTCTTTAAGAGGTTTAAGATACTGGACTCTGAAACCAGAGATGAGTTTATATCAGAATATTTCAGATTCTTGGCTAATCCTGAATTTCAGGCCGCCAATATTTCCACTTGGAGTGGTCAGATTCCTTACAATCTTTTCCAAGGTGATCTGTTCATGTGGGCTGATGAGTATGCCAGGCACAAAAATCTGAGAAATAACCATCGCAGATTTCTGAGTCATGTATTATCTCGTAAGCTTGGAATTCCCCTGCCAAGCTATTTCTATGAGTTTTTTCCTGCAGCGCATGATACTGATCAGATTAAGTTGTGCAGCATTTCTGTGTCATTTCCATATGTTAATGAGTTGGTGTTTGCAGGCCAATCTGCTGATTTGGCTTGTCAGTCAAAAGATTAGTTGCCCATGGCAACCACAAATAAAGAGGTTGTTTCTGTCAAGTCTGAAATGTGCAAAACCATTCAGTATGATAATCAGTTCAATGTTTCTCGTGCCACTTTTGCTTCTAAACAGATGCAAGAGAACTGCCTGGATACTTTACTTGCATTTAACCAGACATGCAAAGTGGCTAAAAAGGGAAAAATTAAAAAGCGCAAGCATCTGAATAAAACACTCTCAAAAGATGTGTGCAATGATTTTTCTCAGTCTCCGGGTTTTTTGCCCCAATCTAAAGCTTGTGTGGATCCTATTATAGGTAGGATCGCACACTATATTAAAGCAGTTAAAAAATCTGTTCTTGTTCCTGCAGAGCAGGAACAAGGTCCTCCAGCACCCAAGGCTGAGACACCAAAGTGCGCCCCTCCATCCCTCCCACCCCAGCCGTCACACACTGATTGCTATTAGACTAAGAGGGCCACAGGGCCCACAACCTCCCCAACACCTTAATATCTAGTTATCTGGCTTGCAGTCACTGCTATGTATCCCCTTTTCTTATTTCTTTCTGCTTCATACACAATTAGGAATGACAGCTGAATGAATTGTGTGCCCCCTCCTACACTGTGCCCTGAGGCTGGAGCCTCTCCAGCCTATGCATCGGCCCGGCACTGTGTTCCTGAACTCCACTCATATGGAGATTATATCTGTTTTGTTTGTCTGTTGCGATTGTCCTGTCCCTGCGGTGGTTGACAGGAAGTCATTCTGATCTTTGTTCTTGGAGTATAGCTGGAGCAGCGGTTGCTACCAGCTATCTCCTCTGTCTGTCTTGCCTGGATCGCACTCGCCTAGCGCTAGTGCTGTGGATACGTCTGATCTCCATCTCTCTGTCTCCCTGGATCGCACTGGTCTCTTTTTGCTAGTGCTGTGGATCCTATCTCTCGCTTGTCCCTGTTTTCGTGTGTCTGTCTTGTCTGCTACGAACGCTTGCTGGAGGCTCGGTGAGGTAACCGTTAAGCAAGTGCTCGTGTCCTCTGTTTCATGTGTGTCTGTCGGTGGTTAGTTAGGCGTGCTTGTCTCTATTGCGCTTATCACGTGGAGACCGCGCATGAACGTGTGCACTGTTGCGAATGAGTGCGGTGTTCGCGTTCAGTTAGCGTTTGTTATTTTCTTTATCTCCTCATTGTATGATTTGCTGTGCCTTTGCTACTCTCGTGCTCCGCCTTGCTGTAGCCTTGTGTCATGTCTGGCGATCGCACCTCTCGCGATCGCGTTCCTACTTCATATCTGCTGTGGTGTGTGCACCGTCGCGGGTTGGCGACTAGTTTTGGTGCACACACACAATCTGTCTCTGTGCTCACTCTCAATCGCTTCTCTTGCGATTGCGTTTCTTCCCTTTGTACAATTCCTGTCTGGCGTGTGTGGTAGGGCAGAGGAGCTGTTCCTCTGCACTCCACAGCTCCACCTGCCGACAGGAATTTCCCTCTGCAGGTGCATTGCACCTTCTGCTGGGTTCCCGCAAATTACACGCTTGTGGAGGATTTCCGCAGTGTCAGCGCACGTCTTGTGCGCTGATCACGGAGAGAATTCCACAATCATTACAGTAGGCCTATACGTTTCTGTGTGTTTGTTTGTTGGTTTGATTAGTAACAACCAAAGGGTTGTAATTTTTTTTTACTCTCCCTGTTCAGTTTTTGGATAATTTTATATTTTTATTTTCGCAATACATTTTTGTTTTTGTGGGGATTTTTGTTGCTTCCCCATACACATTTTTTATTTTTGTTTAATTTTTTTCTCTTTTGTGTTTTTTTCTTTTTACATAGAAGTATTGATAAGTGGTACCTATGCTTTGAGGTACCAAAGGGGGGATATATACAAGATATTGAAGGCAAGAGTAAACACAGCTATGAATGCTGTTTGCCTATTTATATATTCATAAAGAGTACTCAAATGCAATTGTACTGGTACGAATAAACATCTTAAGTTTATAATTTGATCTACAGGCAAGGAAAGTAATGGTAAGGGTTGCCAATACACTCATCGATTTTCTCAGTTATTTCCTTGCAGATTCAGCTGCTAGGAATCGATTCCCCAAATGTCAGATCAATTTTGGCGTTTGAATAAATCGATCAGACAGGTGGGAAAGTTAAAAACAATCAGGTGCAACAACTTTGGCAAATTAATGGCTGATAACCTTGCACTGCATTGGGCACCGCAACTCTGCAATACGATCGATTAGTAATAGATTCCCGGCTGGAATCGATTGGGAATAGATGTGCAGCGGTTAGTAGGAATCGAGTTATTCTGAATCGATTATTTTCCTAAAGGAATTTGTCGTTTTGGAACATTGGAGCAAAATCTATAGGTGTATGGCCAACTTACAGCAGTATTTAAGATGGAACATTTTATTCTCTGGTGGGATGTATTGTCAGGTAGGGTATGGCAATTTTGGGACGTGATTTTACGAGCGATTGTGGGTCGCGATTGTGAGTCGGTACTGCCTGCTGAGTTTTTTGTCTTATGCGTTTTTCTGCGTATGTCAACAGCGCCCAGTGAAAATCGGAATTGCAAATCAGATTGGCAGTGTGCAGGGGGCCGCAGAGGTATTAGCACACAGCAGTAGTGGAGATATTTATTTTCTTTAATTGGGATTTATAAGTGACCAAGGAAAGGGGGTTGGTTTCAACAGTAAAATGCCTTCCCACATAGCCCCTCCCAGGTTGGAAGGCTACAGAGAGTATTCTCATTGCTATGTAGGGTGTGGTATAGATTCATTGACACAGATAGATTGTAGAAGGACTCATCAAAGGAAGTGAATGGGTACTTATCCCACAAGGTGGGGTGAAGTCTACAACTGAATTATGCAAATTCACACAACTGAATGAATACATAGCACAATTTTCAAAGAATGTGTCTAAATAACCCCAACAAATGTTTATTAATAATTAGTTAGTCATCCCAGTCATGGGTTTAGTTTAGAAGATAGTTTCTCCCACACAGGGATAGCAGGAAAGCTATGCATTAGTATAATTAAGCCTGAGCAATATATATATTTTCTTTGTATAAAACCTTTGTCTAGTTAATTAGATAATTAAGCCCACCCTTTCAACCTACAATGGGGGTGGGTAGTATCTGGTAATGTAATGTCCTGACACAAATGATGTAGAATCAAAGTACTGATAATTGATTAGAAGCTAAGCCTTTTTGTTCCAGGAATATATATTTTGTGTCCAATCCACTAAGTACAAGACAATGTAGGTACTGAAATGTAAAGGTGTTTTGCAGACCACATGACCTACAATGGTACATTAGTTTTCTTTTATTATATTTTCATGTGCACAACCTACATACACAAACAAACTCATTGAGAGATGTCACAAACCGCTAGGCCGGTCTGCGGATGGGGTAAATCGATCAGCGTCAGAAATCCTCTTACACGGTCATTTGTTCATCACGAAGGGTAACCCGTGTTCGCAATTTGATGAACTGACTCGCGAAGGGAGCGTTCTGATACCAACCGAATCACTCCACACACATATACAATTCAAAGATCTGCCACCAAGCGAGTTACACAGCCCGCTACTGTAATTTTACTAGGATTTGGAGAACGCTCTATTAACCCTTAGCAGTATGCAGGAACCTGGGTCAGATCGTTATATCTGGGCCGGGTTCTCGCATACGGGTTATAAAGGTGTATACTTCTATTAAACACAGGGTAGCGAGTTCAGGAGAATAGGTACGATTGTGTATGTTCAGCAACAGGTCATAACCGCTAAACGATTTTTAAACGTTTAATAACACAAATGCATTACATACAGTTATATACACCTATTAACATATAAAACACAGAGCTTAAAAATAAAAGGAATAAAATCAGAAAGTTCTTACTTAGTTAGCTGAGCAGTCCATTTGAAGCATGAAGAAAATAGACCAGTTTAAAAGTAGGCATTCAGTTTAAAAGTCCTTTGTACACTGCAGGCGCTGGCTCTCCTTAGCGCCTGCATAGACGTTCCTTAGTCGATGGAATTTGGAGAACTGGGAGGAGTTCCTTGCAAACGCTTTTTACTGACCAGAATTTTGGGGCGGTCACTACCTGGAAAGTAGGTGTGTTTGAGGCAGGGTTACCTCCTGGCAGTCAGGTTGCCACCCACAGACTCAGAGCAAGGAATGTACCAATTATTAATAATTTGTGTAATTCCGCCCCAGATGGGTGCATCGCAAATCCGAGACCATATTCATAAGCAGCATGCGACTCTGTATTAAATGAGACTATACACGCCTAGTCTGTCGAATTTGCTCTACGCAGGCCGGATAAAGTGGTCTCTCTATTGATTCCTGATAGCCAGAAAATTATAAATCATGTGAGTGATAGAACTGATTTCTGGGTATCAGGAAATGTGTTTGTTGTCTTTCTGTGCCAAACCCATCTTGAATTATTAATAAAGTAAATGTTCCCATTGTGTGAAGCTATAAGCTTGGAGGGAAATTTGAAGTTCAACCAGTTTGAGCTGGTTTGGTGGAACATGAGCTGTGTGACCAAATGGCTGCTCCCCAGGTGGTCTGGCCACTTGTGAATTCTTTCCTGACCTGAACAGGATGTGGGGGAGGGCTGTACTCCTGCCATGCTCTCAGAAGAAGAGCAAAGAAAGGCATTTTTTTATTCTACCCAGGGCTGACAGTAACTGTGTGCGACCATGCGAAAATCGATGGCGATTTTGCGCACAACTTTCCGTAATATTCGTCACAAGAGATATATTAGGTTGATCAACAAGAAAAGGATGGTTACCTCGCACACAATATATCACTGCTGGGATGACCTATTCACTCTACCGGATGGCTTCTATTAGTGTGCCTCCACGGTGACAGTTACCAGATAAATTGCATCAACAAGAAGAAAACATCCGTGGGCACCAAATACAGAAGCTTCATTTATTCCAGGAGTTTGCACATACAGACATTTGCAGATGTAGATTCAAATATACATCACCGCTCCAAAGTAGCTGGCAGTAGACAGAGCGGGTGGTAAGGTCGACAATTGTTTCGCGCTAACCAGCGCTTTATCATAGACAGGACTCCATGGCGGGGAGAAGCTTGCCGCCACTCCCTCTGCTCGGCGTTATAAGAACCACGCCAAGCCTTCCTCCAATCATCAGGTCCGCCCCCCGTCGCCACCCTCCCCATACGGAAGGCGGAAGTGAGTGAGCGCTCCGGAATGGAGCGCAGCGCAACACCTACGTCACTTCCTAGACTCTGGGCTGCTTGGCGCACACTCACATCATAACGAGGCGAGGTGCGTTACCAGGGCAACATGTCATTTAGACAAAGGACCGACCGGAGGCCTAAGAGAAACAGGCTGCCAGTGCTGGGACTTTTTTAAGAGTCAGGGATAAATGGGGAATGTAAGTGAAGGCCAGGGACGGACCAGACTGACCGGAACAGAGGCTACCCAGGTACATTATAGACCATGCTGTTAAAGGCTATTGATATTCAAATAGATATTTTTGCAAAGGTACAAAGGAGGAAAGGTTACCCACAGACACCAGCCACCAGGGGCAGTATAGTGATTAAAGTGTTACCACCAAAGTAGTATAATAGAGAGAGGTGAACGAGAGACAAAAGGATAGGCCCTCCAACCAAAGGGACATTTTATCTGTAATCTTCCAGGAAAACACTCAATTCATTTCGATCATTAAAGCCACAAGGGCCCTCTGCGTTTGTTCTAGAAATTAATAGAGATTCTCTCTGGGATAATAATCTCCTCCTATCTCCTCCACGTCGAGGGGCTCCCAAAGGTGCACAAATCCCTGGTGGATCCCCCTGGCAGGCCCATCGTCTCTGGGAGGGGTTCGGTCACCGAGCCTCTCTCCAGATACCTGGACCATGCCCTTAGACCACTCCTCCTCCAGATCCCATCGTATCTAAAAGATACATCTCATGTGTTACAAAAGGTGGAAAAAATGAGGTGGTCAGAGGGCAATCAGCTGGCAACCATCGATGTGGTTAACCTATATAATAGGATACCGCATCGATTGGGTGTCAGTCTGATTTTTGACATCCTCGTTGAAACGGGACATCGTGATCTCCTGGAAAGATTTGTCTAAATGACATGTTGCCCTGGTAACGCACCTCGCCTCGTTATGATGTGAGTGTGCGCCGAGCAGCCCAGAGTCTAGGAAGTGACGTAGGTGTTGCGCTGCGCTCCATTCCGGAGCGCTCACTCACTTCCGCCTTCCGTATGGGGAGGGTGGCGACGGGGGGCGGACCTGATGATTGGAGGAAGGCTTGGCGTGGTTCTTATAACGCCGAGCAGAGGGAATGGCGGCGAGCTTCTCCCCGCCATGGAGTCCTGTCTATGATAAAGCGCTGGTTAGCGCGAAACAATTGTCGACCTTACCACCCACTCTGTCTACTGCCAGCTACTTTGGAGCGGTGATGTATATTTGAATCTACATCTGCAAATGTCTGTATGTGCAAACTCCTGGAATAAATGAAGCTTCTGTATTTGTTGCCCACGGATGTTTTCTTCTTGTTGATGAGATATATTAGGTTGCAATGGATAATCCATGGGTATGATGTGTCTTTGTCATAAAGGTATAAATTGATGCCAATAAACCTGCAGAACCAACTAAGGGTAATTCACATGATACGATATTGTGATGTGGTAAATCCAGGTGATGCATATATGGCATGATGTTGTATATTCACACTTACAATTAATGTCATGTCAATGTACCGATTAGGTGTGAGTGAGAATGAATGTTGGGTTCCTGGTCATTGGCCCATGCATAGCGAGGATGGTCTGTCCACAGCCACAGAAAAAATGATTCCCAATACCCTTGGACTGTGTCACACTGCCGGGGGTAACTGTTATTTGATACAGCCCAGCGGTGGCTTGCGTCCAGCAAGAACTGTTTTGTGACTCAATGTAGCTGTGCTGAGCGTACAGAAGCTATCCGCTGAAGGGCACATGTTCCGGGTCCCAGCCATGAGGGTGTGTCCATTAGGCACAACAGGAGGGAATGTTGTATTTTATCAGTATAAACAGTGTATTTCTATGTGTGCCTTAACCCCCTTGGCGGTATGAAAAATACCGCCAGGGGGCAACGCAGCAGTTTTTTTTTAATTATTATTTTTTTAAATCATGTAGCGAGCCGAGGGCTCGCTACATGATAGCCGCTGCTCAGCGGCATCCCCCCAGCCCCGCCGATCGCCTCCGGCGATAGGCGATCAGGAAATCCCGTTCAAAGAACGGGATTTCCTGGAGGGCTTCCCCCGTCGCCATGGCGACGGGGCGGAATGACGTCACCGACGTCAGCGACGTCGGGACGTCATTGGGAGACCCGATCCACCCCTCGGCGCTGCCTGGCACTGATTGGCCAGGCAGCGCTCGGGGTCTGGGGGGGGGGGGCGCGCGCCGCACCGGATAGCGGCGATCAGGCGCGCGGCGGCGGCGATCGGGGTGCTGGGGCAGCTAGCAAAGTGCTAGCTGCATCCAGCAAAAAAAAAATTAAGTAAATCAGCCCAGCAGGGCCTGAGCGGCACCCTCCGGCGGCTTACCCCGTGTCACACACGGGGTTACCGCTAAGGAGGTTAATGGAAAAGTATGTCTGGACATTTATGTTGCTATGAGAGATTTACAGTGAATCTAGTTGATCAGCTGGGGCCTTGTGCAAAGCCTGTGTTTTATAAATGACTTTTTACAACCACACGCATCTGCATATGAGTAATAGAGATGTAGCGAACGGTTCGCTGGCGAACGGTTCCAGGCGAACTTAGGGGGTTCGCGTTCGCCTGCGCCAGGCGAACTTTTGCGGAAGTTCGATTCGCCCCATAATGCACTATGAGGGTCAACTTTGACCCTCTGCATCACAGTCAGCAGGCACATTGTAGCCATTCAGGCGACACTAAGCCCTGGAGCCCCACCCCCCCTTATATAAGGCAGGGTCCGGCGGCCATTAGCCTCACTCGTGTGCCTGCTAGAGAGAGGAAAGGGACAGATGCTGCAGACTTTTTCTCCTAGGGACAGATTAGTTAGGTTCTAGGCTGCTTTACTTGCTCCTGACTGAATATTATTGCTTTTAAAGCTCCCACCAACAGCTCTTTTCAGAGCTCAACCAGTACATTTTTTTTTTCTGTGTGTCAAACTGACACTTTTGTTGCATGCACAGCCTTGCTAATTGATATTGTGTGTGCCACTGCCAGCAGCCCAGCACATTCAGTGACTACCTGTGTGTGTGACAGGGAGCTGCACATTGTACTACCCAGTACTGCATATACCCCAGTACCTGTTGTGTTTACTTAACCCACCTCATCACTGCATATACCTAGCTTTGTGTTGAGTGAACCCAGCTCACTGCATCTAACTACCCAGTACCTGTTGTGTTTACTTAACCCACCTCATCACTGCATATACCTAGCGTTGTGTTGAGTGAACCCAGCTCACTGCATCTAACTACCTGTTGTATTGAGTGAGAACCCACCTGGCCACCTCACTGCATCTAACTACCTGTTGTGTTGAGTGAGAACCCACCTCACTGCATCTTAAGTACCTTTACTGTTCAGTGAACCCAGCTCACTGCATCTAACTACCCAGTACCTGTTGTGTTTACTTAACCCACCTCATCACTGCATATACCTAGCGTTGTGTTGAGTGAACCCAGCTCACTGCATCTAACTACCTGTTGTGTTAAGTGTGAACCCACCTGGCCACCTCACTGCATCTAACTACCTGTTGTGTTGAGTGAGAACCCACCTCACTGCATCTTAAGTACCTTTACTGTTCAGTGAACCCAGCTACCTGCATCTAACTACCTGTTGTGTTGATTGAGAACCCACCTCACTGCATCTTAAGTACCTTTACTGTTCAGTGAACCCAGCTCACTGCATCTAACTACCCAGTACCTGTTGTGTTTACTTAACCCACCTCATCACTGCATATACCTAGCGTTGTGTTGAGTGAACCCAGCTCACTGCATCTAACTACCTGTTGTGTTGAGTGTGAACCCACCTGGCCACCTCACTGCATCTAACTACCTGTTGTGTTGAGTGAGAACCCACCTCACTGCATCTTAAGTACCTTTACTGTTCAGTGAACCCAGCTCACTGCATCTAACTACCCAGTACCTGTTGCGTTTACTTAACCCACCTCATCACTGCATATACCTAGCGTTGTGTTGAGTGAACCCAGCTCACTGCATCTAACTACCTGTTGTGTTGCGTGAGAACCCACCTCACTGCATCTTAAGTACCTTTACTGTTCAGTGAACCCAGCTCACTGCATCTAACTACCCAGTACCTGTTGTGTTTACTTAACCCACCTCATCACTGCATATACCTAGCGTTGTGTTGAGTGAACCCAGCTCACTGCATCTAACTACCTGTTGTGTTGAGTGTGAACCCACCTGGCCACCTCACTGCATCTAACTACCTGTTGTGTTGCGTGAGAACCCACCTCACTGCATCTTAAGTACCTTTACTGTTCAGTGAACCCAGCTCACTGCATCTAACTACCCAGTACCTGTTGTGTTTACTTAACCCACCTCGTCACTGCATATACCTAGCGTTGTGTTGAGTGAACCCAGCTCACTGCATCTAACTACCTGTTGTGTTGAGTGTGAACCCACCTGGCCACCTCACTGCATCTAACTACCTGTTGTGTTGAGTGAGAACCCACCTCACTGCATCTTAAGTACCTTTACTGTTCAGTGAACCCAGCTCACTGCATCTAAATACCTGTTGTGTTGAGTGAGAACCCACCTCACTGCATATAGCTAGCATACCCCCGAGATGGACAAAATGGACAAACCAGGTAGAGGAAGAGGTAGAGGCAGACCCAGAGGAAGGCCACCAGGCACCGGCAGTCTGTGGCTGTGCGAGGTGGTGTTGCTGTGATTTCGTGCGGACTTGCCCCAAAATACAGTGCTCAGAAGAAGGCACGTGCCATCACTTCCCAAAATCGTGAGGAGGTGATTGAGTATTTAACACAGAACACCTCATCTCCGGCAGCCACCAGCACTACAACAAGCACCACATCCGCTGCATTTGACACTTCGCAGGAGTTATTTGGTGGTGGTGGTGAAATCACTGATTCCCATCCACTACTGCAACAACAACAAGAAGGAGCAGGTACACCACCTCATACGTCTGAGTTAGGTGGCGATAGTATGGACGTAACGTGTGTGGATGGGGATGATGGTGGACCACCTGAAGTTGGTGCACTTGAGGAGGTGTCTGAGGAAAGCGCAGCTGGCCAGGAGGATTATGATGACGATTATACGGATACCACATATGTTCCCGGTAGAGGAGATGACCAGGGGGACAGTTCAGAGGAGGAGTCAGAGAGGAGTAGGAGGAGACGACTCCATGATAGAAGCAGAGGGAGCTCGTCCTCAGAAACAGCTGGGGGCAGTGTCCGGCGCCATGTATCACCAGCTATGGCCAGCCAGCCAACATGCCCTTCAACGTCAGCTGCTGATGCCACCCTAGCGCCATCACCCCAGGGGGGTTCAGCGGTTTGGAAATTTTTTCACGTGTGTGTCTCAGATCGGAGCAAAGCCATCTGTTGTCTCTGCCAGCAAAAATTGAGCCGTGGAAAGGCCAACTCTCACGTAGGGACAAGTGCCTTACGAAGACACCTGGAGAGAAGGCACAAACAGCTATGGCAAGAACACCTGAGGAAAAGAAGCACCCCTCAAAAGACAAGCCACCCTCCTTCTCCTCTTCCTCCTTCAGGTGCATCGTCTTCATCCACTTTCTCCCTTGCACCTTCACAGCCACCCTCCTTCACACCGCCTCTTCCCTTCAGCGGTTCCTTCTCCTCTGCCCACAGCAGTAGCCAGCTGTCCGTGAAGGAAGTATTTGAGCGGAAGAAGCAAATGCTCGCCAGCTATTACCATACAAGCTGGTGGAGTCGGAGGCTTTCCGTAAGTTTGTGGCCATTGGTACACCGCAGTGGAAGATACCAGGCCGCAATTATTTTTCACAAAAGGCCATACCCAAACTGTACCGTGCAGTTGAGAGGCAAGTGGTGTCATCTCTGGCACACAGCGTTGGGTCAAGGGTCCTCCTGACCACGGATACCTGGTCTGCCAAGCACGGGCAGGGCCACTACATTACATACACAGCCCATTGGGTCAACCTGGTGACCGATGGCAGCAAGCAGGGAGTACGTGGCTGCGCAGAGGACCAACTTGTCACACCTCCACGGCTTGCAGGCAGGCCTCCAGCCACCTCCTCTCCACTTGCTATCACCGCTTCGCTGTCGTCATCCTCCTCCTCCTCCTCCTTGGCTGGTGCCGCCATCTCCTCTCCAGCTACACAGCCCCAGCACCCCAGGGCCTATGCTGCATGCCAGGTGCAACGGTGTCATGCAGTGTTAGACATGTCTTGCCTGAAAGCGGAGAGTCACACTGGAGCAGCTCTCCTGGCTGCTCTTAACAAACAGGTGGAGCAATGGCTGACCCTGCACAAGCTTGAGATCGGCAACGTGGTGTGTGACAACGGCAGCAATCTCATTGCTGCATTGAATTTGGGAAAGCTGACACACATACCCTGCATGGCACATGTGCTGAATCTGGTCGTGCAAAGATTTGTGTCCAAGTACCCAGGCTTAGAGGACGTCCTGAAGCAGGCCAGGAAGTTGTGTGGGCATTTCAGGCGCTCTTACAAGGCCATGGCACGCTTTGCGGACATTCAGCGTAGAAACAACTTGCCGGTGAGACGCCTGATTTGCGATAGCCCGACTCGCTGGAATTCCACCCTGCTGATGTTCTCTCGCCTGCTAGACCAGGAGAAAGCCGTCACCCAGTACCTGTATCATTACAGTACAAGGACACAATCTGGGAGGATGGGGATGTTGTGGCCCAACAACTGGACACTGATGCGAAATGCATGCAGGGTCATGGAGCCCTTTGAGGAGGTGACCAAACTGGTGAGTCGCGATGAGGGCACCATCAGCGACTTGATCCCCTACGCCTACTTCCTGGAGCGTGCCATGCGTAGAGTGGTGGATACAGCTGTGGAGGAGCGTGAACAAGAAGAGTTAGGGCAGCAGGAGTCATGGGAGCCATTTACACACGAACCCGATGTTTCCACAACACCGGCGGCAGCACAGAGGGGGGAGGAGGAGGAAGAAGAGGAGTCGTGTGGGGAAGGAGAGGAGTCAGACTCTGATGATGGTGATGATGAGGAAGGTGTTTCTGTGGAGGAGGAAGAGGCGGCGGAAGGAGAACAACCGCGGCAGCCATCACAGGGGGCTTCTGCTGCTCCACGTTCCCGTGGTATTGTTCGTGGCTGGGGGGAGGAAGAGGAGTTGCGTCCCATCACTGAGGAAGAGCAAGAGGAGATGGAGAGTACGTCTGCATCCAGCTTTGTGCAGATGTCCTCTTTCATGTTGTCCAGCCTGTTGAGGGACCCCCGTATCAAAAAACTCAAGACGAATGACCTGTACTTGGTGGCCATGCTACTAGACCCTCGGTACAGGCACAAAGTGGCGGACCTCTTAGCAACTCAACAAAAGGCGGAAAGGATGCAGCACTTGCAGAACAAGCTGTCGATGATGCTTTACAATGCATTTAAGGGTGATGTGGCTGCACAACGCAATCAAGGCAGGGGTCTAGTCCTGGGAAAAGAAGTGAGTGGACTCACCTGGAGAACCTCTGCGCTGCGCTGCGATCTGCACGGCGCGCCAAAAATGGGCGTGGTCAAGCACACCGTGGGCGTGCTCATGGGTGGGGCCAAATATAAATGACCTTAGCAGTGATGTAAAAGGTCTGCCAAGGAAGTTTGAGCTCTGCCGTAGTGTATCCCCCAAAAATTGATGTAATCTGACAGCATTTCACCAAAAAGACACATAATCTGGTAGAAGTTCCTCCAAAATACAGATAATATGGAAGTGGTTCCCCCAAAATAGACAATGTGGCAGCAGCAGTTCCACCAACATACACATAATTTGGAAGCAGTTCCCCAAAATACGCGAAACCTGGCAGCGGATCACCCAAAATACACGTAACACCCAAAAGACATATAATCTGGCAGTAATGGTCCCCCAAACATACACAATCTGGCAGCAGTTCCCCAAAATATACGTACTCTGGCAGCAGCCGTTCCCCTAACATACACATAATCTGGCAGCTGTTCCCCAAAATACATAACAGCGATTCCACAAAAATGCAGATAATCTGACAGCAGTTCCCCCAAAATAGGTACCCCCAGGTAGCCAGGTCTATAGGTGTCCCCAGTATAAGTAGCCATGAGTATAGTAGTCCCCAGTATATGTAGCCAGAGGTATAGTTGCCTAGTATATGTAGCCAGGGGTATATGTGCCCAGTATATGTAGCCAGTGGGATATGTCCCCAGTATATGTAGGCAGGGGTATATGTCCCCAGTATATGTAGGCAGGGGTAAATGTCCCCAGTATATATAGGCAGGTGTATATGTCCCCAGTATATGTAGCCAGGGGTATATATGCCCAGTATATGTAGGCAGGGGTATATGTCCCCAGTATATGTAGGCAGGTGTATATGTCCCCAGTATATGTAGGCAGGGGTATATGTTCCCAGTATATGTAGGCAGGGGTATATGTGCCCAGTATATGTAGGCAGGTGTATATGTCCCCAGTATATGTATCGAGGGGTATATATGCCCAGTATATGTAGGCAGGGGTATATATGCCCAGTATATGTAGGCAGGTGTATATGTCCCCAGTATATGTAGGCAGGGGTATATGTCCCCAGTATATGTAGGCAGGTGTATATGTCCCCAGTATATGTAGGCAGGTGTATATGTCCCCAGTATATGTAGGCAGGGGTGTATGTCCCCAGTATATGTAGGCAGGTGTATATGTCCCCAGTATATGTAGCCAGGGGTATATGTCCCCAGTATATGTAGCCAGTGGGATATGTCCCCAGTATATGTAGGCAGGTGTATATGTCCCCAGTATATGTAGGCAGGTGTATATGTCCCCAGTATATGTAGGCAGGGATGGATGTCCCCAGTATATGTAGGCAGGTGTATATGTCCCCAGTATATGTAGGCAGGTGTATATGTCCCCAGTATATGTAGTCAGGGGTATATGTGCCCAGGTAGCCAGGTGTGCCCCCACCCGGAGGGAGCAGAGCAGGGAAGGCGAGCTATAGGGACAGCGGGGATGGGCGGACATCTCCCCCCCATCCCTCACCTTTGTGCTCCCCTTCCTGCCTCTCCCCTCCGGCGTTTTAAAGTGTCGGCCTGGCGGCGAAAGTGGGTGGAGACTTACCTCGTTCCAGTCGCATGGGACGCTCCGCTCTGTGTGCGGCTAGAAGACCAGACTAGCCGCACACAGAGCGGAGCGTCCCATGCGACTGGAACGCAGAAAGTCTCCGCCCACTTTCGCCGCCGGGCCCGACACTTAAAAACGCTGGAGGGGAGAGGCAGGAAGGGGAGGACAAAGGTGAGGGATGGGGGGGGGGGAGATGTCCGCCCATCCCCACTGTCCCCATAGCTCGCCTTCCCTGCTCTGCCCCCCTCCACACAAGCCAGGGTGAACGGCGTTCACTTTGAAGAAAAAGTGGGTGGACGCCGTTCACCCGCGTTCACGCAGGACTCGACCCCTGAATCAAGGTACCACTGGCAGTAACCCTCCTCCTCCCAAGTCCACGCAGGCAAGGACAGGACGCTCCAGCAATCTCAGGGTGATGTCGGACATGTGGACGTTCTTTAGTCCAACTCCTCGCCATAGTCCTTCCGGATCCACCCTCCACCAATGCCTGGACCGGCAGGTAGCTGACTACCTGGCCTTGAGTGTGGATGTAGACTCTGCGAAAAGCGACGATGAACCCTTGGACTACTGGTTGCGCAGGCTTGACCTGTGGCCAGAGCTGTCCTAATTTGCCATACAACTTCTCTCTTGCCCTGCCGCAAGCGTCCTGTCAGAAAGGACCTTCAGTGCAGCTGGAGGCATAGTTACTGAGAAGAGAAGTCGCCTAAGTCACGACAGTGTTCAGTACCTGACCTTTATCAAAATGAATGAGGAATGGATCACGGAGGGCTACTGCACGACCGAAGACTAAGTCATTCCCCACACACAGCATCTCTGCCTGCAGGCCGCTTGACTGCCTTCTCCGCCACTACCAACAGGGTCCAGGACTCTAGGCGGATTCCTGAATTTTTAAGGCCGCTGCTAGCAGCAGCCGCTACACTAATTTTTCTGGTGCGTGTACATGTGCCTATCCCCCTTCGTGATCATTACCTTGCCGCGGTGAAGGGGCTTGCGCATCACAATGAAGCAATGACCGCCGGCTATTTGAGTGTCTCTGGTGGGGGTGGCACACAAAAGATAATAAGGTCGTTGCTTCATTGTGGTCAGACCAAATTTGATCAGCTGGACAGTCACTGTTCTGTCATTCAGCTACATCAGCCGGGCGAGCATATGGGCTGAAAAGCCACCATCACCTGCACTCTCGTCATGGTGCGCACCAGTCCAGCACGGCCGTCACTACACAAACGGCTGTTTGCAGTCACTGCATACCTTTCACTGCATCTGTGACTGCACATTATACCTGGCAGTCAGTGCATAACTTGCACTTGAATGGATACACTTTTAAATAATTTAAAAATACAACCATCTAAACTTTCAAACAATTTAAAAATATAACTGTGACGAATCAACGTTTATTCGTCCTAAATAAGTAGTTAGAGCCTTATAAAATATTCCCTGTCGCCACTATTAAAAGTGACAGCAGAGGGAAAGGCTTGGTTTATAAGAAGATCAGGGGAGCCAGGGGTTAATACAGTTTTTGGTTCAAATACACTTTTTTTTCCCTTCACCAAAGGGCTGGAGAAATCTTTTCATGGTCAGCTAATTAGCCTCCTGTTGAAAAGATTCTCTGCCAGCACAGGGGACCCCCTGAGGTGTTTATGACCTCATCCATCAGGTGAAGGGTAGATATCAGTTGACAGAAGCTCATAAATGTTAGCTCCTCTAGACTGCTAGGAACCGATCACAGCAGGGGGTTCTCCCAGGATTACCTCAGCTGAAGGATCAAGGAGATTCCATCTCCCAGCTGACCTTTCTGTGATCTCACAAATATGAAATCCATCTTTTGCCATAAAGATGGCTTTCCAAATAGGCAACGGCCTTAAGAACCCGCTTATTCTGAAATTCGGAACCAACCACATGATTGGATGTTTCTGAATTCAAGGTAAGCCCTGCCAAAGCAGAGATATGCATTTTGGGGTCACCATTCACTCTAAACCCCCCAAGTTTGGTATCAACGTTCTTGATAAATTCTGACAAACCTAAAAATGTTATTGGATTTAACACAACTTGCACGGTTTGCAGATGAGCACACTTATCATGATTCAGGTAAAATTTTGTCTCTCTGAGAGGGGCAGAGATCTCCTATTCCAAAGAGGTGTGTGATCCACGCCCCCTAACCCCTCCTTGCTGGAGTGGGGGCTATAACCAGACAGAGCCCAGAAAGCTCTGTGTCCTTTACCTTCAATCTGATGCCTAGTAACATCCTGGCAGCCCGCAAGGACTCGGGCAAAACCTCTATCTTTGAACTTTCTAACAAAGGCCTGTTGGCCGCATGGCAACCGCCATTTTGGGACTTTCGCCAAAGACTTGCGATTGCCGCATGGACTACCAATAACGGTATTTGAACTGCATATAATCAGACATTCTGTTCTCTTTTCCTCTCTTCTCTCTGTCAATCAATCTGTTCTAAAATAAGCTGTGTGTATGTAGTTTAGAAATAAACTAACGATTTTATCATTCAGTCTTGTGCCTGTTCTGGTCATCTGATTGCTGCTATAACGAATCTGCCCTCTGAAGAGTCAGTCATACTACCGCATTGTTTTATGATTTGCATATAAATTGTTGATTTGCTAGCTAGGTTGTAAATAACCGTTTCTTCCTTCTAGGATTAGCTAGTACCAAATTTCCTGTGCGAAATCGATAACTTTCGTTTCTCGATTGTAAATACAATTCGAGATTGCATCATATAGGGACCCAGTAACCTTTCTTTAACGTCACATTGCTCACAGTCTTTAAGCCGTCGGAAGTGACTATTCCCCGAACGGTGACTTGGGCGTGTTGAACGTGATTGGGCTGGCTACCGTATTATGATAGCGTTGGAGACTGTCCGCTCCATACAACCGGACAGTGGTGGCAGTGTATTTATCCGATTTCCAGCGCGAAATCGATATTTTTAGTTTACAGATTGTATATACAATCAGAATTGTACATGTATGGGCACCTCCAACCAATCTTAACCGTTTACTACGCACACAGTGAATTTGCCTCCAGCAGTCTCTAGTGCATGAGACCTGCATGGCAACAGTGGCCTAGTAATACGGGATTGGTGGATGTTTGTCCCATTACTTATTGTCGGCAGCTGCGCGACCAATCTTTATTGTCAGTCTGTTCACCGTACTTCCTGCGTATGCTAACGGGAGCAGATTAGACGGGATTGGCACGCTCTGTCGCCCTTTTCTTCTTACCTCTGACGATCCAGCAACCGGTCTCGTTGTCCGTCTGCGCCCGTACTTCCTGCGTACGCTAACGGGAGCAGATCTCGACGGGATCGCGGGGCTGGATTGTCCCATTGGTGGGCAGTGGTGGTGATAGCACACCCCAAAACCAGGCATAGCCAGCTTTTGGGAAATCAGAGCGCAAAGATCTGACAAACTCAGTCTTTGCAACCAGAATAATAAGACAGTGGTCACTAAGTATCCTGTCTTGCAGAACCGAAGTTCTGGGCACAAAACGGTACACATTGATAGCGAATAGATTGGTCTACCTTTCCTAACTTTTTCTTTGCTATATCCTACTCTTTCTTGTACTCTTCTCTTCTGAATGTCTGATTCAGTTCAGTTTCACCAGAATTGGTCAGTTCCTAACTTGCATGCCCTCTGCGAATCGCACGGCACTGCTGCTTGCAGCCCAAGCAAGGCTGAGCTGGTGGCATAACTCCAGAGATGGAATCCTTGTCGCCACCTTGCTTAATGCCTCTATTCCCTGCAGTCCTGATAACCCCGGAGTGGTTGGCAAACCTGACCGGCGAGGATCTGCGCTTGTACCAGGAGTTCCAAGAATGTCAGCGCCAGCATGAGGCAGAGATGCTCCAGCATGAAGCACGGATGCTCCAGCGTGAAGCAGAGCACCAAGAGCGACTGTGCCAGTGGGATCTCCAGGACAAAGAGCTACGGCTCCAGCGTGAATTGGAGTTGGCAAACCTGACCGGCGAGGAACTGCGCCGATACCAGGAGCACCGAGAGTGTCTGCGCCAGCGGGATCTCCAGATCGAAGAGCTACGGCTCCAGCGTGAATTGGAGTTGGCCCAGCTAACCCAATCAAATCAGCACTCTTCACTATGTGTTTCGGTGGAGAGATGCGAACCTCTACCCGTGACCCCCACAGCAAAACTTCCTGCCATGGAAGAGGGCACGGAACGAGACTTTCCTGTGCGCACCTCTGAGAGGGCGTACCATCAGGTTCCTGTACCTGACAGCCGGAGAACTCTGGTGCTGGACAGTCACAGAACACTGTCCCAAGACTTGGAAGGAGGTAAGCCTACTGCATTCGCTCCTCCTGGTCCGGCGAGCTTTGTGCCACTGAGACCTGCAGCTGCTGCTATTGCTGCACCCCAGTCTGACACACCTGCCATTCGCATGTGTAATCTTTGTGGCTCGACCGGCCACATAAAGTTCTTCTGTCCCAAGAGGAAGAGAACGACCGTCCCTAGCCCGAAGATGGCTAGCAACCCTGATCCGTCACCTGCATCACCCTCTGCACTGCCTGTCAGCGTGTCAGAGATGCTCTACGGTTCCGGAAATCGTCACAGTGCTCCTGTGGATGACCAGATCATCTTTTGCTCCAGTGCTCCAGAAGCAGATGTTTCCTTGGTCTGTTCCGACCTTGCCACAGAGGAAGATATTCTCCCACAAAAGCTCCTCACCCTGACTGAAGTCAGGCCCAACCACCACAACCCTGTTATCCCCGGTCCCGAGAAGGCCGGATGGGGGGTGGGTTTTCCAGAGTGGGCTGTTGCTGAGTTTCCCTCTCCTCCTGTGCTTGGCACTGATCTAGGCACGCTTGTGTGCCCTTCGGAATTTTCTGCTGATATGCAGGAGTTCCCAGCAGGACTCCCTGACCACCAGGTACTGTACAAGCCTTTGGTAAAACAGGGAGATGTCAAACCCTTACCTGCTAATGCTACTGTACCTAACGCCGCTGGGCGGGAGGTACCCTCAGATTTACATGTACCAGCAACTGACTGTCTTTTATCTCTTTCTGCACCTGTTATTACTAATGAAATTGCATGTGTCAGTGATAATTGTGATAGAAACGCTGTACATTCTTTGGCCATTACATGCTCTATGGCCAGCCGCATGAACTCAGAGCTGACAGCAGGGATTCCCTCTGACAATTCTGACTTTCAGGCGGGTGACACTCATGCTAAAAATGACATATCATGTTATGCAAATGCTGTTGATAATGTTGTGCATGTTTGTGAGAGTACGCTGGATGACGCCTTCAGTGTCACCGGTAGTCTGGGCTCAGGACTATCTGGAGGAGTCTCGACTTCCCCTGATATCTCTGACCCCCAGACCAATGTCAATATTGACGTGATTTTGATTTACCCAAAAGGTGATGTTTATTGTGGTATACCTGTGCAGACAGACACACACAGTACTGTTGGTAACCTGAGCTCAGAGCCTGCAGGCATTCCTGTCAGCTCTGACCCCAGAGAGTTTGATTTTCAGCAGCTGACCACAGATCGCACTAGGCAGCTAGCTGAGACTTGTAGTCCCACATCCGTGAGGATACTACAGAGCGACTCCAACCTGCGTGCGCTTAGTGGCCAGACCGCTAAGCCGCCAGCAGTGGAAGCTCCACTACAGGTGTACAGGGAGAATGGTAACTACTCCAGTGAACCCATTCCCCATGTAACTGACACCCCAGGTGAAAGCACGGTCCATGTGGATCTGTTAGAAGCCCAGTCAGATAGAACGCAGTTAGTTCTGGGAGAGCACAGCCAATTAGAACAGGAAGACACAGGTCCCCTGCCAGGCTTGATAGCTCCCACACGAGAATTGGCGGATGATGTGAAAGTCACCCCCCCACCTCTCGTACTCCCCGAAGGCCTCGCTGAAGCGCACTGCGCCCCCACAGCGAAATCTTCGCAGCAACCCTGGGCAGGATACAGCAGTTCACAGAAGGGACCCGGGGACTCACAAGCCCTTATGGCAGATCCCATACAGCGCCTCTCCGGAGGTGCAAGCAAAAGTGAAGATGAAGTATGAGGAGATGTTACAGATGTCTGTCCTCCGAAAATACTCTAGCTCACCGACCACCATGTTCTGTGAGGCCTATAGGATGCCGGACGACATCCCAATAACCGTTGCGTATCCCATGACTCCACTCGGTGATCTGTTGGATTGGCTGGCATCCGCCAACTACCTAACGATCATAGATCGGAGCTACGGATACTGGCAGATTCCAACCGTGCCCAAGGCACGCCTGGAATCCACATTCACCCTGCCCTTGGATTTAAACGCCTCGATGCGGATGTCTTTTGGCATGATGAATGCCCAAGCCACCTTCCTCCAGGCGTGGAACGACCTGTGGAAGAGCAAGCACGGTTTTACAGTCACGTACCCGGATGACATCCCTGTGTTCCCCCCGACTTGGGAGCAACACTGCGATCACTCGTCCCTGGTACTAGGACAGCTGTCAGCTGACAATCTGACCGTTGAACCAGACGCAGATCAGATTGTGATGACAGAGGTACAGGCCTCTCTGGAAACGGCGGGATACTACAGGATGTGTGCTACGCCCTGTAGCCTCCTGACTAACCCACTGACCAATGCCATGGGTAAAAGGCAACCCCCCAAGGTCAGGCGCAACCCAGCCTTTCCGAATGTGGCGTACCAGACCCAGCAGACAGTGGATTGCTTTACTCAGAGTCTTGTTGACTCCTCCCCAGCTAATCTCTTAAAAGGGGGAGGTGTGACGAATCAACGTTTATTCGTCCTAAAAAAGTAGTTAGAGCCTTATAAAATATTCCCTGTCGCCACTATTAAAAGTGACAGCAGAGGGAAAGGCTTGGTTTATAAGAAGATCAGGGGAGCCAGGGGTTAATACAGTTTTTGGTTTAAATACACTTTTTTTTCCCTTCACCAAAGGGCTGGAGAAATCTTTTCATGGTCAGCTAATTAGCCTCCTGTTGAAAAGATTCTCTGCCAGCACAGGGGACCCCCTGAGGTGTTTATGACCTCATCCATCAGGTGAAGGGTAGATATCAGTTGACAGAAGCTCATAAATGTTAGCTCCTCTAGACTGCTAGGAACCGATCACAGCAGGGGGTTCTCCCAGGATTACCTCAGCTGAAGGATCAAGGAGATTCCATCTCCCAGCTGACCTTTCTGTGATCTCACAAATATGAAATCCATCTTTTGCCATAAAGATGGCTTTCCAAATAGGCAACGGCCTTAAGAACCCGCTTATTCTGAAATTCGGAACCAACCACATGATTGGATGTTTCTGAATTCAAGGTAAGCCCTGCCAAAGCAGAGATATGCATTTTGGGGTCACCGTTCACTCTAAACCCCCCAAGTTTGGTATCAACGTTCTTGATAAATTCTGACAAACCTAAAAATGTTATTGGATTTAACACAACTTGCACGGTTTGCAGATGAGCACACTTATCATGATTCAGGTAAAATTTTGTCTCTCTGAGAGGGGCAGAGATCTCCTATTCCAAAGAGGTGTGTGATCCACGCCCCCTAACCCCTCCTTGCTGGAGTGGGGGCTATAACCAGACAGAGCCCAGAAAGCTCTGTGTCCTTTACCTTCAATCTGATGCCTAGTAACATCCTGGCAGCCCGCAAGGACTCGGGCAAAACCTCTATCTTTGAACTTTCTAACAAAGGCCTGTTGGCCGCATGGCAACCGCCATTTTGGGACTTTCGCCAAAGACTTGCGATTGCCGCATGGACTACCAATAACGGTATTTGAACTGCATATAATCAGACATTCTGTTCTCTTTTCCTCTCTTCTCTCTGTCAATCAATCTGTTCTAAAATAAGCTGTGTGTATGTAGTTTAGAAATAAACTAACGATTTTATCGTTCAGTCTTGTGCCTGTTCTGGTCATCTGATTGCTGCTATAACGAATCTGCCCTCTGAAGAGTCAGTCATACTACCGCATTGTTTTATGATTTGCTTATAAATTGTTGATTTGCTAGCTAGGTTGTAAATAACCGTTTCTTCCTTCTAGGATTAGCTAGTACCAGATTTCCTGTGCGAAATCGATAACTTTCGTTTCTCGATTGTAAATACAATTCGAGATTGCATCATATAGGGACCCAGTAACCTTTCTTTAACGTCACATTGCTCACAGTCTTTAAGCCGTCGGAAGTGACTATTCCCCGAACGGTGACTTGGGCGTGTTGAACGTGATTGGGCTGGCTACCGTATTATGATAGCGTTGGAGACTGTCCGCTCCATACAACCGGACAGTGGTGGCAGTGTATTTATCCGATTTCCAGCGCGAAATCGATATTTTTAGTTTACAGATTGTATATACAATCAGAATTGTACATGTATGGGCACCTCCAACCAATCTTAACCGTTTACTACGCACACAGTGAATTTGCCTCCAGCAGTCTCTAGTGCATGAGACCTGCATGGCAACAGTGGCCTAGTAATACGGGATTGGTGGATGTTTGTCCCATTACTTATTGTCGGCAGCTGTGCGACCAATCTTTATTGTCAGTCTGTTCACCGTACTTCCTGCGTATGCTAACGGGAGCAGATTAGACGGGATTGGCACGCTCTGTCGCCCTTTTCTTCTTACCTGACGATCCAGCAACCGGTCTCGTTGTCCGTCTGCGCCCGTACTTCCTGCGTACGCTAACGGGAGCAGATCTCGACGGGATCGCGGGGCTGGATTGTCACAATAACCATCTATAATTTTCAAAAAATTTAAAAAAAGGGCAAAAAACTTGCCCTCTGTAAAACATTCTTGGCAAATGCTTTCGACTTGGTTTGTCTTCCGCTGGCTCAAGGGTCCATCTGACCACATATGCCTGGTCTGCAAAGCACGGTCAGGGCAGCTACAGCATGGGTCTAAGCAGGCTCCCACTTCGGGCCGGAATCCAACCTTCATTACCCGCGGTGACAATGGCAGACTTGCCCTCCATAACGGATTCCCGTTAAAGGATTTAAAGTTAATTCATTTCAATTAGGGCCGCAAAAGGTCCTCCCGAGTCCTGTATTGTTATTTTTGGTCACTACCTCGGGGCAGGCGTGCATGCCTGCCTGCCTCCCTCCTTGCCTGGATGTGTGGTGGTAGACGTTGATCAGGCTCCAACTCCGGAACGCAATACAAGAGGGAGCTCATCCTCAGAAACAGCTGGGGGCAGTGTCCGGCGCCATGTATCGCCCGCTATGGCCAGACAGCCAACATGCCCTTCAACCTCAGCTGCTGATGCCACCGTAGCGCCATCAGCCCAGGGGGGCTCAGCGGTTTGGAGATTTTTTTAACGTGTGTGTCTCAGATCGGAGCAAAGCCATCTGTTGTCTCTGCCAGCAAAAATTGAGCCGTGGAAAGGCCAACTGTCACGTAGGGACAAGTGCTTTACGAAGGCACCTGGAGAGAAGGCACAAACAGCTATGGCAAGAACACCTGAGGAAAAGCAGCACCCCTCAAAAGACAAGCCGCGGAGAACAACCGCGGCAGCCATCACAGGGGGCTTCTGCTGCTTCACGTTCCCATGGTATTGTTCGTGGCTGGGGGGAGGAAGAATGGATACATTTTTAAACAATTTAAAAATACAACCATCTAAACTTTCAAACAATTTAAAAATACAACCATCTAAACTTTCAAACAATTTAAAAATACAACCATCTATCATTTTCAAAAAATGTAAAAAAAGGGCAAAAAAACTTGCCCTCCGTACAACATTCTTGGCAAATGCTTTCGACTTGGTTTGTCTTCCGCTGGCTCAAGGGTCCATCTGACCACAGATGCCTGGTCTGCAAAGCACGGTCAGAGCAGCTACAGCATGGGTCTCAGCAGGCTCCCACTTCGGGCCGGAATCCAACCTTCATTACCCGCGGTGACAATGGCAGACTTGCCCTCCATAACGGATTCCCGTTAAAGGATTTTAAGTGAATTCATTTCAAATACACAGCAGGGCCTCGAAAGTCCGCCTCCTGTATTGTTATTTTTGGTCACTACCTCGGGGCGGGCGTGCATGCCTGCCTGCTGCCCTCCTTGGATGTGTAGTGGTAGCCGTTTCTCAGGCTCCACACCGGATTCCATCCCTCATTCCCCGGCCATTACCCGGGGTCACAAATGGCAGACTTGCCCGCCTCCATATGATTCTCGTGAAAGGAATGTGGTGTCATCTTTGCCCGCCATAACTGGTTCTCGTTAAAGGATTTAAAGTACATTCATTTCAAATACACAGCAGGGCCTCGAAAGTCCTCCTCCTGTATTGTTATTTTTGGTCACTACCTCGGGGCGGGCGGGCGGGCGTGCATGCCTGCCCGCTGTCCTCCTCGGATGTGTAGTGGTAGCCGTTGCTCAAGCTCCACACCAGATTCAAACCCCTCATTCCCCGGCCATTACCCGGGGTCACAATGGCAGACTTGCCCGCCTCCACAGGATTCTCATTGTAGCGGTACTGAACAAGTACACAGCAAGTAGAAAATGTAATTTTAAAACAAAACGTAAGCTTTTTAACAATGCCATGGAAAGTTGAGAAGGAAGTCACACATTACCTGACATCACTGAGTGAGGAAGAGCAATCTCGCCATGTTGCGCAGTAGTCCAGCATGGCCGTCACTACACAAACAGCTGTTTGCGGTGCGTTACACAGTGAGTTTGGTGTGTCAGTGTGAATCAGTACTCTAATTACACTCCCTGATTGATGTATACACATGCAAGATGTTTTAAAGCACGTTAGGCCTGCAATTTAGCATTCAATGTGATTTCTGCCCTTAAAACGCTGCTTTGCGTCACATCCAGATTTTTCCCCACGGGACTTTTGGCATGTATCCCACTCCGCCATGCCTCCCACACCTCCAGGTGTTAGATCCCACACCTCCACGTGTTAGACCCCTTGAAACATCTTTTCCATCACTTTTGTGGCCAGCATAATTTTTTCTATTTTTCAAAGTTCGCCTCCCCATTGAAGTCTATTGCGGTTCGCGAACTTTTCCGTGAACCGAACCTTCCGCGGAAGTTCGCGAACCGAAAATCGGAGGTTCGCGACATCTCTAATGAGTAAATAACACAGCAAAGACAATGGCCTCAGACACTAACCCCCAGCCCCCGCAAATGGCCATTAATGAAATGGCTACCCAGGCTGAGAGGAAACTGAGTTATCTGGTTTGTCAACACAACAGTTTCTGGGAAGGACCTGTCCTCATTCAACCGAAACCAAATTATCTCTACAACCAGGTTTGAGGAGCTGCTTAATCTGGAATGGCGAAGGGCTGTGCTAACTGCAAGTGGACTGGCTACAACAACCTCAACAGGTTCCTCTCCTCCCCCAGCTGCTAAAGGCAGGTACTATTGAATTGATGTATAACACAGAGGAGGGGTCTCTATACCTGTGGTATCCAGATATAAGACAATGCTTGGGAAGCTCTCTCTCTCTTGGAATGCTGACATGGACTGTGGGACAGAAAGGGGCTCAGCTAATGAAAGTGTGTGACTGTGCATAGGGTATATAGAGCCATTATGTGAGACACATACTTTGTATGATCTAACTTGTACATATGTATATTTGTAAATAAACCCCTTTTATTTAACCCCTTTGAAACGACCTCAAGTGTCTGGTCATTAACATGGAAATAAGTTAACATAAGCTAGAGCACATTCTACATTTGGCACCCCAAGATAGCGTGTGGATAATTAGTAAATTCACATAGAACCCTATAACAGAGAGTTACTCTAGCTAATAGCTCCAGAGAATGAAGAAGACGAGGGTAAAGGACCTAACGGAAATCTTCAGCGTGGACCTGGGACACCAAAGAAGCATATGAAATAAGGTGAGTTGGTTTTTTATATATATATATATATATATATATATATATATATATATATATATATATATATATATATATATATATATATATATATATATATATATATATATATATATATCAATGCATATATGTATTTTGTTTGCGGTTTGTGAGGTTTGGTTGTATGTATGACAAGTTAACTGCTAGGAAGATAGTTTGTTGAAAGCATATAGGTATGCTATAGGAAGCAGAATTGTGTGGATTGAATATGAATGGTCCGTGAGAGGCAGCAAAAGCTTCATCTCCTGCTGTTGCTGTATTTGTGTATATAGTTTGGTCAGCCATTGTGAGTGTAGATCACATAATCTGAAAGCAGTTAGAAGTGAATGTGAGTGTATTACAAGGACAATAGCTTTTGTGTTGGTCATTGAATCTTGTGGTTACAGTTGTTTGGTGAAAATGGAGCTTGCAGCTTGATCTAACTTGTACATATATATATTTGTAAATAAACCCCTTTTATTTAACCCCTTTGAAACGACCTCAAGTGTCTGGTCATTAACATGGAAATAAGTTAACATAAGCTAGAGCACATTCTACACATACGCCTTCCATTTCTGAATGATCGCTTGAACAGTGCTCCGTGGGATGTTCAAGGCTTTGGAAATCTTTTTGTAGCCTAAGCCTGCTTTAAATTTCTCAATAACTTGATCCCTGACCTGTCTTGTGTGTTCTTTGGACTTCACGGTGTTGTTGCTCCCAATATTCTCTTAGACAACCTCTGAGGCCATCACAGAGCAGCTGTATTTGTACTGACTTTAGATTACACACAGGTGCACTCTATTAGTCATTAGCACTCATCAGGCAATGTCTAGAGGCAACTGACTGCACTCAGATCAAAGGGGGCCGAATAATTATGCACACACCACTTAGCAGTTATTTATTTGTAAAAAATGTGTGGAATCATGTATGATTTTCGTTCCACTTCTCATGTGTACACCATTTTGTGTTGGTCTTTCATGTGGAAATCCAATAAAATTGATTCATGTTTGTGATAATAATGTGAAAAAATGTGGAAAACTTCAAGGGGGCCGAATACTTTTGCAACCCACTGTATTAGCAGACTCGATGTATTCCAGATTCTTGTGGTCCGTGTATACCGTGATTGGATATAGAGCACCCTCCAGCCATTGTCTCCATTCCTCAAATGCCCATTTTATTCCCAATAATTGCCTGTTCCCGATGTCATAATTCCGCTCCACGGACGAGAATTTCTAGGAAATGAAGGCGCACAGGTGCAACCTTTCAGGGGTCCCAGAGTACTGAGAGATGACCGCTCCTACTCCAAACTCAGAAGCATCAACCTCGACAATAAAGGGCTGGGAACTATCCGGGTGCACCAAAATGGGTGCCGAGCAAAAGGCCTCCTTTAGTGCTTTCAAGGCGTGATGAGCCTGAGTGGGCCACTGACTTTGGTTAGATCAGTTAGCGGTGCCACCTTAAAGAGGAACTCCAGTGAAAATAATGTAGTAAAAAAAGTGCTTCATTTTTTACCATAATTATGTATAAATGATTTAGTCAGTGTTTGCTCATTGTAAAATCTTTCCTCTCCCAGATTCACATTCTGACATGTATTACATGGTGACATTTTTACTGTGGGCAGGTTATGTAGCTGCTCCTAGCTGTTTTGGCTGTTAGAGACAGCTGTAAACAGCTAATTCCTGTCTGTGAACATTGTTACATTGTGGCAGTTTGCCCAGAGTACCGCGGTGCTCAGAGCTTCTTGTGGGAGGGGTTTCAGCACAAAATCAGTCATACAGCGCCCCCTGATGGTCTGTTTGTGAAAATCATTATATTTCTCATGTAAAAGGGGGTATCAGCTACTGATTGGGATAAAGTTCAATTCTAGGTTGGAGTTTCTCTTTAAGAGAAAACCCACTGACAAATTTTCAGTAAAATTTGCGAATCCCAAGAATCTCTGTAGAGACTTTAAATTGACCGGTTGTGGCCAGTTGAGAACTGCCGAGACCTTTGCTGGGTCCATAGTTAACCCCGAGTTTGAAACTACCGCAGGAAAGGGACTTGATTGGTCTCATATGTACATTTCTCGAGCATGGCATATAGACGGTGCTCTCTGAGCTTTTGCAACGGCTCGGACATGATCCCGATGTTCTAGGAGAGATGGGGAGTAAATCTAAATAAACAATAACAAATTTCCCCAGAAAGTCCCTGAAGATGTCATTGACGAACTCTTGGAAGACTGCGGGGGCATTGCAGAGCCCGAAGGGCATCACCAAATACACCAAATACTCATAATGCCCGTCATGAGTATTGAACGCAGTCTTCTATTTGTCTCCCCTTTAATCAATACAGGGTCTGGGCCCACCATCTTTCTTCTCCACAAAGAAAAATCCAGCCCCCGCAGGAAAATTGGAAGGTCGAATGAACCCCTTCTCCAAGTTCTCCCTGATATATTCCCTCATAGCTGACCGTTCAGGAGCTGACAGACTATACAAATGACCACGAGGGGGCATGGTACCCGGCAACAAATCTATTGGGCAGTCATATGGGCGGTGTGGAGGTAGCTCATCTGCAGCACGGGGTGAAAATACACCAGAAAATCCCCTGTAACTCTCTGGTATTTGCTGAGAGGTTAATTGGGTACTGAGGAGTGACAAGGTTGTGAGACAGTTCTTTTGACAGAACCCAGAACAGCTAACCAGCTGCCATGAGTGCAAATCCAAGACTGGGTTGTGTCGTCTCAACCAGGGCAATCCTAGTACTAATGGAGTAGAGAGCATATTTAGCAAGAAAAAAGTAATTTTTTTGGAATGTAGACCCCAACCTTAAGGTGTAATTCCAGAGTCACAGCCATGGGAGTAGCTAACTGTAAAGGTGAATCATCGATGGCCATAATTTGCAATGGGCTACATAGGGGTAGTGATGGGATGTTCAATCGTTTAGCCAGAGACACATACAAAAAATTCCCTGCAGTCCCACTGTCAATGAAAGCCTGCCCCGTTATTCATTTTTCCTGCCAATCTAGACAAAAGGCAACAAAAAACGCTGTACTTTAGGAGGAATTACCTGCCCACCTAAGTGAACTTCCTCAAATTCACCTAGGCATTGAAGTTTCCTGACTTGGGAAACTCGGGTCAGGTCCGAACCATGTGACCGCACCTCTGCAGTAGAGGCACAGACCTTGAGATCGTCTCTGTGTCCTCTCGGCGGGAGATAATTTGGAAGACCCGATTTGCATGGGTTCTTCTAATGGCAAAGATGGACTTGTGGCACCAGTAACTATTGGACCACCACACCCGGCTGCAGATCGCTCTAGGTGTCTTTGACGTAGTCAATGATCCACCCTGATGGCTGGGGTAATAACCTCATCCAGGGACTGAGGTGGTGGATAGTTGACTAAGTGATCCTTAACTTTCTGTCGACCCAAAAATGAACTGATTCAATAGGGCCAGATCATTCCATAGAGAGGCCACTGACCACCTTCTAAATTCTGAAGCGTAAATTTCGGCTGTATTTTTACCCTGCTTCAGACCCCTGATCTTGTGTGAGGCAGTGGTGGTAACATCTGGGTATGAATACAGCACGCTCAAGGCTTTAAAGAACTCCTCTACAGAAGAGAGGGCTGGATGTCCCTGTGGAAGGCTGAAGGCCCATGCCTGTGGGTACCCCTGTAACAAGGAGATCACCAGGGCCACCTTTTGTGTTTCCGTCCCTGAGGCTCGTGGTCTTACAAAAAAATACATCATACATGAGTTCATAAAGTTTCTGAAAGTACCACGATCTCCTGAAAATTTCTCAGGGAGGGGAAGTTTAGGCTCTGGCACTGGTATTAATGGAGGAGGTGCTGCTTGCTCCCCAGGAGGTGTGGGGGGAGCATTATAATCAGCCTCAAGGTTAACATCAAGAGGCGCAGCAGCAGCCTGAGCTTGTGCCAGAGGGGTCACCATATCTGCGAGACCCTTGACCACCTCTGTCAATTGGTCTATCTGTCGCTGTAAATCCTCCATATGATATATTTGTTTTTTGGGCCTGTGATAATGTAATGGCTGTGTGACCAGGCCGTCACAATAGTATTAGAGATGGCCCGAACCGTTCGCTGGGCGAATCTCTCTGGGCCTTCTACTACTTCGGGGTCGCAATGACCTGGAGTAGTACGCCTGCGCTGCCCGGCAGAGCGCGTCCTGTTGCCGGGACGCACTCCTGTTGCCGGGCATTCTCTGCGCATGCGCGTGACGTCACTCATGACGTCATGCACATGCGCAGAAAGTGCCCGGCAACAGTTTTCTTCTGTGCAGCTAAAAATGAGGCTTGTATAAGAGAAACAAAGTTCTGATGCTGTGAAACTGTTAAAGAGTCGATTTTTAGTCCGGAGGTTCACTTTAACTCTTCCTTTACTGGAAACAATATTAGACTTGTGTCTATGTTGCTAATGTTTTTTTTCTTAGCTGTACTACACATACAAATCATTATATCATTATTCTTTTTTCGCTTCAGTGTCTATTTAAATACCTGCCGGCCACGCCCGCTGCCTGGTTGCATAGGAAGGATGCGTCCCCTGACGTGTCTGAAACGCACGCGCCTGCGGAGAACCGCCGAAAAGGACATCGTGGGACGCAAGCAGGAAGCGCCCCGGATCGTCGCAGGCACGCGGACCAGGTAGTATTATTACAGTGATGAGCGCTGCTATGTAATACATCCCCCTGGTGGCACTTACACAGATGACAGCCTTTAAGTCATGTAATTGTAGAAGAGGTTACAACGAGGGAGTGGGAGGTCATGGGTTGGGAATAAAATAGCCGGTGTAACGTGGTACGTCAGCCCCTGATGAGTCATAGAGTGACGAAACGCGTAGGGCAGAGCTACGTCACATGTGACCGGAAGCTGATGTAGCAGATAGGACGCGAGGATTCAAGATGGTATATGTGAAAGTGGATACCCGGGACCAGCTAATACATTGTCTGAGTTCTGTGTCGTGCTCCGGTTGGGTCGGCACCAGCTCTAAGGTCTGTGTAAGCCCTGCATAGCACCCTGCAGAGCCCCCAGCATCCAACCCAGTATAGCACCCTGCACAGCCCCAGCATGCAGCCCAGCAAAGCACCCTGCACAGCCCCCAGCATGCAGCCCTGCATAGCACCCTGCACAGCCCCCAGCATGCAGCCCTGCATAGCACCCTGCAGAGCCCCCAGCATCCAGCCCAGCATAGCACCCTGCACAGCCCCCAGCATGCAGCCCAGCAAAGCACCCTGCACAGCCCCCAGCATGCAGCCCTGCATAGCACCCTGCACACCCCCCAGCATGCAGCCCAGCAAAGCACCCTGCACAGCCCCCAGCATGCAGCCCAGCAAAGCACCCTGCACAGCCCCCAGCATGCAGCCCTGCATAGCACCCTGCACAGCTCCCAGCATCCAGCCCAGCATAGCACCCTGCACAGCCCCCAGCATCCAGCCCAGCATAGCACCCTGCAGAGCACCCAGCCCAGCAAAGCACCCTGCACAGCTCCCAGCATGCAGCCCTGCATAGCACCCTGCACAGCTCCCAGCATCCAGCCCAGCATAGCACCCTGCACAGCCCCCAGCATCCAGCCCAGCATAGCACCCTGCAGAGCACCCAGCCCAGCAAAGCACCCTGCACAGCCCCCAGCATCCAGCCCAGCATAGCACCCTGCACAGCCCCCAGCATCCAGCCCAGCATAGCACCCTGCAGAGCACCCAGCCCAGCAAAGCACCCTGCACAGCCCCCAGCATCCAGCCCAGCATAGCACCCTGCACAGCCCCCAGCATCCAGCCCAGCATAGCACCCTGCACAGCCCCCAGCATCCAGCCCAGCATAGCACCCTGCACAGCCCCCAGCATCCAGCCCAGCACAGCACCCTGCAGAGCACCCGGCCCAGCAAAGCACCCTGCACAGCCCCCAGCATGCAGCCCAACATAGCACCCTGCAGAGCACCCAGCCCAGCAAAGCACCCTGCACAGCCCCCAGCATCCAGCCCAGCATAGCACCCTGCAGAGCCCCCAGCATCCAGCCCAGCATAGCACCCTGCACAGCCCCCAGCATGCAGCCCTGCATAGTACCCTGCACAGCCCCCAGCATCCAGCCCAGCATAGCACCCTGCACAGCCCCCAGCATCCAGCCCAGCATAGCACCCTGCAGAGCACCCAGCCCAGCAAAGCACCCTGCACAGCCCCCAGCATGCAGCCCTGCATAGCACCCTGCACAGCTCCCAGCATCCAGCCCAGCATAGCACCCTGCACAGCCCTCAGCATCCAGCCCAGCATAGCACCCTGCAGAGCACCCAGCCCAGCATAGCACCCTGCAGAGCCCCCAGCATCCAGCCCAGCAAAGCACCCTGCACAGCCCCCAGCATGCAACCCAGCAAAGCACCCTGCACAGCCTCCAGCATGCAGCCCTGCATAGCACCCTGCACAGCCCCCAGCATCCAGCCCAGCATAGCACCCTGCACAGCCCCCAGCATGCAGCCCAGCAAAGCACCCTGAACAGCCCCCAGCATGCAGCCCAGCAAAGCACCCTGCACAGCCCCCAGCATGCAGCCCTGCATAGCACCCTGCACAGCTCCCAGCATCCAGCCCAGCATAGCACCCTGCACAGCCCTCAGCATCCAGCCCAGCATAGCACCCTGCAGAGCACCCAGCCCAGCAAAGCACCCTGCACAGCCCCCAGCATGCAGCCCAGCAAAGCACCCTGCACAGCCCCCAGCATGCAGCCCTGCATAGCACCCTGCACAGCTCCCAGCATCCAGCCCAGCATAGCACCCTGCACAGCCCCCAGCATCCAGCCCAGCATAGCACCCTGCAGAGCCCCCAGCATCCAGCCCAGCATAGCACCCTGCACAGCCCCCAGCATCCAGCCCAGCACAGCACCCTGCAGAGCACCCAGCCCAGCAAAGCACCCTGCACAGCCCCCAGCATGCAGCCCAACATAGCACCCTGCAGAGCACCCAGCCCAGCAAAGCACCCTGCACAGCCCCCAGCATCCAGCCCAGCATAGCACCCTGCAGAGCCCCCAGCATCCAGCCCAGCATAGCACCCTGCACAGCCCCCAGCATGCAGCCCTGCATAGTACCCTGCACAGCCCCCAGCATCCAGCCCAGCATAGCACCCTGCACAGCCCCCAGCATCCAGCCCAGCATAGCACCCTGCAGAGCACCCAGCCCAGCAAAGCACCCTGCACAGCCCCCAGCATGCAGCCCTGCATAGCACCCTGCACAGCTCCCAGCATCCAGCCCAGCATAGCACCCTGCACAGCCCTCAGCATCCAGCCCAGCATAGCACCCTGCAGAGCACCCAGCCCAGCATAGCACCCTGCAGAGCCCCCAGCATCCAGCCCAGCATAGCACCCTGCACAGCCCCCAGCATGCAGCCCAGCAAAGCACCCTGCACAGCCCCCAGCATGCAGCCCTGCATAGCACCCTGCACAGCCCCCAGCATCCAGCCCAGCATAGCACCCTGCACAGCCCCCAGCATGCAGCCCAGCAAAGCACCCTGCACAGCCCCCAGCATGCAGCCCAGCAAAGCACCCTGCACAGCCCCCAGCATGCTGCCCTGCATAGCACCCTGCACAGCTCCCAGCATCCAGCCCAGCATAGCACCCTGCACAGCCCCCAGCATCCAGCCCAGCATAGCACCCTGCAGAGCACCCAGCCCAGCAAAGCACCCTGCACAGCCCCCAGCATGCAGCCCAGCAAAGCACCCTGCACAGCCCCCAGCATGCAGCCCTGCATAGCACCCTGCACAGCTCCCAGCATCCAGCCCAGCATAGCACCCTGCACAGCCCCTAGCATCCAGCCCAGCATAGCACCCTGCAGAGCCCCCAGCATCCAGCCCAGCATAGCACCCTGCACAGCCCCCAGCATCCAGCCCAGCATAGCACCCTGCACAGCCCCCAGCATCCAGCCCAGCACAGCACCCTGCAGAGCACCCAGCCCAGCAAAGCACCCTGCACAGCCCCCAGCATCCAGCCCAGCATAGCACCCTGCACAGCCCCCAGCATCCAGCCCAGCATAGCACCCTGCACAGCCCCCAGCATCCAGCCCAGCATAGCATTCTGCACAGCCCCCAGCATCCAGCCCAGCACAGCACCCTGCAGAGCACCCAGCCCAGCAAAGCACCCTGCACAGCCCCCAGCATGCAGCCCAACATAGCACCCTGCACAGCCCCCAGCATCCAGCCCAGCATAGCACCCTGCAGAGCCCCCAGCATCCAGTCCAGCAAAGCACCCTGCACAGCCCCCAGCATGCAGCCCAGCAAAGCACCCTGCACAGCCCCCAGCATCCAGCCCAGCACAGCACCCTGCAGAGCCCCCAGCATCCAGTCCAGCAAAGCACCCTGCACAGCCCCCAGCATGCAGCCCAGCAAAGCACCCTGCACAGCCCCCAGCATCCAGCCCAGCATAGCACCCTGCAAAGCCCCCAGCATCCAGTCCAGCAAAGCACCCTGCACAGCCCCCAGCATGCAGCCCAGCAAAGCACCCTGCACAGCCCCCAGCATCCAGCCCAGCATAGCACCCTGCACAGCCCCCAGCATCCAGCCCAGCATAGCACCCTGCACAGCCCCCAGCATCCCGCCCAGCATAGCACCCTGTACAGCCCCCAGCATCCAGCCCAGCACAGCACCCTGCAGAGCACCCAGCCCAGCAAAGCACCCTGCACAGCCCCCAGCATGCAGCCCAACATAGCACCCTGCAGAGCACCCAGCCCAGCAAAGCACCCTGCACAGCCCCCAGCATCCAGCCCAGCATAGCACCCTGCAGAGCCCCCAGCATCCAGTCCAGCAAAGCACCCTGCACAGCCCCCAGCATGCAGACCAGCAAAGCACCCTGCACAGCCCCCAGCATGCAGCCCTGCATAGCACCCTGCACAGCCCCCAGCATCCAGCTCAGCATAGCACCCTGCACAGCCCCCAGCATCCAGCCCAGCATAGCACCCTGCAGAGCACCCAGCCCAGCAAAGCACCCTGCACAGCCCCCAGCATCCAGCCCAGCATAGCACCCTGCACAGCCCCCAGCATCCAGCCCAGCATAGCACCCTGCAGAGCACCCAGCCCAGCAAAGCACCCTGCACAGCCCCCAGCATCCAGCCCAGCATAGCACCCTGCACAGCCCCCAGCATCCAGCCCAGCATAGCACCCTGCACAGCCCCCAGCATCCAGTGCAGCACAGCACCCTGCAGAGCACCCAGCCCAGCAAAGCACCCTGCACAGCCCCCAGCATGCAGCCCAACATAGCACCCTGCAGAGCACCCAGCCCAGCAAAGCACCCTGCACAGCCCCCAGCATCCAGCCCAGCATAGCACCCTGCAGAGCCCCCAGCATCCAGCCCAGCAAAGCACCCTGCACAGCCCCCAGCATGCAGCCCAACATAGCACCCTGCAGAGCACCCAGCCCAGCAAAGCACCCTGCACAGCCCCCAGCATGCAGCCCAGCATAGCACCCTGCAGAGCACCCAGCCCAGCAAAGCACCCTGCACAGCCCCCAGCATCCAGCCCAGCAAAGCACCCTGCACAGCGCCCAGCATGCAGCCCAACATAGCACCCTGCAGAGCACCCAGCCCAGCAAAGCACCCTGCACAGCCCCCAGCATGCAGCCCAACATAGCACCCTGCAGAGCACCCAGCCCAGCATAGCACCCTGCACAGCCCCCAGCATGCAGCCCAGCAAAGCACCCTGCACAGCCCCCAGCATGCAGCCCAGCAAAGCACCCTACACAGCCCCCAGCATGCAGCCCAACATAGCACCCTGCAGAGCACCCAGCCCAGCAAAGCACCCTGCACAGCCCCCAGCATCCAGCCCAGCATAGCACCCTGCACAGCCCCCAGCATCCAGCCCAGCATAGCACCCTGCAGAGCATGCAGCCCAGCAAAGCACCCTGCACAGCCCCCAGCATCCAGCCCAGCATAGCACCCTGCACAGCCCCCAGCATTCAGCCCAGCATAGCACCCTGCACAGCCCCCAGCATCCAGCCCAGCATAGCACCCTGCAGAGCACCCAGCCCAGCATAGCACCCTGCACAGCCCCAGCGCCCAGCATAGCTTCCTGCACAGCCCCCAGCATGCAGCCCAGCATAGCACCCTGCACAGCCCCCAGCATGCAGCCCAGCATAGCACCCTGCACAGCCCCCAGCATGCAGCCCAGCACAGCACCCTGCACATCCCCCAGCATGCAGCCCAGCATAGCACCCTGCAGAGCCCCAGCACCCAGCCCAGCATAGATCCCTGCAGAGCCCCAGCACCCAGCCCAGCATAGCACCCTGCACAGACCCCAGCATGCAGCCCAGCAAATTAAAAAAAATGGTGAGTTGGTTTCAACAAGCCTTTTGACATGATTTCACTTAGCAGCTCTGATTTTGGGGAAGTAAGGGGGGGGGGGGGGGCATATTTTTTGACTCTCGAACTGGGTGAAATTTAACCTAGAAACTGCCCTGGTCGGATAGTGAAAAAATGCTCGTGAATCACGGCTATTCCGTGATCACGAGGTCGCGATGAGCATCCCTAGTCTCCAGTGTAGCTCCGACAGGGATAAGTGTATCCAGTATAGCTAAAACAGGTATTAAGTGTATCCAGTATCGCTAAGACAAGTAAAAGTATAACTAAGAGAGGTATAAGTGTATCCAGTATAGCTAAGACATTTATTAAGTATCCCCAATATAGTTAAGACAGGCATCAGTGTATTCAGTATAGCTAAGACAGGTAGGTATAAAGTGCCCCCAATATAGTTAGGACAGGTATTACGTGTCCCCGGTATAGCTAAGACAGGTATTAAGTGTCCCTAGTATAGCTAATGCAGGTACAAGCTAATGCAGATACAAGTGTCCCCAATATAGCTAAGACAGGTATAAGCATATCCAGTACATCTAAGACAGGTATACGTGTATCCTGTGTAGGGATGATCGGAAAGAGCAAATTCCGCATTTTGGCAGAAAAATTAAAGTTATCGCAAATGAAACCTTGTTTACGCTAAATGGTAGCCCATAGCACCTGTTGGCTATCAACCTAGTCCTTTTTCTTCTTCCTCCCCCTCCTCCTCTGGAGGAGGATCTTGTCTTTCAGGGAATTGTAGGATGTCAAAAGCCAGCGCACATACATTGGCCAGGAATTGAACCCAGGTCTAGTGCCGGAAAATACAATTCCACGGAAAGCGATGACCATCCCTAAGAGAGAGAGAGAGAGAGAGATTAATCTACATGGCTATCTGGGGTTCTCTTCAGACAACTGTTGAACACAAAAGGCAAGGCCATGCCTGGGTAGGCTTGAACCACCAACCTTTCAGTTAACAGCCGAACGCGCTAACCGATTGTGCCACAGAGACTGTGTACCACAAAGACTGTGCACGCAGTTGCTGTTGAATGATTTTATGGGGATGTATGTGTGTCTTTTGGAGGGAGGAAGTAAGTCTGCTCCAATAAGTTTCAGAATGTAGTGTTGGTGGTATAATGGTGAAGATAGCTGCCTTCCAAGCAGTAGACCTGGGTTTGATTCCTGCCCAATGTATGTGAGCTGGCTTTTGACATCCTACAATTCCCTAAGTAAGCTCATTTTTGTCTTGGGTATATCACAATGGTACATGCTAGGCTGGCTTCAGCATGTAGCATTGTAGTGTGTATTGTTGGTGGTATAATGGTGTGCATAGCTGCCTTCCAAGCAGTAGGCCTGGGTTTGATTCCTGGCCAATGTATGTGAGTTGGCATTTGACATCCTACAAATCCCTAAGCAAGCTCATTTTTCTCTTGGATATATCACAATGATACATGCTAGGCTGGCTTCAGCATGTAGTGTTGGTGGTGGTATAGCGGTGAGGAGAGCTGCCTTCCAAGCACTAGACCTGAGTTTGATTCCTGGCCAATGTATGTGCGCTGGCTTTTGACATCCTACAATTCCCTGGAAGACAAGATCCTGGAGAAGGGAAAGTTTGGGGGGAATATGTAAATCTGTCGAGCAAAGTTTGGGGGGAATATGTAAGTCTGTCGAGCAGAAATTCTTTTTTTTAGGTAGAAATCCGTTTGGTGGCAAAAAAAATGAGCATTCCACGGAATTCCACATTTTTCCGTGGAAATTCCGGCATAGCGCTATTGCAATTCCGTTCCGTCGCAACGGAAACGGAATCACCAAATTCCGTCCGGAATCGCGGGAAATCTTAATTCCGCGGAATACAGCGACCATCCCTAATCCTGTGTAGCTAAGACAGAAATAAGTGTCTCCAGTATAGCTAAGACAGATATTAAAGGGACTTCGAGCTCTAGATAAAAACAAAATTGGTACTCACCTGGGGCTTTCTGCAGCCCACCGTAAGTCGGGAGGTCCCACGGTGTCCATCTGGCTCTTCTCCCAGGGCCTGGCCAGAAATGGCTCGCCGGCGACTCCCGGCGACACTGGGCCCGAGTGTTGGGCTCCTTCTTCCTTCTTCACCACGCCGGCCGCCTGGCGTCATCACGGTGGCCGGTGTGACAGTACTGCGCATGCGCGGTGTAATCGTGCATGCGCAGTACTGTCACATCAGCCGCCATAATGACGCGAGGCGGCCAGCGTGGTGACGACAGACGTGATGTTTCAGGAAGGAGCCCAGCACTCGGGCCCAGCGTCGCCGGGAGCCATTTCTGGCCAGGCCCTGGGAGAGGAGCCAGATGGACGCCGTGGGACCTCCCGACCTAAGGTGGGCTGCAGACCGCCCCAGATGAGTACCAATTTTATTTTTATTTACAGCTCGGAGTCCCTTTAAGTGTCCCCAATCGAGCTGAGACAGGTATTAAGTGTCCCCAGTATAGTTAAGACAAGTATTAAGTGTATCCAGAATAGCTAAGACAGGTAAAAGTTTATCCAGTATAATTGAGAAATCTATTAAATTTCCCCAGTATAGATAAGATAGGTATAAAGTGTCCCCAATATAGCTAAGACGGGTATAAAGTGTCCACAGAATAGCTAAGACAGGTATTAACTGGTTCCCCGCCGCCGTACAGTATATCTACGCTCCTTTGGACTTAACTTCCCCGCCCGGAGCGTAGATATACGCACCCCCCGCCGCTACCGCCGCTACCGCCGATGTCCGCTCTCCCGCTCGCACTCCCGCGATCGTGCACGCCGCTGCCCGCTCGCCCGGAGATCAATGAACGGGAAAATACATTCCCGTTCGTTGATCTCTGCCCCCGCAATGATCTGCTGCTTTCGCTAAGCAGCTCGATCATTGTAAAAAAAAAAAAAAAAATACCAGCCTCTTTGTACTTCCTCCAAGCTTCCGGAAGGAAGCTTGGAGGTCGCATTAAACTGTTGCCATCTTGTGGCCAAATAGTAAACTACACCCTAAACTATTTTTCACACACACATACATTACTTATACAAAAAAATTAACTCATTACCTCCCACACTCCCCATTTTTTTTTTTTTTGTAATTAAAAAAAAAATAAAAAATGTACAATTAAAAAAAATACATAAATAGTTACCTTAGGGACTGAACTTTTTAAATATTTATATCAGGGGGGTACAACACTGTTACTTTATAAACTATGGGCTTGTAATTAGGGATGGACGCAAAACTGAAAAAAATGCACCTTTATTTCCAAATAAAATATTGGCGCCAAACATTGTGACAGGGACATAATTTAAATGGTTTTATAACCGGGACAAAAGGGCAAATACATTTCATGGGTTTTAATTACAGTAGCATGCATTATTTAAAAACTATAATGGCCGAAAACTGAAAAATAATGTTTTTTTTCCCATATGTTTTCCTATTTTCCCATTAAAACAGATTTAGAATAAAATTATTCTTGGCATAATGTCCCACCTAAAGAAAGCCTAATTGGTGGCGAAAAAAACAAGATATAGTTAATTTCATTGCGATAAGTAATGATAAAGTTATAGGCGAATGAATGTAAGGAGCGCTGAAAGGAGAAAATTGCTCGGATGCTGAAGGGGTAAAACCCCTCAGTTGGGAAGTGGTTAAGTGTATCCAGTATAGCTAAGACACGTATAAGTATATCCAGAATCTAAATCAAGAAAGAGCGCTCCATGATGCATCACCAAACGATGATTTACTGACACAAAGTGAGTTCCTACTGACAAGATTAAAAGAAATGCTTGCATATCTCAAAGCCAGGATACGTCTCCCATCTGTCTTGTTAGTGAAAACCGCCAGGCTGTGGCCAGCAGCGCGGCGTCCGATGGTGGGGAAGGTTCACTTGCCGGAGGGGGCGTGCCCTGGTTAACGACGTGCCTCTAGCGTGATGACGCATTTCGTCAATCTCTGCCTTCGTCAGATCACGCTGGAGCACAGGCACAGTCGTTACTTTAACCACTTGAGGACCGTGGGCTTTACCCCCCTTAAGGACCAGACCCTTTTTTTCCATTCAGACCACTGCAGCTTTCACGGTTTATTGCTCGCTCTTACAACCTACCACCTAAATGAATTTTGGCTCCTTTTCTTGTCACTAATAAAGCTTTCTTTTGGTGCTATTTGATTGCTGTTGCGATTTTTACTTTTTATTATATTCATCAAAAAAGACATGAATTTTGTCAAAAAAAATGAATTTTTAACTTTCTGTGCTGACATTTTTCAAATAAAGTAAAATTTCTGTATACATGCAGCACGAAAAATGTGGACAAACATGTTTTTAATTAAAAAAAAAACCCATTCAGCCTATATTGATTGGTTTGGGTAAAAGTTATAGCGTTTACAAACTATGGTGCAAAAAGTGATTTTTCCCATTTTGAAGCACCTATGACTTTTCTGACCACCTGTCATGTTTCATGAGGGGATAGAATTCCAGGATAGTATAAATACCCCTCAAATGACCCCATTTTGGAAAGAAGACATCCCAAAGTATTCACTGAGAGGCATGGTGAGTTCATAGAAGATTTTATTTTTTGTCACAAGGTAGCGGAAAATGACACTTTGTGACAAAAAAAGAAAAAAAAAGTTTCCATTTCTGCTAACTTGCGACAAAAAAAAAATGAAATCTGCCACGGACTCACTATGCTCCTCTCTGAATACCTTGAAGTGTCTACTTTCCAAAATGGGGTAATTTGTGGGGTGTGTTTACTGTCCTGACATTTTGGGGGGTGCCTAATTGTAAGCACCCCTGTAAAGCCTAAAGGTGCTCATTGGACTTTGGGCCCCTTAGCGCAGTTAGGCTGCAAAAAAGTGCCACACATGTGGTATTCCCGTACTCAGGAGAAGTAGTATAATGTGTTTTGGGGTGTATTTTTACACATACCCATGCTGGGTGGGAGAAACATCTCTGTAAATGACAATTGTTTGATTTTGTTTACACACAATTGTCCATTTACAGAGAGATTTCTCCCACTCAGCATGGGTATGTGTAAAAATACACCCCAAAACACATTATACTACTTCTTCTGAGTACGACGATACCACATGTGTGGCACTTTTTTACACCCTAACTGCGCTAAGGGGCCCAAAGTCCAATGAGTACCTGTAGGATTTCACAGGTCATTTTTGTTTCAAGACTACTCCTCACGGTTTAGGTCCCCTAAAATGCCAGGGCAGTATAGGAACCCCACTAATGACCCCATTTTAGAAAGAAGACACCCCAAGGTATTCCGTTAGGAGTATGGTGAGTTCATAGAAGATTTTATTTTTTGTCACAAGTTAGTGGAAATTGATTTTAATTGTTTTTTTTTCACAAAGTGTCATTTTCCGCTAACTTGTGACAAAAAATAAAATCTTCTATGAACTCACCATACTCCTAACGGAATACCTTTGGGTGTCTTCTTTCTAGAATGGGGTTATTTGTGGGGTTCCTATACTGCCCTGGCATTTTAGGGGACCTAAACCGTGAGGAGTAGTCTTGAAACAAAAATGACCTGTGAAATCCTACAGGTTTAGGGCCCTGGCATTTTAGGGGCCCTAAACCGTTAGGAGTAGTCTTGAAACCAAATGTCGCAAAATGACCTGTGAAATCCTAAAGGTACTCATTGGACTTTGGGCCCCTTAGCGTACTTAGGGTGTAAAAAAGTGCCACACATGTGGTACCACCGTACTCAAGAGACGTAGTATAATATACCCATGCTGGGTGGGAGAAATATCTCTGTAAATGACAATTGTTTGATTTTTTTTACACACAATTGTCCATTTACAGAGAGATTTCTCCCACCCAGCATGGGTATGTGTAAAAATACACCCCAAAACACATTATACTACTTCTCCTGAGTACGGCGATACCACATGTGTGACACTTTTTTGCAGCCTAGGTGCGCTAAGGGGCCCAAAGTCCAATGAGTACCTGTAGGATTTCACAGGTCATTTTTGTTTCAAGACTACTCCTCACGGTTTAGGGCCCCTAAACTGCCAGGGCAGTATAGGGTCTGATCTGATGGATAACAGTGACAGGTGGTGATAGGGGGTGATTGATGGGTGATTGATGGGTAATTAGTGGGTGTTTAGGGTAGAGAACAGATGTAAACACTGCACTTGGGAGGTGATCTGACGTCGGATCTGCGGGCGATCTATTGGTGTGGGTGGGTGATCAGATTGCCCGCAAGGGGCAGGTTAGGGGCTGATTGATGGGTGGCAGTGACAGGGGGTGATTGATGGGTGATTGACAGGTGATTGACAGGTGATTGACAGGTGATCAGGGGGGATAGAGGCATACAGTACACAGGGGGGGTCTGGGGGGGGGCTCTGGGGAGAATCTGAGGTGTGTGTGTGGGGGGGGGGGTGATAAGGAGGGAGCAGGGGGCAGTTTAGGGACTAAAAAAAATAGTGTCGACAGATAGTGACAGGGAGTGATTGATGGGTGATTAGGGGGGTGATTGGGTGCAAACAGGGGTCTGGGTGGTGGGCAGGGGGGGGGGGGGTCTGAGGGGTGCTGTGGGTGACCAGGGGGCAGGGGGGGGGAAATCAGTGTGCTTGGGTGCAGACTAGGGTGGCTGCAGCCTGCCCTGGTGGTCCCTCGGACACTGGGACCACCAGGGCAGGAGGCAGCCTGTATAATAGGCTTTGTATACATTACAAAGCCTATTATACAAATGAATCGGCGGATTTCTTCCTTCCTCCGCCCGCTGGCGCTGCTAAGTGGCTGGCGAGCTGGAGGCTAAATCCCCGGCCATCGATCCCCGGCGGAGGATCGCATCACGGATGACGCGATTGCTCCGCCCATGCCCGTACAAGGAACGCCGCCTCTCGTACATGCGGCAGTCCTTGCGGGATTCACTTTCCGACCGCCCATGTGCAGTGGGTGGTCATTAAGTGGTTAAAGGGTAAGCTCCGCCCTCCATAGGCCGCTTGAGTGACAGCGGTGGTGGGTGGGACTGGTGATGATGCGGCGGATACATGAATTTACATTTAAATTCTGTTATTTGTAGTATGCTAAAGGGGCTCTAATAGTGGATGCTGAGGGGAAAGGAAGCGGGGGAAATGTTTCAAATAAGCATGACTATGACAGACACCGTGCTGATATGATCACAGCCTGTAGGTCCCTGCCGCTTACAAAAGCATCCATACATGTTTATTCTTAAAACAATTTAAAAGGGCACAAAACATTTGACAAATAGTTACATCTTAAATCAATAGCATAGTCTTCTCATTATTGCGCGACAAATTGCAATCTAAATTATACTTATTTACACATAGTTTAGTTGATACTCATGGATTATACCTTCTAATGTGACTTTTTTACACATAGTTTAGTTGATACTCATGGATTATACCTTCTAATGTGACTTAAAGAGAAACTCCAACCTAGAATTGAACTTTATCCCAATCAGTAGCTGATACCCCCTTTTACATGAGAAATATAATGATTTTCACAAACAGACCATCAGGGGGCGCTGTATGACTGATTTTGTGCTGAAACCCCTCCCACAAGAAGCTCTGAGTACCGCGGTACTCTGGGCAAACTGCCACAATGTAACAATGTTCACAGACAGGAATTAGCTGTTTACAGCTGTCTCTAACAGCCAAAACAGCTAGGAGCAGCTACATAACCTGCCCACAGTAAAAATGTCACCATGTAATACATGTCAGAATGTGAATCTGGGAGAGGAAAGATTTTACAATGAGCAAACACTGACTAAATCATTTATCCATAATTATGGTAAAAAATGAAGCACTTTTTTTACTACATTATTTTCACTGGAGTTCCTCTTTAGCCTCCTTGGCGGTAATCCCGAGCTGAGCTCGGGGTATGCCGCCGGAGGTCGCCGCTCAGGCCCTGCTGGGCCGATTTTCGTTCTGAAAAAAGCAGCACACGCAGCCGGCACTTTGCCAGCCGCGTGTGCTGCCCGATCGCCGCCGCTCCGCGGCGATCCGCCGCGTGCAGCGGCGAAAGAGGGTCCCCCCAGCCGCCCGAGCCCAGCGCAGCCGGAACAAACAGTTCCGGCCGGCGCTAGGGGCTGGATCGGGCGGCTCTGACGTCAGGACGTCGACTGACGTCCATGACGTCACTCCGCTCGTCGCCATGGCGACGAGGAAAGCGAAACAAGATAGGCCGCTCATTGCGGCCTATCTTGTTACTTTGGATTGCCGGAGGCGATCGAAAGTACGCTTCCGGAGCGCCCTCTAGTGGGCTTTTTTTTTTTTATTTAAAAAAAACCACATTGCAGCCTCCCTGGCAAAATAAATAAACCGCCAGGGAGGTTAACTAGGATCAGACTTCTCATGTTATTTTGTTAAAACGATACCCAGGCATAAAAATATATCTACCATATGCACAAGAAACATTAAAACAGCTATGGTTATCACATTCTTACACCCATGGGTTATGGGTCCCTCCTAGTAACAATCAAGGGGATGTGTTGATAGACTACACATAAATTTTCAGTTTGAAAATAAATATATATACATATATATATATATATATATATATATATATATATATATATATATACTAGTTAAAAGGCCCGCCCGTTAAAAAACGGGCGCTAGGTCACAGCCGCTACCCCCTGCAATGCTCACACATACGCGTCCTGCTTGCTCGTTCCCCACCACTGTCTGAACTATATGCACACAGGGAGCTGCTTGCTTGGCAGTTGGAAAAAGCTGTTATTTCTCACAATGCAATGAGAACCTCTGTGAACCACACACAGCAAACTGTCAGATCCGGCCCTGTGTCCTAACTGCCCTGGCTGCGCACATGCTCAGTACAAAAAAGCCAGGGACACGCAACCATGTAGTTGATGACGCAGGGACACTTGCATTTTATTGTATAGTATATATATATATATATATATATATATATATATACAGTGGGATGCAAAAGTTTGGGCAACCTTGTTAATTGTCATGATTTTCCTGTATAAATCGCTGGTTGTTACAATAAAAAATGTCAGTTAAATATATCATAAGGGAGACACACACAGTAATATTTGAGAAGTGAAATGAAGTTTATTGGAATTACAGAAAGTGCGCAATAATTGTTTAAATAAAATTAGGCAGGTGCATAAATTTGGGCACTGTTGTCATTTTATTGATTCCAAAACCTTTAGAACTAATTATTGGAACTCAAATTGGCTTGGTAAGCTCAGTGACCCTTGACCTACATACACAGGTGAATCCAATTATGAGAAAGAGTATTTAAGGGGGTCAATTGTAAGTTTCCCTCCTCTTTTAATTTTGTCAGAAGAGTAGCAACATGGGGGTCTCAAAACAACTCTTAAATGACCTGGAGACAAAGATTGTTCACCATCACGGTTTAGGGGAAGGATACAGAAAGCTGTCTCAGAGATTTTAGCTGTTTGTTTCCACAGTTAGGAACATATTGAGGCAATGGAAGACCACAGGCTCAGTTCAAGTTAAAGCTCGAAGTGGCAGACCAAAAAAAATCTCAAATAAACATAAGCGACGAATGGGGAGAACAGTCAGAGTCAACCCACAGACTAGCACCAAAGACCTACAATATCATCTTGCTGCAGATGGAGTCACTGTGCATCGTTCAACCATTCGGCGCACTTTACACAAGGAGATGCTGTATGCGAGAGTGATGCAGAGGAAGCCTTTTCTCTGCCCACAGCACAAACAGAGCCGCTTGAGGTATGCTAAAGCACATTTGGATAAGCCAGCTTCATTTTGGAATAAGGTGCTGTGGACTGATCAAACTAAAATTGAGTTATTTGGGCATAACAAGGGGTGTTATGCATGGAGAAAAAACAACACAGCATTCCAAGAAAAACACCTGCTACCTACACTAAAATATGGTGGTGGTTCCATCATGTTGTGGGGCTGTGTGGCCATTGCAGGGACTGGGAATCTTTACGAAGTTGAGGGACGCATGAATTCCATTCAGTATCAGCAGATTCTGGAGACCAATGTCCAGGAATCGGTGACAAAGCTGAAGCTGCCCCGGGGCTGGACCTTTCAATAAGACAAAGACCCTAAACACTTCTCAAAATCCACTAAGGCATTCATGCAGAGGAACAAGTACAGCATTCTGGAATGGCCATCTCAGCCCCAGACCTGAATATAATTGAAAATCTGTGGTGTGAGTTAAAGAGAGCTGTCCATGCTCAGAAGCCATCAAACCTGAATGAACTTGAGATTTTTTGTAAAGAGGAATGGTCCAAAATACCTTCAACCAGAATCCAAACTCTCATTGGAACCTACAGGAAGCACTTAGAGGCTGTAATTTCTGCAAAAGTCGGATCTACTAAAAATCATGGCGATTAACAAGGTTGCCCAAACTTTCACATCCCATTGTATTTAAAACGTATATAAAAAATGTAAAACAATATAAAATATATATATATAAATTGATAACTCTTAAAGAGAACCTGTACTGAGTAAAATTATTTAAAATAAACACATGAGGTAACTTCAAATGAACATGACATAGTTACCTTGCCATCAGTTCCTCTCAGAAGCTCACCATTTTCTTCTTACAGTGATCCCTTCAAGTTCTGACAACATTTTGTCAGAACTGAAATATATCAGTTGCTGTCAGTTACAGCTGAGAGGAGAACTGATGTGTCCATGTTTCCCTATGGCTCAAGTGGGCGATGTTACAGTTTAACTGTGTGCTGACCAGAAAGCTGTTATGGTGTAATGGCTATTTTCAAAATGGAGGACGGAGAATTCCATTGATCACAGTGGACAAACAGGACGCAGGAGAGGAAAAATAGATTGAGGAGTAGACTACACAGGAGGTAAGTATGACTTGTGTATGTTTATTTTGACTTTTAATTTTCAGTTCAGGTTTTCTTTAACTGTGATTAAGTTATGCAGCTCCTCTACTAGCAGAATGGGGAGGTGGGAAGAAATGTTGATGAACATGTTGGGTAATACCATGGAGCAAGAACAATCACAGGTATGGAGGGCACTTCTATCAGTGGGTAAAGTGAAAAACGGAGGTAAGGGAGATGAGTGGTGCAGGGTTTGATACAACGTTAACCTGGTCATGCCGAGGGCATGACATAACACAACATAGATAACGTCTATACCCGGACCCTGTGGTATGGTAGAAAGGGGTTCCGATGTCAGGCATCCATCATCGTAAGAGGGCCTCCCCAATCTTAAAGGCTATCTTGGTCAGAAACCCACCAATAGAATAAAAGCTGAATAACTACTATTATGTATATTGCTACTCACCAGTCCCCAACGGAATGGATAAATTGCAAGTGAGAAACTGGAAAAGAGACATAGAAAAGGTTCAAAGAGATGCAAATACAATAAATGGATTCAACTAATGTATACTTGATCCATTATATACAGTATATGTGGTTATTTCAAGGCCTTCATTGAGTTCACCGGGAGCTAAGGAGTCAAGCTTAAGTATCCAAAAACGTTCTCTTTCACAGAGTCTCCTATACCTGTATTTATGGTTTGACGGATTACCTCCAGACCTATAATTTTCAGGGATTCTACTGAGCTATTATGGTGTTGTTTAAAGTGTCTGGACACACTCTGCTTCTCATTACCAGCCAGGATGTTCCGTTTATGTTCATTCAATCTTTGTCTTAGTGGTCTGGTGGTCCTACCTACATAAGGTGTGGGAGAGGCACATGTAAGAAGATAAACCACGTAGCTACTACCAGAGGCGTAGCTAGGGCTTTCAGCGCCTGGGGACAAATACTATTAATGCGCCCCCCAAGGCGAAGGCTGCGGCGCGCGCAGCACTAAAAAAGGGGCGTGGCCACATAAAAATGTAGGTGTGGTTATGGGTGGAGCCAAATGTACAGGAAGTTCGCAGGTTCACGCTCATCCACCCTCCCTCAGTATGTACCTTCCAGCATGTTCCAAGACAAATTCAGCAATCATGAGCCCCCCCCCCCCATCAAGACAAATTCAGCAATCATGAGGCGGCTGAGGCCCCCAACATGACCAACTCAGCAATCATGAGGCCCCCAACAAGACAAATTTAGCAATCATGAGGCCCCCAAAAAGACAAATTCAGCAATCATGAGGCCCCCAACAAGACAAATTCAGCGATCTTGAGGCCCCCAACAAATCATGAGGCCCCCAACAAGACAAATTCAGTAACCATGAGGCCCCCAACAAGACAAATTCAGCAGTCATGGGGTACATAAATAGACAGCATTTCACATAAATAGGCAGAATGCCCCCTTAATATGGTAGACACCTCTCACCTGGCAGCAGTTCCCCAAAATACACTCAATCCGACAGCAGTGGTTCCCCAAAAATAGGTAGCCCCAGGTCTGTAGGTGTCCCCAGAATAGGTGGCCAGCAGTATAGATGTCCCCAGAATAGGTGGCCAGCGGTATAGATGTCCCCAGAACAGGTAGCCAGGGGTAGAGATGTCCACAGAACAGGTAGCCAGGGGTATATGTGCCCAGTATATGTAGCCAGGTGTATATGTGCCCAGTATATGTAGCCAGGGGTATATGTGCCCAGTATGTGTAGTCAGGGTTATATGTGCCCAGTATATGTAGCCAGGAGTATATGTGCCCAGTATATATAGTCAGGGGTATATGTGCCCAGTATATATAGCCAGGGGTATATGTGCCCAGTATATATGGCCAGGGGTATATATGCCCAGGATATGTAGCCAGGGGTATATATGCCCAGCATATGTAGCCAGGGGTATATGTGCCCAGTATATGTAGCCAGGTGTATATGTGCCCAGTATATGTAGGCAGGGGTATACGTCCCAGTATATGTAGGCAGAGGTATATGTCCCAGTATATGTAGGCAGGGGTATATGTCCCAGTATATGTAGGCATGTGTATATGTCCCAGTATATGTAGGCAGGGGTATATGTCCCAGTATATGTAGGCAGGGGTATATGTGCCCAGTATATGTAGTCAGTGGGTATATGTCCCAGTATATGTAGGCAGGTGTATATGTGCCCAGTATATGTAGTCAGGGGTATATGTGGCCAGTATATGTAGGCAGGTGTATATGTCCCAGTATATGTAGGCAGGGGTATATGTCCCCAGATTAGGTAGCCAGGTGTCCACCCAGCAGGAGGGGAGAAGCACAGTGGAGGGAGAGCTATGGGGACAGTGGGGAAGGGCGGACATCCCCCCCCCTTCCCTCACCTTAGGGGGCTCTTCCTCCCTCGCTGTCCCCTCCACAACTAATGTCCGGGTGGCTGGTAGTAGTGTTGGGCGAACAGTGTTCGCCACTGTTCGGGTTCTGCAGAACATCACCCTGTTCGGGTGCTGTTCGAGTTCGACCGAACACCTGATGGTGTTCGGCCTTTTAGTTCGGGTTCGCCCGAACTACTCAATGCCCCCCGAACAGGGCCCCTGTTCGGCCGAACAGGGCCCTGTTCGCCTGAATACGGCCCCCCTATGGGGTCGCAGGCATAAGGGGGGAGCATGCCCCGATCGCGGGGGGTTGTCGGAAATTCCCCCCACCCCCTCCGCTAGCGCTCCCCCCTCTGCCCGCTTCCCCATAAAAAAAGTTTGCGGAAAGTTAATAGTACCTGGTGGCTGGCTGGCAGTGACTAGGAGACGCGTTGAGGCCGGGCAGCAGGCGGTTCAGCGGTAGTACCCTTGTGGTACTTCCGCCCTTTCTCTGACCTCACGTCCTCTACGTGATGATGCATACGAGGGTACGCGTCACGCGTACCCTCGTATGCGTCATCACGTAGAGGACGTGAGGTCAGAGAAAGGGCGGAAGTACCACAAGGGTACTACCGCTAAACCGCCCGCTGCCCGGCCTCAACGCGTCTCCTAGTCGGACTCCTCCTCACTCATCTCACCACTGCCAGCTAGCCAGCCAGCCACCAGGTACTATTAACTTTCCGCAAACTTTTTTTATGGGGAAGCGGGCAGAGGGGGGAGCGCTAGCGGAGGGGGTGGGGGGAATTTCCGACCTCCCCCGCAATCGGGGCATGCTCCCCCCTTATGCCTGCGACCCCATAGGGCCCCCAAAAGCGGCATGTTCGGGGGTCCCATTGACTTCCATTGAGTTCGGGGTTCGGGCCGAACATGCCGAACATCTGGCCCATGTTCGGCAGAACGGACCCGAACCCGAACATCCAGGTGTTCGCCCAACACTAGCTGGCAGCGGCGGGCGGAACTTACCTGCGTCTCGTCGCAGCGCAGGATGGATTTGCCGCTACTCTGGTCTGGTCCAGACCAGAGCAGCGGCTGCAGGACCCGAACTTCCGGCGCTGGAGTGAGACGGAGGTAAGTCCCGCCCGTTGCACCAGCCACCCGGACATTAGTTGTGGAGGGGAGAGTGAGGGAGGGAGAGCACTAAGGTTCTCCACCGCTGCTCACAGCTCTCCCTCTTCTCTGCGCTGCTCCCCTCCCAACAAAAACCCCCTGCAGCTCAGCTGGGCGCCCTTGGGGACCTAGCGCCCGGGGGCGCGTGTCCTACCCTAACCCCCCCTAGCTACGCCCCTGGTACTACCACAATTTATAAAGCTGAGAATTTCTTCAAACAGAGGTGCCAAAATAGGATAAAAACGTCTACAAACAGTTTAAAAGGGGAAAGCGGTGGACTTACCTCCCTCAAGATCAAATAGAAAGGGATTCGTTATTTATATAAAAAAAATAAAATTTATTGTACAAATACTCCACTTTGCAATGCGTTTCATGGGCACAATCCTGCTTCATCAGGCAATAAATGGAGAAACTCCCAAAAATCTGTAGCGTGGCTGAGCACCTCTGTAATCATATGTAACCGAACGGCTGTTTAAATGTCATGGACATTCTTTTATAAAGTCTTTAATCATGACGGTTTGGTTTTTATTATCTTTAAACTCCTTTTCCCTATGGCCCAGAAAAGAGCAACATCCGCACCTTTTCACATGGCAAGGATAGTTGCCAGTAACAGTGGGGAACATACTGCGGTTACCCATTTAAGGACCAGCAGTCTCTGGGCACTTAAAGACCAGAGACCGCTCGTCCAATCCCGACGAAATACCGACGAATCGCCACACATACCCGCCGCAACCACCGTCATCGCCGCTCGCCGAGACCCCCAGGACATAGACTCTGCCGTTTCTATGACGGCAGAGTCATGTGAGCCGGTCAGGAGCCGATTTCATTGGCTCCTGACCCTGTTTTTCAATGTAAGCCATTCCCATTGGCTTACATTGAAAAACAGGGTCAGGAGCCAATGAAAGCGGCTCCTGACCGGCTCACATGACTCTGCCGTCATAGAAACGGCAGAGTCTATGTCCTGGGGGTCTTGGCGAGCGGCGATGAGCGCGCGCACTCTAAACCTGAAGGGACTATGTGTCCCAGCCACACCAGCACCGCTCTGCGGTGCCTCCGACAAGGGGACATGCGTGCCAACCGCCGCGTCTGACGCGGCGGTTTCTCCCCGCTCTGCCATGCTCTGCACGGGGACAGCCGCCTCAGCCGAAGTGGAGGCGGCTGCCTCCCCGTGCTCCGTCACACTGTGCGCGGAAAGAGCCGCCTCCTGACTCGCGGCGGCGGCTCTTCCGCGCTTCCTGACATTCCCCCCTTTTTATGCATATTTTTTATTGCTCTATCACAGCCAGAAGTGAGTCAGCTGACCAGGCTGGTCAGCTGACTCTGGCTCCACTCCTCATTGGTCCAGCACTTAGGGAGGTGCTGGAGAAGGTGCCTGTGTATATATACTGCTTGTTGGTCATTTCTCTGGTGTCTGGCGTTGCGATCCCATATGTGGGAGCACCCAGATCCGTAGTCAGATCCGCAAATGTGCCGGGACCAGCTGGAGCTGTAATCCTACACTTAGCTAGATTCTGTTAATAGCTTAAAGTACTAGTTTAATTGTGATTATCTGTTATGACCCTTTGCCTGCCTGACTTTCCTCTTGAACTCTGATCTTGTACCTCAATATTTCTGATACTCTGTTGCCGACCCCCGGCTCGTTCTAAGACCCTGCTTCTGCCTCCTGATCTTGTGCCTCGATATATCTGATACCCTGTTGCCAAACCCTGCCTGTACTTAGACTCCGCCTTTGCCTCCTGATCTTGTACTTTGTCTGTCCGTGTGTGTACGACCTGGCTTGTCCGACCTCGAGAACCGACCTTACTGTTAGAGGCGGTTCCCCGTTCTGTTAGTGACACTTCCTCCAGAGGGTTAATTTCAGACTATCCTTCCTACTGTCAGCCTGATTCCTCCCATCTTGGAGAGTTCAGGTCTGCGGAAGGAATCCGTGCAGTACTCCTGACTGCGCTGAGGCTTTGCCCTCAAAGTGTTACTGTTACACCAAAACACTACACTCTACTCAGGTGAACAGAGCTTAGCTGGTATATCGGATTATCGGTGATACTGCAGATCACTTATAATCTGGTATACATCTGTATTCCCAGTGATACTGCAGATCACCGGTAATCAGATACTCTCTGTGCTTCACTGATCGTTACAGAACGCCAGACCAAAGAACAGATGGACGCACGCACTGACCCTCTAACTGTGCTTGCCACTTCGTGGATAGCATTCATCAAGCACTGGGCCAGCACAAAGCTTTAATTGATGCCATATCAGGCTCTGTGCGAACCCTCCAGACATCAGTTGATTCAGTGCGATCCCCTCCTAGTGATGACATACGTATGCCAGTACCTGATAAATTTTCCGGCCACAAGTCTGACTTTCGGAATTTTAAGAGTAGAGTGTTATCATATTTCGAGTTGAGACCCCGATCCTCGGGAACTGAGACCCAACGGGTCATATTTATTAAAACTTTGTTAACTGGTGACTCCCAGTCCTGGGCATACAACCTGCCCCCCACAGATACAGCTCTGTCCTCGGTAGAGGAATTTTTTAAAGCCATGGCAGTAATATACGACGAAATACTGTATAAATATACGACGACCCAGACCTTGCTGTGACCTCTGAGCGGAAGCTCAAACTTTTGCGGCAAGGCAGCGGCTCGGTCGAAGACTACGCGGCAGAATTTCGTCGGTGGGCAGTTACGGCCAGGTTTGATACCTATGCTTTGATGGATTATTTCCTGTCTGGGCTGTCGGATGAGGTGTCTGACCTAATGTTAAGCCAACCCGAGCCCAAAACAGTCGATGAGACCATCTCATCGGCCATTCGTATCGATCGTAGGCTACGTCATCAAAGACAGACTAGGGGCAGTCATCGGGTCAGGGTAACATCTTACGCAGCACCTCCCGCAGCACCCCTGGTATCTCCGTCTCCTTCGGTCTCATCATCTCCAGTCATGCCTCCACCTGAACCGATGCAGATCGGTCGGTCTAAGCTGACCCAAGTGGAGAGAAGATGGAGTATGACGGAACAGTTATGTTTGTACTGTGGTGAAAGGGGGCATAGGGTACGAGACTGCCCCATTAAACCAGATAAGAATAAGCCGGGAAATGCTACCGCCTAGGAGTTGTAAGGGGAGACACCCTGGGCGCCCAACTCACACCCCTAAAAGAAAAACGTTTGCTCCTTCCTTGTACGATTACGTGGGGGGACAAATCTGAAGCCACGGAGGCCTTTGTTGACTCAGGCTCCGCGGCTAACTTTATGAGTTTAGAGTTTGCAGAGAAGTTAGGCATTCCACTCACCCCAGTAAAACCACCTATCCAGGTTACTGCTGTGGACGACTCCCCACTACAAAGGGACCGTCCACTGTCTCAGACACCAGAGGTGGAGGTCATTATTGGGGTCCTGCACAAGGAGGGTTTAAGTTTTTTTGTGTTACACATGTCTACCTCCACAATTGTCCTAGGTATGCCCTGGCTGCAGCTCCATTCGCCACAGATTCATTGGGCTACAGGACAATTAACCAATTGGTCGGACTTTTGTTCCCAGCAGTGTCTAGGGAAAGTGACATTAGGTCAGACCAAGTTTCACGTGGAGGGTGTTCCCGAGGTATATTCTGAATTTTCAGATGTATTTTGTCCCAAGGCTGCTGATGACAGTTACCTCCTCATCGCCCTTTCGATTGCCCCATTGATCTCCGTGCTGGTTGTATGCCCCCTAGGGGTCACCTGTATAACTTGTCCGGACCTGAGAAGATGGCTATGCAGGAGTACATTCGTGATAACTTGGCCAAGGGGTTCATACGGCCCTCTCGGTCGCCTGCTGGGGCCGGTTTCTTTTTTGTTAAGAAAAAAGACGGAGGTCTTCGACCTTGTATCGATTACCGGGGTCTCAATAAAATCACGGTGAAAAATCGCTATCCGTTACCATTGATAGATGAATTATTCACGCAGGTCACAAATGCAAAGATCTTCTCTAAATTGGATCTGAGGGGTGCATACAACCTGATCCGCATTAGAAAGGGCGATGAATGGAAGACAGCCTTCAACACACCCGACGGGCATTACGAGTACTTAGTGATGCCCTTCGGGTTGTGCAATGCGCCAGCCGTCTTCCAGGAATTAATCAATGAGGTATTCAGGGAGGTATTGGGTAGATTCGTGCTGTTATACCTTGATGATATACTAATCTATTCCAATAACCTCTCCGAGCACAGGGTCCATGTTAAGTTTGTGTTGAACAAATTAAGACAAAATATGCTCTATGCTAAAGTGGAAAAATGTATTTTCGAGGTGACCACTGTCATGTTCCTAGGGTACGTAATTTCCACCTCGGGCCTGTCAATGGATCCTGCCAAGGTCACAGCTGTGTTGGAATGGCCACAGTCAGTGGGGTTGAAGGCCCTACAGAGATTTTTAGGTTTTGCGAACTACTACAGGAGGTTCATTAAGGGGTACTCCACGATAGTTGCCCCCCTTACCAGTCTCACAAAAAAGGGGGCAGATACCAACCACTGGTCCCCTGAGGCTGTGGCAGCCTTTTCTTACTTGAAGAAATTATTTTGCTCAGCGCCTATTTTGAGGCATGTGGACACGTCCTTTCCCTTTATTGTGGAGGTTGATGCCTCGGAGGTTGGGGTGGGGGCGGTGCTGTCTGAACGGTCTGGGTTGCAGGGCAGATTACATCCGTGTGCTTACTTTTCCCGTAGGTTCTCACCCGCAGAAAAAAATTACGATATAGGCAACCGGGAACTTCTGGCCATTAAATTGGCGTTTGAGGAATGGCGCCATTGGTTAGAGGGGGCAGAACACACGATCACAGTTTACACTGACCACAAGAACTTGGAATACATCGAGGGGGCTAAGAGACTAAGTCCCCGTCAGGCCCGTTGGTCTTTATTTTTTACGAGGTTCAGGTTTATAATCACGTACACTCCAGGCAGCAAAAACATCAAGGCAGATGCCCTCTCCAGTTGTTTCGAACCAGAGACAGCACAGCCTCCCGCCCCTAAGTCCATCATCCCACAGAGACTAGTGTTAGCCGCCGCTGAGACCTGGGAGGATTGGACAGAGGTTTTGGGTCCCTTTCAGCAGGATGTTCCTGAGGGAAAACCTGAAGGGGTCATGTTTATCCCACTGCCATTTCGTTTACAAGTTCTGCAACTCTTTCACACCCATAAGAATGCTGGTCATCCTGGAGCTGCCAGAACGCAGGATCTGATTGCCAGGTGTGCTTGGTGGCCTTCTTTGGCAACGGATTGCAAGGAGTATGTCAGGGAGTGTGCGGTATGTGCCAAGAGTAAACCCTCCCGGCTGGCATCTGTAGGAAGGTTGCAGCCTTTGCCCACCCCGAGTGAGCCATGGACCCACTTGTCCATGGATTTTGTGGGGGAATTGCCCAGGTCTGAAGGTATGTCGGTCATTTGGGTGGTAGTCGACCGTTTTAGCAAAATGGCCCATTTTGTGCCCCTGAAAGGACTCCCCTCGGCTCAGGAACTGGCCGAATTGTTCGTCATTCACGTCTTCCGGCTGTATGGCATTCCGGAAGACATTGTGTCAGATAGGGGAGTCCAATTCGTGTATGGATTCTGGAGGGCATTTTGCCACCAACTGGGCATGAAATTGTCTTTCTCGTCAGGCTACCACCCACAGACAAATGGGCAGACGGAACGGATTAATCAGTCTTTGGAGCAATTCCTAAGATGTTACGTTGCGGAGGCACAGAGTGACTGGGTAAAATTTCTGCCCTTCGCAGAATTCGCACAAAATAATTTGAAGAATTCTTCTTCTGGTTTCTCGCCATTCCAGATTGTGACAGGGAGGTCACCCAAATTCTCCCCTTTTCCAGTTGTCTCTTCTCCCTTTCCAGCACTGGAGGATTGGCAGAGGTCACTCAGGGACAATTGGGGAATTGTTAAGGGGAACCTACAGAAGGCGTTCCAGAGTCAGAAGGGTCAAGCGGACAAGAGACGGTCCGTGGAATGGAAGTTTCAGCCAGGGGATTTAGTCTGGGTGTCCACACGTCACTTGACCTTGAAGCAGCCATCTGCCAAACTGGGCCCCAGGTTTGTGGGTCCATTTTCCGTGACTAAAAGGATCAATAACGTCACTTACGCCATTGATCTTCCTGCCAGCATGCGGGGCGTAAGGTCGTTTCACGTGTCCCTACTTAAACCTGCGGTTCATGTGGGTCCTACTCCCCCTCCTCCTGTGATGGTGGAGGACCAACCTGAGTACGAGGTGGAGAAGATACTGGACTCACGCGTTGTACAGAACACGGTACAATATTTAGTGCATTGGAAAGGGTACGGCATTGAGGAGAGACAATGGGTACCAGGGACTCGCATGCATGCTGATGAGTTAAAAAGGGAGTTTCACACTTTGCACCCAGAAAAACCTGGAAGGAGCTGTCCGGAGTCCACTCCTCGGGGGGGGTACTGTCAGGAAGCGCGGAAGAGCCGCCGCCGCGAGTCAGGAGGCGGCTCTTTCCGCGCACAGTGTGACGGAGCACGGGGAGGCAGCCGCCTCCACTTCGGCTGAGGCGGCTGTCCCCGTGCAGAGCATGGCAGAGCGCGGAGAAACCGCCTGGCGCGCATGGCCCCTTGTCGGAGGCACCGCAGAGCGGTGCTGGTGTGGCTGGGACACATAGTCCCTTCAGGTTTAGAGTGACGCGCGCGCGCGCACTCAGGCAGGGAAGATATCACAGCCAGAAGTGAGTCAGCTGACCAGGCTGGTCAGCTGACTCTGGCTCCACTCCTCATTGGTCCAGCACTTAGGGAGGTGCTGGAGAAGGTGCCTGTGTATATATACTGCTTGTTGGTCATTTCTCTGGTGTCTGGCGTTGCGATCACATATGTGGGAGCACCCAGATCCATAGTCAGATCCGCAAGTGTTCCGGGACCAGCTGGAGCTGTAATCCTACACTTAGCTAGATTCTGTTGATAGCTTAAAGTACTAGTTTGATTGTGATTATCTGTTATGACCCTTTGCCTGCCTGACTTTCCTCTTGAACTCTGATCTTGTACCTCGATATTTCTGATACTCTGTTGCCGACCCCCGGCTCGTTCTAAGACCCTGCTCCTGCCTCCTGATCTTGTGCCTCAATATATCTGATACCCTGTTGCCGAACCCTGCCTGTACTTAGACTCCGCCTTTGCCTCCTGATCTTGTACTTTGTCCGTGTGTGTACGACCTGGCTTGTCCGACCTCGAGAACCGACCTTACTGTTAGAGGCGGTTCCCCGTTCTGTTAGTGACACTTCCTCCAGAGGGTTACTTTCAGACTATCCTTCCTACTGTCAGCCTGATTCCTCCCGTCTTGGAGAGTTCAGGTCTGCGGAAGGAATCCGTGCAGTACTCCTGACTGCGCTGAGGCTTTGCCCTCAAAGTGTTACTGTTACACCAAAACACTACACTCTACTCAGGTGAACAGAGGTTAGCTGGTATATCGGATTATCGGTGATATTGCAGATCACTTATAATCTGGTATACATCTGTATTCCCAGTGATACTGCAGATCACCGGTAATCAGATACTCTCTGTGCTTCACCGATCATTACAGGGAATTTGCAAAAGAATGAGCTCACTAGCTCCGCAGTCACTGTAGTCAAATAGTTCCACCTGTATTTATCAAGACAAAGATCTAAAAAAAGTCTCCTCCATACACCAACTTGTCACAGTACTCCGAAAAGGATCAAAAGGTAAACACCACCAGGGTTCCAATATACATATAAGATCACCGGCAGTAGCTCATTTGTTACCTCTCCAGGATGGATTCAAAAGTCGGCTGCGCTGTACCTCCGCCGCGCAGGGGTGTAACAATAGACCCTGCAAGGGATGCCTCCGCAGGGGGGCCCAGAAGCCACAGGGGCCCGTGGGGGGAAAAGTTTGAGAGACTGACAGCTAAGGGTATGGAGAGAAAAAAACTTATTCTGCTCTCACATCATTGTTATATTGACTGCATGTGTCCAAAACACAGATAAGGACTCGATATATAGATGTACAGAGGCTCCAAAAGAATAAAATATGCTAAAAAGATTAAAATATTCAGTGGTGGTGGTGGACCAGCCACACCAAAACAGACACGATGCTGTCACTTGAGATTTGAGACAATCTATTCACATACTCCAAGATAAATCTTGGAGTATGTGAATAGATTGTCTTAAATCTCAAGTGACAGCATCATGTCTGTTTTGGTGTAGCTGGTCCACCACCTCCACCTGAATATTTTAATCTTTTTAGCATATTTTATTCTTTTGGCGCCTCTGTACATCTATATATTAAGTTTTTCCACCCTTGGTGGAAGGGTGGCACACCCTTTTTCCCTCTTCCTACAGAGAGCAAAATCTTATTCCTGAGTGGGGACAGGTCTAATCTCCCCACCTGCCTACATAGTGGTTGCCTAAGCGGTAACCATTGTTTGTAAGTATAATACCTACTTGTCATTATCCCTACTTGTTCCAATACATACTAAACTATATTGGGCTCTCGGTTTGTCTGCTTTATCTTCCTCACAGATAAGGACTCATACACACTCTGGAATTTGTACACTGTCCCTTCTCCCTAGGGTTCGTAAAAAACATCTGTCTCTCACTGCTGCAAAGATCTGATGACTGCATGTACAACCTAACAAAGAACGGAGTCACATTTTGAAAAAAAAAGTTGTAGACTTTCCCTTTTTCACTCTGAAAGGATTCCTAGATTCTTATCACACCGGCTAATGACTTTATGGCCTCTAATTACTTTTACAACACAGCAGAGTGGAGATTAATGTCTAATGCTGGGCATGCACAGACTGCTGACTGCTGGGAGGCTTATCAATCAAGCCTGATGGCTCGATTGATAATATCCAACGTGTTCGATACCCCACCGGATCGATACTGCACTCGATACCGGCGGGGAGAACAATTGCAAGAAACAAGTGGCTAATTAGCCGCTCCCGTGGGGACGAGCGGCAATCGATCTGCGCGCACGCGCGGACGAGCAGGGATGCGCCGGCATCAAGCCGCTGGCTCGATCCGGTGCATAATTGCATTGAGAAATGCGCCGTGTATGCCCGGCATTAAGGGGCCCATACACCTAACGATTTTCCCGCCAACATACAGCCGTTTTGATCACAGTGATCGAAATGGCTGTGAAATCGCCGTGCACACCGCTGACAGAACGATCGATTTCCGTCCGAAATCGAACGTTCCCGTCGATTCCCGTCGACCCATCCATGCGGAAGATTTGTCTCGGTCGCCAGCGGGTCGGGAGTACGTCGTTAGCGGCGTTCAAATGCCCGACGACCGACGCAATACAGCGGTAATACATTACCTGCTCCAGCCGGCGCGAGTCCCCTGGTCTTCTTCTCCGCTTCGGGCTCCAGACCGTTTCCTCTCTGCTTCGGGCTCCAGAGCTACACAGAACTTCCTGTCCCGGCAGGAAGTTTAAACAGTAGAGCGCCCTCTACTGTTTAAACTCCCCCCGGAAAGGAAGTTCAGTAGCCGGAGCGGAGTGGAGCCGGAGCGGAGAAGAAGACAGCGGGGACTCGCACCGGCCGGAACAGGTAATGTATGCTGGGGGGGGGGGGGGCAGCAGCAGCAGCTCCACAGATTGTGATCGGTTTCAGGCTGAAATCGATTCACAATCTGTTTGCAGTAAAGGTGGCCATACAATCCCTCTCTGATCAGATTCGATTAGAGAGGGATCTATCTGTTGGTGAATCTGATGGCAAATCGACCAGTGTATGGCCACCTTTACTGTTGCTGCTTCATTGAGAGCTTGTTGTCTCATACTGAGTCCAAGATCCCGTAATAAGAGTGAATCAGTCAGTGACATTCTGAATGTTTTACCAAAGTTTCAGTGAATACTAAATGTTATGTTCAGCATGTCATTGTTGTTCCTCCATATAGCATGTGCTCTCATGTGGTAAAATAATACAGCTGTGTGTGTATGCATATACTGGGAGCAGAGCTGCAATGAGGGACTTGTCAGCTGCAAGGGGCTGGAGGAAGCCCCGGGTAAGTAGATATGGGGGTAGCATAGATTGCCTGACGTTTCCTTTAAGTCTAAGTGTTTTTATCTGCATGGGGAAAACACATTGGTCCTCAGTTCTCCTGTGCAGAAAGCGAGGGGGGTGGGGGGCCTCATCCAAAGTTTCGCGCGGGGGGGCATCCAAAGTTTTGCAGGGGGGGGCAGTGATGTCTAGTTACGCCCCTGCCTCTGCGTATAGCGGTATCTCAGCTGCACTTACTCACAGGTCTCGCGGAAAGTCACTCAGGTCCTCCGATTCGCTACTATGCACTCCAGAAGGGTTCCTTCACGTGACGTCACCCCTTAGTGTTGCTGAGTGGTTCTTGCGATAGCTCACGCTCTTCTGTAACCCACCTAACAGCACAAGCTCAGTCTTCCTGTGTTCCACTGCATTCCATAGTGTTCCACTGTACTTTCTGGATTCACAGGCGCTCAATAGGATAGTTCTGACCGTAGAAAACGTCCTTCAATGGTTCTTTGATGGTTCAGACCTCCTAGTTAGGTACTCCAACAGTCCGTGGGGTGCCCCTCTGGACTTAGATTAACATGTTTTAACAATTACGATTGTCTTCATCAGAATCAGTACCTAACTATGTTCTGTAGTATCCATCTTTAAATACCATGCATGCTTCTCCTCTTCCACCTCCTATGTCCCTACTACTGCCTGGGATCTCCTCCTTGAATGTGTTAGATATATCTTAATTCAGCAGGATTTCCATATATATATATATATATATATATATATATATATATATATATATATATATATATATATATATATATATATATATATATATATATATATATATGTGTGTGTGTGTGTGTGTGTGTGTGTGCATTCCAGATATATGTCACAAAAAATATATAAAATATATATATATATAAAATATATCAAATATAAAAATAAATAAAGATGTTTTGTTTTGGGGACACAGCTTCTCCCTAGGTGTACCGCATGAACTCCCCATACAAACCAACACACAATTTCTTCATATGGAACCCAAAGATCTCCATTTCCTCGTTTAGTCCCTTTGGGGCTAAACTCTCTAGATTAAAAATCCATTTACTTTCCCCCCCTCGACATCTTAGCTATAAAATTCCCACCCCTCAGATCCCGTTCAATCATTTCAATTCCCAAAAAAATGGTATTATATACACTCCATGCATGATGTCTTTTGTAATGCTTGGATAGGGGGTGTTCCTCCCAACCCCTGCGTATGTTGTTAAAATGCTCCCCAATTCTTGTGTGGAGTTCCCTTTCAGTACGCCCAATATATTTTTTCCCACAAGGACAAATCAAACAGTATATAACGCCCTTACTATCGCATGTTATCCATTGATTAATCTTATTCTTATATTGCCCTTGTGGGCCTTCAACTGTTTGTATTTTTCTATAACCTCTCGTGCTATGCAATTTTTACACCTGCCGCACCTCATGAAACCAAGACAATCCTTCATCTTTTTTATATTTTTTATGATTATTCTGGTTCCCTGCTGCCATAGCTACTCTTAGGCCCACATTCCCAGGTTTCCTGTGAATAAATCCGGGATGTTCAGGTAATAACTCATTGAGTACCCTGTCTTCTCCCAGTATATGCCAGTGTTTGGCAATCAGTTTTTTAACCAAATAACTCTGTGCGCAGTACTTGAGATTAATTTTCAATGAGTGATCACTAGTTGGTTCCTTAATCTTTTAATCTTGGCGCTCTAACTGATCTACAGCATGTTTGGGATCCTCAATTATGCTGTCTCCATATCCCTTTTCTTAAAATTTCATACTAAGTTCATCTCTCTCCTTTTTGTAGTTCTCTTCATCAGTACAATTGTGTTTAAGCCTGATGAATTGTCCCTTCGGAACATTATTAAGCCATGTGGGTAAATGGCAACTTGTGGCAAGAATATATCCATTTAGATCGGTGGGTTTCCGATATGTGCAGGTCTTAACCTGGGGACCCTCCACATAAATCTTCAGATCCCAAAAATTCACCGACCTCAGACTAGTGGTTGAAGTAAAATGAATGTTTTGATCGTTTGCATTGATTTCAGTCAAGAAGCCCCTGGGAGAATCCTCTGGGCCCCCCCCCAGACGAATAGGACATTGTCTATAAATCTTTTGCAAAGGACCAGGTTCACCCCAGGGCCACATGGCCCATAGATGTGATCCATCTCCAAATGGGCCGTAAATAAATTAGCATAATCCGGTGGCGAACCTGGTCCCCATCGCCGTCCCACTCATCTGGAGGAACCACTCCCCCCATACTGGAAAAAGTTTTGCCCAAGTATAAACCGGACTGCCTCCATCTTGGTCTGGTATGCGGGAGCCACTGCCAGTGACAGACACAAACTACAGAGGATCATCAAGTCGGCGGAGAGGATCATTGGGAGACCTCTGCCTCCACTTGACCTCCTGTACAACACAAGACTGGGTGCCAGGGCGCTGAAGATCGCAAGTGACCCCTCGCACCCAGGCCACGGGTTCTTCTCCCCACTACCATTGGGCCGGAGACTTCGGGCGATCCCCACTAAGACCACCAGACACAAGAACTCCTTCTTCCCTGCAGCCGTCAGCCTCCTGAACTCCCGTAACATTCTCCCACCCTCTATCTGTGCCTTACCACCTGCACAGTAGCGGTCTGTAATAAATACGCTTTTCGAAGCAACCTGCCATCACCCCTAAATGATTGGACTTTGTCCCTGCACCCTGGTTAGAATCCAGCAGTGCCCTGGAATAATGCTTACGTCTGCTGAATGTTTATTTGTGTACATACATTTCCTCTTTCTTGAGTGCAATATTCCTGAGTACGATGTTTTTACTGTCTGTCCTTTTGTATTGCACTGTATCTGTGATGCTCTCCTTTGCCTATGTACCTTTCAGAGCTATGTATTGTGCCAAACCCAATTCCGGGCATGACCCAGTCATGCTTGGCGAAATAAAACTATTCTGATTCTGATTCTGATTCTGTTCCATTTTTAATTCCAGATCTTGTGCAAGATAATGTTCAACAGCCAGGATCCCTTGTTCATGTTGAATGATAGTATACAATGCTGTAACGTCCATGGTTCCTAATATCCATCCCTCCTTCCACTCAATCCCACTCAAGAGATTAAGAATATGTCTAGAATCCTCCAGGTAGGTCGGGGTGTCCTTAACGTATTTTTGAGGAAATGTGTCCACATACTTCGATAAATTGGAAGTTAGGGACCCTATACCCAACACAATCGGCCTACCTGGAGGATCCACCAGGGACTTATGGATCTTAGGTAAGTGATAAAAAATCGCTGTCCTAGAGTGGGCAATATTGATAAAATCAAATTCCTTATCATTAAGTTACACCTGCTTGTTTGCCTTTAATAGGGTCTCCAATTGTTTACCAAATAGAGCACTCGGATTACTTTTTAACCGCTTGTATGTAGTTTGGTCATCTAACAGTCTGGCAGATAAGGGAGGGGAAGTAGTTGTCCAGAATACAGTTGACTATGATCGGGAGGAAGGTAGGCGATCTGGAATGGATTCTGGAATGTGAAAGGAAACTGGAGAGCTTGGAGGAAACCCACAGAAAGAGCATATACAAAATCCATCTAGATTTTTTGGGGGAAGAATTGAGCCCATACCATAGCATTAAAAGACATAAGTACTGGCCACTTGGCTTTCATTCTGTTGAAACTTATTTTTACTACTCTGCTGACCACCAGCTGTGCTTCTGACATTTGGATTAGCTGACAAGCATTATCTAACTACTGACTTTAGGACTGATTCCACTACTCTTCTACTTCGGAATTTTCTGCCTGCTAGACCTCTGAGGGTGAGTTTCAATATGTTTGTCCTGGTCCTGAAAGCTTAGATCTATGTCATGTGAATTTTTTGTTAGTGCCAAAAAGAAAAAAAAACTGTAAAGAAATATTTTAAAAGGTTTGGTGGAATTTCAACAAAACCGCATCAGTCCAAATGTTACAAAATATGTATATCTGGGTAGGCCTGGATCTCTAGTTTTCTGAATGGTGACATTTATGGCTATCCTTGACTGTTCAGACACTCCAAGGGCTTTGCTAAGAAAGAATGACTGTATTACTTTTGATGCAAAAAATGGCTTTGAAAAACCAATTGGTGCTGCTCGTGGTTAACAGTCTGCTGTGTGCCCAAAAAGCTATCTGATCATGTAAGTAGGGTATCATTTTAACCGTGACAAGTGAGAGAATAGAATTTGGGGTCTTTGAGAGCTTAGATCTATGTCATGTGATTTTTTTTTTTATACCAAAGGGAAAAAAACTGTAAAGAAATACCATGTTCAAAGTGTTGGTGCAATTTCAGCAAAACTGCATCAGTCCAAATGTTACAAAATATGTATATCTGGCAGCAATACCATTTTTATTTTCATATTTTCTGTACCAAAATAAAAATTCATAAAAAATACAGTAATTGCTGAAAACAAATACCACCTCCCAAAAGTATAATTGGTGGCGAAAAAAACAAGATGTAGATCATTTAGATGTGATGAGTAGTGATAAGGTTATTAGTGAATGAATGGGAGGAGCACTGAAATGTGAAAATAGCTTGGATGCATAAGGTAAAAAAATACTAAAGGCTGAAGTGGTTAAACACAATCTCCTGGTATATTTTTTGATATCAACATAAGTCTCAAACTTATTTAATTTCGCTGTTGGGGCAAATTTCAATCCTTTTTCCAGTAACGTTTTTTCGGGTTCTTTTAATTCAACGGAACTAAGGTTAAAGATACCTCTTTCCAGATCCGTTCTTAAAGGGGTACTTACCTCCATTTTCATATTGCACACCTTCCCGCCTCTACACCCCCTTTTTCTTTCTTAGTCTATACCTTTGGCTAAAAAATAGTTCGTAATAGTATTTGAACCATTCACCTTGTTACTCCTCAAAGGGGGTCCACAGTTGACCCTACCTTGGTTCCTGATAACACCCTCCTGTGGACTCACCATTCAGACTCCTACCTCTGGATCTGGTACATGGTGGAGAACTTCTTTGGTCTCCTCTGGCCCCCCCATTTGGTCTCTCTTTCCAATGGGCCAGCGGGGCATACCTATTCTGGACGGGTACAGAATAGGTACAGCGTCAATGTCTCTATTCTGGTAGTCTCTGTTCGGGTTCTTATTACATTTATTTTGATTAACTTGTTCTCTATTTTTTTTACCTTTATCAATATTCTGTTGTTTCTTAGATTTCGTACGATTATTTTTCCCAGTTTTCTTTTTCTTGATATTTTTAGGGGAGGATTCCCATCCTAGATCCGAAGTTTCCTCAGATATTACGCTCAATTTCTCCATTCTATTCTGATCCTTCCCAGGTTGTGGGTTATCCACTGGAACGTCCCCCCAAGTAGCACTCTCCAGGGGTACCTTCCCTATTACCTTTGCCACTTCCTCCCAATCCACATCACTTTCTTCCTCTCTTGAAATTGCTTGGTCTACCCCTGTTGCATCAATAGTTTCATATGATTCATCACATACACTCCATTCAGAATTCAGAATTAGGGTTGCCAGTTCAGGAGTAACCAGTGTTTGTATCGCGATGGTATCTCTCACACATTTTTATTGCTTTTTTTGAATTATTTCATCTTCCAAGATGATTAACCTGTTTTGTATACTTCTTTCAAGCTTTTGACAATCTGGGATTTTACTGAATGGTTTCATATCGTGCTTCAATTTAGAGATTTCATTACCTAACTTGAAACACTGACTTCTCGTGGTATCCCTAATAAAGGTCATAACCTGTAACGAAAATTCATGGAACATCCTGTCCCATTCCTCCTGTACCTCAGGTGTTACCAAATCTGCTGCCAATTGCTTAGTGATGGTCAGGTCCACGAGGGAAATTTCCCACAATAAGTACTGGTCTAGAGTAGCCACCTCCCACTGGTTCTTGGTTTCTTTAATAAGTAATTTCTCTAGATCTCTGAGATTATAAGCTACATCTTTCCAATATACCCCTTCTTGTATATTTACATCCTGTTGGTTAAAAAATCCTACTTTTTTGTTTTGTTGAAATCCCAAATGGTATCTGCTGCTGCCATACTAAAGGGTAAAGCAAAACAACAAAAAACAATAGCTAGATGGCGCTGCTTCTCAGTATTAATATAAACTGTATTGGTTACACTTCCCACCTGCTGCTACCTTGAAATTAGTGGATATGCCCTTACTCCCACTCGTTTTTACCTTACAAATCAATATTAAAAAAGGAGCGCTGGTGATATATAATGCATTATAACAACTTTATTTTTAATTCTCACATTAATTCTCACATTCCTTACCCACATTAAAATTACACTCCACACACATTCATGGGAGTCATGCGGTGTCATTATATATAGCAATAAAAAATATGCATTAAAAAAGGTATGTGGACATATTTCCTCAAAAATACGTTAAGGACACCCCGGCCTACCTGGAGGATTCTAGACATATTCTTAATCTCTTGAGTGGGATTGAGTGGAAGGAGGGATGCCACTCCTCCTGTTTGCCTCGGCCAGGCCTACACTGCCATCCCCCTCTGCTCCAAGGAGGGGCCTACATCCGCACCAGAGACTTAAAGGGCCCTCGCCGCCGCCTGCCGCATCGTGGGCTTAACACATCGTGGGCTTAAAGGACCGTCCACCAGCCATCACGACTGGGTTCCTGGGTTAAAGGGCCCTCATCTGGACACATCATCGACTCCTTTCCTCACATCATGGGGACTCCCGGAACCTGCCTGTTGTGCTGCTGGCTGCTCTCCCCTCAGGACCTCTAAGGTACTCTCTGCTTCACTTCTCTATCTCGCATATGGTGACAATTGCCTACCTACTGCCCTCTCTGTCACCTTGCCAGCCTGCTGCCCTCCCTGCCACCTTGTGCCTCTGCGAGGGTGACCACTGCCCGCCCACTGCCCTTGTCTGAGCCCACTGGAGGTTGCCCCCCCCATCATTATGGCTGCCCATTACCCCCCTTCACCACCTCTCATGCCCCGTACTGCCTACACCAGGATGCAGCTTACCCTCTGGGAATCCTGCAGCTCTTCCCTCCCTGACAGTGGCCTCCTCTACAACTCTGTCTGGAGCCACATCCAAAAAATCACTAGCTGTGACTCACCAGTCCATTCAGGCCAGTGGCGGAGGGGCTGCCGTTCGGTGGCCCTTGTGAGGTTGAGGAAAAGGGGCCTTCGCTCACCCATTCCTTCGGCCCTTCTGGCAAATGTACGCTCCCTCCCTAACAAGATGGACGAACTTCGCCTTCTCACTAACAAGAGGGAGCTCGGCAATAACACCCCTGTCATCTGCTTCACAGAAACGTGGCTGCAAGAGGACATCCCAGACAATGCCCTTCTCCTCCCGGGCTTCAACATTACACGTGCGATCCCACCCTCTCAGGGAAAAAGAGAGGCGGGGGAATCTGTTTCTATGTCAGCTCCGCATGGAGCCCAAGCACATCACTACTAGCCAAAAAGTGCACCCCCAACCTCGAACTACTACTCCTCAATTTCAAGCCCTCATACTCGCCCAGAGAGTTCACCTCCTATGTCCTTGCAGGCATGTACATTCCACCTGACGCCGACGTCAAAACTGCTCAGCGCGACCTCAGTGACACCATCATGCAGTGGGAGACATCCCTTCCAGACTCTCTGTTCATCATTATGGGTGACCTCAACAAAGCCAACCTCCGGCGGGAGCTTCCACACTACCACCAGCACGTGGTCTGCCCCACCAGGAATGCTAGCACTCTGGACCACTGTTATACACCTCTAAAGGACGCTTACAAGGTCGTCTCATGGGCTGCTCTCGGTTCCTCTGACCACTGCCTCATCCACCTGGTTCCTACCTACAGAAGGCGCTTGGAGTCAGCGAAACCTGTCCTGAGGTCCACCAAAGTGTGGTCTAACGAAGCCAAGCTCCAACTCCAGGCATGCTTTGACTGCACGGACTGGAAGGCGCTGGAATCACCCAACCTTGATGAGTGGGCCGATACTGTCTCATCCTATATCAGCTTCTGTGAGGAATCCTGTGTGCCCACCAAGTCCTTTAAGATTTACCCTAACGACAAACCGTGGTTCTCAAACAAGTTGAGCCAACTGCAGAAGCGCAAGGAAGCCGCGCATAAGTCCGGCTCCCTGGAGGACTTCAGGACGGCAAGGAACTCCCTCAACAGAGAACTGCGTGCTGCAAAACGCTCATATGCTGAAAGGATTCAGAATAATCTCCGCTCAAACGACCCTCGGGCGGTCTGGAAGGGTCTGAAGGCTGCCACCAGCTATAAGCCTCCTCCCCAACAGGCTACTCCTTGCTCCGAGCTAGCAGAGGAACTCAGTAACTTTTATTGCAGGTTTGAGGCTCCGGCTACCTCTGGGGGGCAGTCAATTCCTTCTGCCCCCTCCTCTACCCCTATGAGCACTGAATCTATCTCAAGCACATGTCCTGCCCCTATAGTAGCCGAGGCCGATGTTCTGCACCTCCTGTCTGCCTTGAATGCCAGGAAGGCATCTGGCCCTGATGGCGTGTCACCTGCATGCCTGAAGTCCTGCTCACATCAGCTGGCCCCTGTCCTCACCTCTATCTTTGCCAGATCACTCAACGAAGGGAAGGTCCACACATGCTTCAAGGAATCCATCATCATTCCCATCCCAAAAAAGCAAGGGGTCTCTAACTACAGGCCTGTGGCCCTAACATCAGTGATCATGAAGACCTTCGAAAGAGCGGTCCTGCCTCTGCTCAAGAATGCTACTCTGGACCGACTGGACCCTCTCCAGTTCACGTACAGAGCAAACAGGTCCACTGATGATGCTATTAACATCTGCCTGGAGTTCATCACTGACCACCTAGACAGGCCGGGCTCATTCGCTAGAATTCTTCTCCTGGACTTCAGCCCGGCCTTCAATACCATCTGCCCCCGTATCCTGCATGACAATCTCACGGAGCTCAGAGTCCATCCAATTCTTCGCCTTTGGATCTCAGACTTTCTCTCGAACAGGTCCCAGGTTGTTAAGCTGGGTGACATATCCTCCAGACCCAGAGTAACCAACACTGGAGCCCCTCAGGGCTGCGTCCTGTCACCATTCCTGTTCTCTCTATACACTAACAATTGCACATCCACAGCCGACTCTGTCAAAATCATCAAATTTGCGGATGATACTATTGTTGGCCTTGTTAGTGAGAACGACGAGCGGGCTTACCGCCAGGAGGTAGACAGAATCTGCAGTTGGTGCAAAGAGAATAAACTAGTTCTTAATCCCCCCCTGTTACATATCGGGGGTACTGAAGTTGCTAGGGTTCCCAGCGTCCGCCTCCTGGGCACAACCATCTCTGATGACCTGACCTGGCGGGCAAACACCACCGCAACTCAGAAGAAGGCACAGCAAAGACTCTTCTTTCTTCACCAACTAAAGAAGTTTGGCATGGCCCAAGAACTCCTGAGGTCCTTCTACTCTGCCACAATAGAGTCAGTCCTCTGCTCATCCATCCTGGTCTGGTTCTCTAGCTGCTCTGCCAGCGACAAATACAAACTCCAGGGGGTCGTCAGCTCAGCGGAGAAGATTATTGGAAAACCTCTTCCCCCTCTAGATCTCATCTACAGCACTAGACTGCGTAACAGAGCAATGAAAATTGTGGGCGACCCCTCTCACCCTGATCACAGCCTCTTCAGTCGACTCAAACTGGGCCGGAGGTTCCAGTCCATCCATGCTAAGACTACTAGGCGTACGAACACTTTTTTCCCCACGGCCGTCAGACTCTTGAACTCTGCCCACTCCACCAATCCGCCCCTGTAGCCACCCGTGGACTAATATATGACATCGGCTGCGTCCGCTCTGCTTACTATCGTGCTTTTGCTTTTGTTTGCTTTTGTTCGTACTAGAATTTATCTTCTGTCTCACAGTGCTGCACCTGCCAGACCCGCAATGCTCTACTTCAATTGTTGTATTACCCCAGTTCTGTTGTATTACTCCTGTTTTTCTGTTGCACTACTCTTGTTATTGTTGTATTCTCTTGTCTGTTGTATTGCTCTTTCTGTGCCAATTCAATGTGCCAAATCCAATTCCAGGCATGGCCCCAATCATGCTTGGCGAAATAAACGAATTCTGATTCTGATTCTGATTGGGAACCATGGACGTTACAGCATTGTATACTATCATTCAACATGAACAAGGGATCCGGGCTGTTGAACATTATCTTGCACAAGATCTGGAATTAAAAATGGAACAGAAACAATTTATTGTGGAGGCAGTCCGGTTTATACTTAGGCCCAACTTTTTCCAGTATGGGGGGAGTGGTTCCTCCAGACGAGTGGGACGGCGATGGGGACCAGGTTCGCCCCGGGTTATACTAATTTATTCATGGCCCATTTGGAGATGGATCACATCTATGGGCCATGTGGCCCTGGGGTGAACCTGGTCCTTTGGAAAAGATTTATAGATGATGTCCTATTCGTCTGGGGGGCCCAGAGGATTCTCTCCGGGGCTTCACTGAAATCAATGCAAACGATCGAAACATTCGTTTTACTTCAACCACTAGTCTGAGGTCGGTGAATTTTTTGGATCTGAAGATTTATGTGGAAGGTCCCCAGGTTAAGACCTGCACATATCAGAAACCCACCGATCTAAATGGATATATTCTTGCCACAAGTTGCCATTTGCCCGCATGGCTTAATAATGTTCCGAAGGGACAATTCATCAGGCTTAAATGCAATTGTACTGATGAAGTGAACTACAAAAGGGAGAGAGGTGAACTTAGTATGAAATTTAAATAAAAGGGATATGGAGACAGCATAATTGAGGATGCAAAACATGCTGTAGATCAGTTAGAGCGCCAAGATCTTCTTATTAAAAGATTAAGGAACCAACTAGTCAACAACTCATTGAAAATTAATCTCAAGTACTGCGCACAGAGTTAATTGGTTAAAAAACTGATTGCCAAACACTGGCATATACTGAGAGAAGACAGGGTACTCAATGAGTTATTACCTGAACATCCCGGATTTATTCACAGGAAACCTGGGAATGTGGGCCTAAGAGTAGCTATGGCAGCAGGGAACCAGAATAATCATAAAAAATATAAAAAAGATGAAGGATTGTCTTGGTTTCATGAGGTGCGGCAGGTGTAAAAATTGCCGTAGCATGAGAGGTTATAGAAAAATACAAACAGTTGAAGGCCCACAAGGGCAATATATGATTAATCAATTGATAACATGCAATAGTAAGGGCGTTATATACTGTTTGATTTGTCCTTGTGGGAAAAAATATATTGGGCGTACTGAAAGGGAACTCCACACAAGAATTGGGGAGCATTTTAACAACATACGCAGGGGTTGGGAGGAGCACCCGCTATCCAAGCATTACAAAAGACATCATGCACGGAGTGTATATAATACCATATTTTTTGGAATTGAAATAATTGAACGGGATCTGAGGGGTGGGAATTTTATCAGTAAGATGTCGAGGGGGGAAAGTAAATGGATTTTTAATCTAGAGAGTTTAGCCCCAAAGGGACTAAATGAGGAAATGGAGATCTTTGGGTTTCTATGAAGAAATTGTGTGTTGGTTTGCATGGGGAGTTCATGCGGTACACCTAGGGAGAAGCGATGTCCCCAAAACAAAACATTTTTATTTTTATTTATTTTTATATTATTTATGTATATATATATATATATATATATATATATATATATATATATATATATATATATATATTATATTAACCACTTCGCATCCAGACCTTGTTTTCCCCTTATTGACCAGAGCAGTTCTTACGCTTTAGCGGTGTCCCTGTTTAATCACCAATAACTTCACCTGTACTCGTGCCACATAAATGATCTATATATCGTTTTTTTCAAGACAAACTAAGCTTTCATTGGGGGGTATTTGGTCCCAAATAAAATGTTCCCCTCTATGCATTTTAATGGGAAAAAGGGGGGAAAAATAAAAAAATTCATTATTTCTCAATTTTGATCAATTTCTGTTTAAAAATAAAAATTGCGATTGACATAAAAACGGTGCCACCAGTTAAAGTCGCCCCAGTATAGATATCCAGAAGTGTCCCCAGTATCAACCCCCCCCCCATACAGCCAGATGTGTCCCTAATATCAGCCCCCCCCAGCATAGCCAGATGAGTCCCCTGTGTTTGCCACCCCTAGAATAGATTGACAGATGCACCCCCAGGAATAGTGCCCCTCTTTATAGCCAGATGTTTCCCCGGGATCAGGATTACCCCATTATAGCCAGATGTACCCCCAGGATTAGTGCTGCCCCCCATTATAGCCAAATGTGCCCCCAGTATTACATTATGGGCCCCCCCAGGTGCCCAGATGTGCAAAATTTGTAACCCCCCTCCCCTTTGTTAATAATATGTCCCCCAGTAACTTTTTATACCCCCCATTGCATTTCCCCCCCTCCCCCCAAGAATCCATAGCCAGATCCCCCCTCCCCCCCCCCCCCCAAGCAGCCCCCTCCGTGCAGAAATAGTTAATAAAAATGCACAAGCAAGCAGCCACACTCACCTACCTCGGTCCTGCGACGATCCTGAAGCCTGATCCTCCGATCACCGCTCTGCAGCCAGCCGCATATTGCCGGTAACCCGGGTCCCGGCTTGATGACGTCATCAAGCCGGGACCCGGGTTTCCGGCAATATGCGGCTGACTTCAGAGCGGTGATCGGAGGATCAGGCTTCAGGCTCGTCGCAGGACCGAGGTAGGTGAGTGTGGCTGCTTGCTTGTGCATTTTATTAACTATTTCTGCGCCGAGAGGGACAAATGAAGGATCGCTGCAGTTCACTACTGCAGCGATCATTCATGGGAGGAGGGTATACTAATTGGCCAAAAGGGAACATGTTCCCTTCCACCAATTAGTAATGCAGCTGACAGTGCCGGAGGGTGCGCTCTGCAGCGCACCCGACCGTGCACAGCAGGGCTGCAAGAAGGTCAGTATATCTACGTGGCTGTGGCTTGGAGGGTGCCACAGCTGACGTAGATATACTGTAGCAGTGGGGAAAGTGGTTAAATATATATATATATTATATTAATATATATATATATATATATATATATATATATATATATATATATATATATTTAATATATTTTTTTAGTGACATATATCTGGAATGCACATATATATATAGGAGAAAATCTTGCTGAATTAAGATATATCTAACACATTCAAGGAGGAGATCCCGGCAGTAGGAGGGACATAGGAGGTGGAAGAGGAGGAGCATGCATGGTATTTAAAGATGGATACTACAGAAAATAGTTAGGTACTGATTCTGATGACGACAATCGTAATTGTTGAAACATGTTAATCTGAGTCCAGAGGGGCGCCCACGGAGTACCTAACTAGGAGGTCTGAACCATCAAAGAACCATTGAAGGACGGTTTCTACGGTCAGAACTATCCTATATAGCGCCTGTGAATCCAGGAAGTACAGTGGAACGCAGGAAGCCTGAGCTTGTGCTGGGAGGTGGGTTACAGAAGAGCGTGAGCTATCGCGAGAACCACCCAGCAACACTGAGGGGTGACGTCACGGGGAGGAACCCTTCTGGAGTGCATAGTTGCGAATCGGAGGACCCGAGTGACTTTCTGCGAGACCTGTGAGTAAGTGCAGCCGAGATACCGCTATACGCGGAGGTACAACGCAGCCGACTTTTGAATCCGTCCTGGAGAGGTAACAAATGAGCTACTGCGGGTGATCTTATATGTATTTTAAAACCCTGGTGGTGTTTACCTTTTGCTCCTTTTCGGAGTACTGTGACAAATTGGTGTATGGAAGAGACTTTTTTTTAGATGTTTGTCTTGATAAATACAGGTATTAAGTGTCCCCAATATAGCTAAGATAGGTATAAGTGTATCCAGTATAGCTAAAATAGGTATAAAGTGTCCCCAATATAGCTAAGACAGAAGTGTCTCCAGTATAGCTAAGACAGGTATTTAGTGTTCCAATAGAGTTTAGACAAGTATTAAGTGTCCCCAGTACGGTTAAAACAGGTATTAAGTGTATCCCGTATAGTTAAGACAGGTATTAAGTTTATCCCATATAGCTAAGACAGGTGTGAGTGTCCCCAATATAGCTAAGACATATTAAGTGTCCCCAATATAGCTAAGACAGGTATAATTGTATCCAGCATAGTTAAGAAAGGTATTAAGTGTCCTCAGTATTAGAGATGGCCCAAACCTCCGATTTTCGGTTCGCGAACTTCCGCGAAAGTTCGGTTTGAGCGAACTTTCGCGAACCGCAATAGACTTCAATGGGGGGATGAACTGTGAAAACTAGAAAACTTTATACTGGCCACAAAAGTGATGGAAAAGATGTTTCAAGGGGTCTAACACCTGGAGGGGGGCATAGAGGAGTGGGATACACGCCAAAAGTCCCAGGGAAACATCTGGATTGGACGCAAAGCAGCGTTTTAAAGGCAGAAATCACATTGGGCCTGATTCACAAAGCGGTGCAAACTTTTTTGCGGACTTTTGCGCGCGTAAAGTGCCAATTGCGCGCGCAAAAGTCCGCGATCGCGCGAATTGCGGCACTTTGCGCGCGCAAAAGTCCGCGAAAAAGTTTGCACCGCTTTGTGAATCAGGCCCATTGAATGCTAAATTGCAGGCCTAAAGTGCTTTAAAACATCTTGCATGTGTATACATCAATCAGGTAGTGTAATTAGAGTACTGCTTCACACTGACACACTAAACTCACTGTGTAACGCACCGCAAACAGCTGTTTGTGTAGTGACGGCCATGCTGGACTGGTGCGCACCATGGCGAGAGTGCAGGCCATGGCGGTCTTCAAGCCCATATGGTCGCTGGGCTGTGGTAGCTCAATGATAGAATAACAGTGACTGTCCAGCTGATCAAATTTGGTCTGTCCACAATGAAGCAATGTCCTTATTATCTTGGGTGTGCTCCCCCCCCCCGAGACACTCATATAGCCGTCGGTCATTGCTTCATTGTGACACGCAAGCCCCTTCACCGCGGCAAGGTAGTGATCACGGAGGGGAATGGGCACATGTACATGCCTTTTGTTTTGTTGTTGCAGCTGCACTGCAGCCAGAAAAATTAGGCAGGCATGTACACGTACCAGAAAAATTATTATAGCGGCCGCTGCTAACAGCGGCCTTAAAAATTCAGGAATCCGCCTGGAGTCCTGGACCCTGTTGGTGGTGGTGGAGAAGACTGTTAAGCGGCCTGTGGGCAGAGGTGCTGTGTGGGGAGCGACTTAGTCTTGGGGCAGGCAGCCAGTCACACGGCATGAAGGCAGATTATTGTTGAGAAAGAAAAAAATAGAAAAAACTGGCACCAGCATGCGGCAGGGATGGAACGGCCACAGGTGGGCTTACCTGCAACGTGCACCGATATGCCACAGCGTCTTGAAGAAAGGAGAGAGGCGGGCACTGCTGCATAAAATCCCTTTATTGTGGCCGGGTTACAGAGTGATTGCAGTGGGGGGAGAGGGTTGCCTGACAGCTGTTTCGCAGGTATGCAACCTGCTTCTTCAGAGGAAGCAGGTTGCATACCTGCGAAACAGCTGTCAGGCAACCCTCTCCCCCCCACTGCAACCACTCTGTAACTCGGCCACAATAAAGGGATTTTATGCAGCAGTGCCCGCCTCTCTCCTTTCTTCAAGACGGCATGAAGGCAGAGATGCTGTGTGTGGGGACTGACTTAGTCTTCGGGCGGGCAGTAGCCCTCCGGGATCCATGCCTCATTAATTTTGATAAAAGTGAGGTACTGAACACTTTTGTGACTTAGGCGACTTCTCTTCTCAGTGACAATGCCTCCAGCTGCGTTGAAAGTCCTTTCTGACAGGTCGCTTGAGGCAGGGCAAGACAGAAGTTGGATGGCAAATTGGGACAGCTCTGGCCACAGGTCAGGCCTGCGCACCCAGTAGTCCAAGGGTTCATCGCTGCTCACAGTGTCTACATGCACACTTAAGGCCAGGTAGTCGGCTACCTGCCGGTCCAGGCGTTGGTGGAGGGTGGATCCGGAAGGGCTAAGGCGAGGCTTTTGACTAAAGAATGTCCACATGTCCAACACCACCATGAGATCGCTGTCGCATCCTGTCCTTGCCTGCGTGGACATGGGAGAAGGATTACTGGCAGTGGTACCTTTATTGCGTTGTGCTGTGACATTACCCTTAACCTCCCTAGCGTTCTGGACGAGCTAGGCTCGTCCAGAAACGCCGGAGGTTACCGCTCAGGCCCCGCTGGGCCGATTTGAATATTTTTTTTTAAAAAAACACGCAGCAAGCAAAGTGCCTTACTCGATTGCCGCCGCCCGCCGCGATGCAGGGCCCCCCCAGCCGAGACCCCATGTGCTGCCTGGCCAATCAGTGCCAGGCAGCGCTGAGGGGTGGATCGGGTGTCCCTGTGACGTCGCCAACGTCGATGACGTCACGACGTGCGTCGCCATGGCAACGGGGGAAGCCTTCCAGGAAATCCCGTTCAGAACGGGATTTCCAGACGGGCCATTACGCCGGCGGCGATCAGAGGGAAGAGAGGGACGCCGCAGGGAGGGGGGAATCATGTAGCTAGTGCTAGGCTAGCTACATGAGAAATAAAAAAAAAATTGCAAAAAACGTTCCCGCGGCAACAGGGAATCAGAACGCCAGGCAGGTTAAACGCATTGTAAAGAATAGTTGCCAGCTTGTTCTGCATGTGCTGCATCCTTTCTGCCTTCTGGTGAATTAGTAACATCTCCGCCACTTTGTACCTATACTGAGGGTCTAGTAGCATGGCCACCCAGTACAGCTCATTCCCCTTGAGTTTTTTATATGGGGGTCCCTTAACAGGCTGGACAGCATGAAATATGCCATCTGCACAATGTTGGATCCAGACGTACCATCCATCTCCTCTTGCTCTTCCTCGGTGACGTCAGGTAAGTCCTCCTCTTCCCCCCAGCCACGAACAATACCACGGGAACGTTGAGCAGCACAAGCCTCCTGCGATGCCTGCTGCGGTTGTTCTTCTGCCACCGTCTCCTCCTCCTCCTCCAAATAAACACCTTCCTCTTCATCCGAGTCTGACTCCTCTTCCCCACACAACTCTTCCTCCCCCCTCTATGCTGCCGCAGGTGTTGAGGAAACATCTCATTCTGATGAAAATTGCTCCCACAACTGTTCCTGCCGTAACTGTTCCTGTTCACGCTCCTCCACAGCTTGATCCACCACTCTACGCATGGCACACTCCAGGAAGTAAGCGTACAAGATCAAGTCATTGATGGTGCCTTCATTGCGACTCATCAGGTTGGTCACCTCCTCAAACAGCCGCATGAGCCTGCATGCATTTCGCATCAGTGTCCAGTTCGGGGGCCAGAACATCCCCATCGCCCCAGATGGTGTCCTTCTACTGAAATTGTAGAGGTGACGGCTTTCTCCTGCAATGTACATGTTTCAGCTTTCCCAAATTCAACATGGAAAGGAGATTGCTGCCGTTGTCACACACCACGTTGCCGATCTCCACTGCAGGGTCAGCCACTGATCCACCTGTTTGTTAAGAGCAGCCAGGAGAGCTGGTCCAGTGTGACTCTCCGTTTTGAGGCAAGACATGTCTAAAATGGTGTGACACCGTCCTACCTGGCATGCAGCATAGGCCCTGGGGAGCTGGGGCTGTGTAGCTGGAGAGGAGATCGCAGCAGCAGTAGAGTTGAACTTCCACTCAGCCAAGGAGGAGGACGACAGCGAAGAGGATGTAGCAGGAGGAGAGGAGGTGGCAGGAGGCCTGCCTGCAAGCTGTGGAGGTGCCACAAGTTGGTCCGCTGCACAATCATGTATTCCTTGCTTGCCATTGGTCACCAGGTTGACCCAATGGGCTGTGTAAGTTATGTACCTGCCCTGACCGTGCTTGGCAGACCTGGCATCCGTGGTCAGGTGGACCCTATACCCAACGCTGTGTGCCAGAGATGACACCACTTGCCTCTCATAGTTTGGGTATGGCCTTTTTTGAGAAATAATTGCAGCCTGGCATCTTCCTCCATCTGTGGTGTCCCAATGGCCACAAATTTACGGAAGGCCTCAGAGTCCACCAGCTGGTATGGTAACAGCTGGCGAGCTAACAGTTCCGCCACGCCAGCTGTCAGACGCTGGGCAAGGGGGTGACTGGCAGAGATTGGCTTCTTCCGCTCAAAGATTTCCTTCACGGATACCTGGCTGCTTTGGACAGAGGAGCAGGAACCGCTCAAGGGCAGGACCCCGGAAGTTCGCTGGTTACTGTTCGCCAGCAAACCGTTCTGGCCATCTCTAACTGACACAGAAGGAGGAGGAGGTAGATGCAGCTTTTGTAGTGGCATAATAGATGGTGGCAGACTGGCAGCAGCAGATTTGTTCTGTGTGGACCCTGGCGGTGGGAAACACAGACAGCAGCAGGAGGAGGCGGTAGATGCAGCTATTGTAGTGGCATAATAGCTGGTGGCAGACTGGCAGCAGAAGATTTGTTCTGGTGTGGACCCTGGCAGTGGGAAACACAGACTGACACAGCAGGAGGAGGAGGTAGATGCAGCTATTGTAGTGGCGTAAAACGTGGTGGCAGACTGGTAGCAGAAGATTTGTTCTGTGTGGACCCTGGCGGTGGGAAACACAGACAGCAGCAGGAGGAGGAGGAGGTAGATGCAGGTATTGTAGTGGCGTAATAGCTGGTGGCAGACTGGCAGCAGAAGATATAGTTCTGGTGTGTACCCTGGTGGTGGGAAACACAGACTGAGACAGCAGGAAGAGGAGTAGGTAGATGCAGCTATTGCAGATATAGTGTCCAGCACCATGTATCGCCACCTATGTACAGCCAGCCAACATGCCCTTCAACGTCAGCTGCTGATGCCACCATAGTGCCATCACCATAGGGGAGCTCAGCGGTTTGGAAATTTTTTAATGTGTCTGCCTCAGATCGGAGCAATACCATCTGTTGTCTCTGCCTCTGAAAATTGAGCCGTGGAAAGGCCAACACTCACGTAGGGACAAGTGCCTTACGAAGGCACATGGAGAAAAGGCACAAACTGCAATGGGAAGGGCACCTGAGCAAAAGCAGCACACAAAAGAAAAGCCACTCTCCTTCTCCTCTTCCTCCTTTAAGTGCAGCATCTTCAGCCGCTTTCTCCCTTGCACCTTCACAATCACAGCCACCCTCCTCCACTCCGCCTCTCACCTTAAGCGGTTCCTGCTCCTCTGCCCACAGCAGCAGCCAGGTGTCCGTGAGGGAAATCTTTGAGCGGGAGAAGCCAATGTCTGCCAGTCACCCCCTTGCCCGGCGTCTGACAGCTGGCGTGGAGGAACTGTTAGCTTGCCAGCCAGAGGCGGCCTTAGAGTATGCGGGGCCTGGGGCGAGTGTCACATGCGGGGCCTAGAGCCATAAGTGTAGGCCACATTCATGGACGATACGGTACATGGCCTACGCCTGACATAATTGTTTTCAAACAATAATAATAAGGAATACTGCATTAAAGGTGGACAAGCCTATATGTAGCCAGAGGTATATGTGCCCAGTATATGTAGTCAGGGGTATATGTCCCCAGTATATGTGTTATAAACTGTTCTATATCACCTTGCTTCGACACCATTAACTTCTTACAGTTGCGTCTCACAGACTGTGAGACCACTTGACTCTCACCACAGCAAGCAGGAGATAAACTTTCTCAGGCTTCTTCAAGGTTTACGTTATTTATTCAAGAACAGAAATACAGATAGACACAGTTCATCATATCCTAGCCACGCCAATCTTCATGTTGCGTTACAAGCTTCTTGATTAGACTTCCTGCTGAAGTCTAATCAGGTACCTTCTTTCTAACCTAAGTTACACTAGACTACCTATGTACAGCATACATTATATCAGATTACAGAAAGGAATTAACATACTTAGAGGTCCCAGTCAGCCTCGCGAGCTAGTGCGAAAGTAAGACACAGAGTGAGCTCTGATCGCCCACCTCGGTTTTAATACCGACTAGGAAAGAGTTAAATATGACATCATCTTCGGCATCCCCTAAATCAGACTATTGGTGGACCCACTCGTGGTGTTATCATACACACCTACTCGATTAATAATCAATGAGGCATTTGACATACATGCAGGAATGTGGATATTTACAAAACATGGCTGATGTTTATTGTTCTAGTGGCGGTACATGCCCAGGTCAGGGAGACCTGTGGCCTTGTCCATAGAACAGCTTCTTGGTATGTTCTAGTTCTGCTGACAGAACTGCAGATTTTCTCTCGAAGAGAAAATCCTCTTAAAGGGCAGGTCTGCTCATTAAGCCTTTTTGACTAACTCAGTCCAAATAACTGAGGACTACTTAAATTATAACAATCCCCCCTAAAAAGGCTTGATCCGCAGATCCCAGCTTCTGAACCCACCCGTACCTGGTTTCTTTCTTTATGTTTCACTTTTCGATGTTCGTGCTCACACAACTTCTCTGCTCTAGGCGGTTATCCCTGGAAGAGAGAGCAAGACCTCTTGGTCTTCCTGTAACCAGGCTCTCTGGGGAGGCCCTACTTCTAAGTCCCTCTATACCACATGCTCAGCATTTGCGTCACTTGCGTATCACTCACAAACTTGCATGACCACAGAAAAGTGAAACTTGTGTGTTTGTTACTCAATGGAGCAGTGCCAGGTGCCTTCTAAAAGAGCGCCTTTATACAATCAACTCCATCACCGGTACTACTAAACCTATACCCGTAACCCTGTATATCCCTTAATTTAAAAATATTGGTTCATGAGATTGTTTATGAGGCACCAATCTCTGGACCAGGTTAATTTGTTTTACGTAATTTTAACACGCAACCTCACCTGGATAATGATGCCTAAAGTTGTCATCCCCATCCAGACGACCAGTGGGTGTAGAAAGAACTTTGGAACTGCAGAGGCCCAGTCCGAGTGTCCCTGGAACATCACCGGAAACCTTTTCCACCAGGTCAGACTGGAACTCACCTGCTTATTTTTGTGTTCTACCTCGTTAAGATCACCTGGATCATAGTGAAATCTTACCTCTAACTTAGTGTACTGTTTGTTTAACCTTTGTAACAAAGTGTGGTCGTCTTGGGTCAAAACCTGTTCCCCTTTGTCCCATGTCGTGTTCTCTTTCAGGATGGGAACTTCCCGTGAAACTTTGAACTTTAGAGTTCTCTTAACAATTTGAGAAATAACGTCACTGTCATAAGACGGCGGCCTGACCGCATTCAGCAAGTGGAACGCGGAGGTTTGTGCGCATCAGCGGCACCATCCACCACATGGTCGCATGCGGAACGCGGAGAAACATCCGCATCGGCGTTGCGATCCGCCGTTCGGTCACAGGCCTCTCGGCATACTTTACGTCGAGGCTGTGGTCCGGTTCTTCCCTCACAGGCCTCAGGGCCTGCCACACACCAACGCTATCCTCAATCCAGTCTGGACCCCGTAGGGGCTGCGCGCGTGTGCAATAAAGCCTTTTATACTCTTAGAAGGAGAGTCAGCTGACCAGCTGGTCAGCTGACCTCAGTAAGGTCCTTGAGCTGTGCTGCAAGCAGGGCCGGATTTGTACATTTTACTGCCCAAGGCCCACTATCAGCAGCAACAACATCCTATACTCCTCCCCCCCCCCCAACATGGCAGGGATTAGATTGTAGGCTCCTCTGAGGACAGTTAGTGACATGATGGCAGGGATTAGATTGTAAACTCCTTGGCGAGCGGAACATTTGGTGAGTGACAGGCAGCTCAGAGATCACTGTAAGTGCCCAATCACTGCCCCTTCATCCCCCGGATGCCAGATCCGGCTGTTGGTAGCCGCAAAATGCTGTGTGCAAACTCTGTGTTGCTAAATGCTGTGTTGCTAACTGCTACTGCCTCCCTGCTGCCCACAATCCGCCCCTTGTTTTCCTGGTGCCGTAGGCCATGGCCTATGTGGCCTTGCCTGAAATCCGGCCCAGGCTGCAAGGTCCTTGAACTGTGTTGTGATTGGCTGATTGGCTGGGCGGGCTGGTTGAGCCCAGCACAGTATAAAAGCAGGCATTCTGTCAGTTGCAAGTTGTCTGCAGTAAGCGTTACTTTGTGATAGCCCTCAGACCTTAGCTAGATCCGAGAGAGACAGTCCTAGCTGGAGCAAGGCTCCTGTCTCTCATCAGTCAGTCTTTGTTGTTTTCCTGATTATTGTATATTTGTATGTAACCTGATCTCTGTTATAGTCAGCAAGTCAGTTGATCTAATAGTCAGCCAGATAGTGATCTGACAGTCAGTACCATCGTGGGCCAAGTGCGGCTTGCCGTAACTAGCCCACAACAGTCAGATTTGTTATTTTCCTGATCTGCGACATATATTGATTTTGCCAATATATTCGCAAGCACTATTGCTATCTGTGCCATTTTCTGATCTCCCGTTGCCGAACCTCTGCTTGTCTATTTCACTACGAGTTCGGCTTTCTGACTTTGTACCTCCGCCTATCTGATTTCCGTTACTGACCTTGGCTAGATTTCTGACTCTGCTCTCTGTTTCACGATTCGGTACCTCGCAGCCAGTTTGTTACCGAACCGTTTCCGTCTGACTTTGCCCCCTTTAGTGGTTCTCCCACTAAAGGGTTTTTTCTGCTGAATCCCTCCTTGCGGAGGTCTCAGTGGTTCCCCAGTATATCATTGCTGCTGGGGAACGCGATTCTAGCGTTACGTCATCTAGTCGCAGAATCGCACACACTGCGTTTCTCTTTTAGAGGTAGCCAGTCCTCTTAAAGATATCAGTGTGGTGGGTTTTCCACTGTCGTTATACCCGGTATCCAGAGTTACAAATAAATATCCGCATTATTGCCGATTCCGCAGATCGCCACATAATCGGATATATCAGCATTATTGGTGATACTGCGGATCACCAACAATCTGAATACTCTGAGTGTGCACCAAACACCACACATTGTTACAGTACTGCAGACCACATTTATGAATATGGAAGGTCTGGTGGAACGATTGAATATGCTGTCAGCCACTATTGGAGAACTGTCCAAAACTGTGACCTTACAGCAAGCTCAGATCTCCCAGCTTACAGAGAGAATTAATGCCCTGTCTCCACCAGTGGTTCAACCTTCCCCTCACACAGTCGAGCCCAAGATGCCCCTTCCGGAAAAATTTTCTGGCTCACGGGCCGACTTTAGTAACTTTAGAAATCGCTGTTTAGCATATTTCCAGATGAAACCTGTGTCGTCCGGTTCAGAGGCACAGAGGGTTACTCTGATTAGGACCCTCTTACAGGGAGATTCCCAGACCTGGGCATTTAGCCTTCCCGAAGGTCATACTGCCTTGTCATCGGTGTCTGAATTCTTTAAAGCGATGGCCATTATCTACGATGATCCCGACATCGCCGGCACAGCCGAGCGCAAGCTCAGGGAACTTAAACAAGGTAGTCGCATGGTTGAGGAGTATGCGGCAGAGTTCAGGAAGTGGGCAGTCTCAGTGAGGTGGGATCAATTCACACTATTAGACACGTATATGAATGGGTTATCTGATTCCATCTCTGATGTCATCATAAGCCACCCTGAACCGAAAAGTTTAGATGAGGCCATAACACTGTCCATTAAAATTGATAGACGTATTCGTTATCATAAGAAGGGCAGATCTTTAGCACTCGCCAGGGTGTCCCATGCGGTTAGTCCTCCTGAGGTCTCGGAGGAGGAACCGATGCAATTGGGGCATGGCCATCTGACAGGGTCTGAGAGAGCTAGGAGAATGAAGGAGGGACTATGCCTATACTGTGGGGAGAAGGGTCACCGAGTGCAGAAGTGCAGCAAGAGGGCGGGAAACTTGTCTGCTTAGGGCTGGTTGGAGGTACCGCCCTAAGTGAGCAAAAGAGAAAAGTGTTATATCCTGCGCTAGCTTCAGCTGAGTATGGCCCTTTAGGTGTATGTTATGCCCACGGTGCTGCTCCCTTCACTGGGTGGTGCCAGGAATCTAGCGTATGGGAAACAAGAGAACAAGGGTGCGCTCCTATGGTGTATTAACTTTTTTATTTCAAACTTCCACGCTAAAAACAATTGCACTTACAGTCTATGTGCAAGTACTGCACATGTAGGGGGCCGCCAGCGAGTATCACCCACGTCTTGAGCCTGGCCAGGGCTTCAAGGGTCCGTCTGCGATGAAGAGGCAGGGGGACTGGGGAAAGCCGCCGGCTCCTACACTTCTCGGCAAGCCGTCTGATCGTCACAACGCGTTTCGGCGCTTAGCCACGCCTTCTTCCGGTGACGCGACGGCTGGACGGCTGCCTGATATAGGGATGCGGATAGAGCTGGTTTCCGCCTGTAGGCGGAGATATACCAGACGCTTTGTAGAACAATAAAGTTTTAATTGCCAACTTAGGCTAAAAGTGTTACAGTACAACTATTAGGTTAAAATATTGTTTATTCCAATGTGTGCTATTAATGCTCGGATAATCCGAGCTTTGGCATTAGCTGTTTGAAAAAGGTGGAAAGGGTTACGTAGGTGGACGCGCTGAGCTATACTCGCTGACAGTTTACATCCATAACATTAAAACCAGTTGGGCGATGCGTGTCTCCTGGCAATCTGCCCAGCTACTACTTTACATTTATTTTCCACAATTAGTCCTCAGTTATTACATAGTTTAAATATAATCAATAAATAAGTATATACTGCAGTCCTGTAGATTGTCTTTTAGTAGAATAAGATAAAAAATAAGAATAAAAAATATAATATGTGATGGTGCCGTTCATTATGCATTTAAAACGCTTTCATCCACGAACCTTTTTCTACACTCAAATAGGATCGATTTTCAATCTTAGGAGTCAGACTGACTAGATAAATATGGTATGATGTCCAACGATTACAGAGTGTATATAAGTGGAAGGGGGATGAATCTCATACCTATATATAAATACCAACATATATATATATGTGTGTTCTTGAGTGAATTATATATGGAGGTAGTGTATAAAAAATATATATAAAAAATGTATACATAAAAATATATAAAAAAAAATAAAAATATATATATATATATATATATATATGAATTATAAATATATGTATAAATTTAAATAAAAAGGGGGGCATGATAATTGTACGAAATATATACGATTCTAAAAGGTCCTTTATGTAAAGGTGATGTGTATACACACTCGCTCCTGCGGTGTAAAATAGGGGGGGGGCGCTGGAGATATATCTATATTCGTATAATGTTCGTGAGTGTTACAGTATGTGTATACGGTTATACCTCTGCTGGATATTCGTATGGAACTGGATAACTCTGTGAATGAGAAAGGTGTGGATGCCTACTAGTGTTGGGCGAACATCTAGATGTTCGGGTTCGGGCCGAACAGGCCGAACATGGCCGCGATGTTCGGGTGTTCGACCCGAACTCCGAACATAATGGAAGTCAATGGGGACCCGAACTTTTGTGGTTTGTAAAGCCTCCTTACATGCTACATACCCCAAATTTGCAGGGTATGTGCACCTTGGGAGTGGGTACAAGAGGAAAAAAAATTAGCAAAAAGAGCTTATAGTTTTTGAGAAAATCGATTTTAAAGTTTCAAAGGGAAAACTGTCTTTTAAATGCGGGAAATGTCTGTTTTCTTTGCACAGGTAACATGTTTTTTGTCGGCATGCAGTCATAAATGTAATACATATAAGAGGTTCCAGGAAAAGGGACCGGTAACGCTAACCCAGCAGCAGCACACGTGATGGAACAGGAGGAGGGTGGCGCAGGAGGAGAAGAAGGCCACGCTTTGTGAGACACAACAACCCCGGCCTTGCATGAGGGCAAGAAGCGTGCGGATAGCAGGCTTTGTACCGCCATGCAGTCATAAATGTAATAAAGATAAGTGGTTCAATAAACAGGGACCACGCGGCAACGCTAACCCAGCAGCAGCAGACGTGATGGAACAGGAGCAGGCGCAGGAGGAGAAGGCCACGCTTTGTGAGACACAACAACCCAGGCCTTGCATGAGGGCAAGAAGCGTGCGGATAGCAGGCTTTGTACCGCCATGCAGTCATAAATGTAATAAAGATAAGTGGTTCAATAAACAGGGACCACGCGGCAACGCTAACCCAGCAGCAGCAGACGTGATGGAACAGGAGCAGGCGCAGGAGGAGAAGGCCACGCTTTGTGAGACACAACAACCCAGGCCTTGCATGAGGGCAAGAAGCGTGCGGATAGCAGGCTTTGTACGGCCATGCAGTCATAAATGTAATAAAGATAAGTGGTTCAATAAACAGGGACCACGCGGCAACGCTAACCCAGCAGCAGCAGACGTGATGGAACAGGAGGAGGCGCAGGAGGAGAAGGCCACGCTTTGTGAGACACAACAACCCAGGCCTTGCATGAGGGCAAGAAGCGTGCGGATAGCATGCTTTGTACCGCCATGCAGTCATAAATGTAATAAAGATAAGTGGTTCAATAAACAGGGACCACGCGGCAACGCTAACCCAGCAGCAGCAGACGTGATGGAACAGGAGCAGGCGCAGGAGGAGAAGGCCACGCTTTGTGAGACACAACAACCCAGGCCTTGCATGAGGGCAAGAAGCGTGCGGATAGCAGGCTTTGTACCGCCATGCAGTCATAAATGTAATAAAGATAAGTGGTTCAATAAACAGGGACCACGCGGCAACGCTAACCCAGCAGCAGCAGACGTGATGGAACAGGAGCAGGCGCAGGAGGAGAAGGCCACGCTTTGTGAGACACAACAACCCAGGCCTTGCATGAGGGCAAGAAGCGTGCGGATAGCAGGCTTTGTACGGCCATGCAGTCATAAATGTAATAAAGATAAGTGGTTCAATAAACAGGGCCCGGAAACGCAACACCATCCCAGATGTTCATTGGTCATGTTACTTGGTTGGGGTCCTGGAGTGTTGCGTAGTCATTTCCAATCCAGGATTGATTCATTTTAATTTGAGTCAGACGGTCTGCATTTTCTGTAGAGAGGCGGATACGCCGATCTGTGACGATGCCTCCGGCAGCACTGAAACAGCGTTCCGACATAACGCTGGCTGCCGGGCAAGCCAGCACCTCTATTGCGTACATTGCCAGTTCGTGCCAGGTGTCTAGCTTCGATACCCAATAGTTGAAGGGTGCAGATGGATGGTTCGACACAGCTACGCCATCTGACATGTAGTCCTTGACCATCTTCTCCAGGCGATCGGTGTTGGAGGTGGATCTGCACGCTTGCTGTTCAGTGGGCTGCGGCTGCATGGGTGTCAGAAAATTTTCCCACTCCAAGGACACTGCCGATACCATTCCCTTTTGGGTACTAGCTGCGGCTTGCGTTGTTTGCTGCCCTCCTGGTCGTCCTGGGTTTGCGGAAGTCAGTCTGTCTGCGTACAACTGGCTAGAGGAGGGGGAGGATGTCAATCTCCTCTCTAAAGTCTCCACAAGGGCCTGCTGGTATTCTTCCATTTTGACCTGTCTGACTCTTTCTTCAAGCAGTTTTGGAACATTGTGTTTGTACCGTGGATCCAGAAGGGTATAAACCCAGTAATTGGTGTTGTCCAGAATGCGCACAATGCGTGGGTCACGTTCAATGCAGTCTAGCATGAATTGAGCCATGTGTGCCAGAGTCCTACCAGAATCCTCATCATCCTCTTGTGAGCGTTGTGATAGTTGTTGTGATGCATCATAGTCGTCACCTTCCTCCTGGTCTGCTTCTGCTGACCATTCGCGTTGAATTGTGGAAGTCCAACGTGCACCGCTCTGGCCCTCGTCAGTGGTGGCATGAAATTCCTGCTCCAACTCCAGCTGTTCCTCCTCCTCTTCTTCGTCATAGCTGCTGGGGCCAGCGTTCCCTGAGGCGGATGGCCTGATGTTGGTACCATCACGCTGATCGTTTTCTCCTTCAGATTCCCCCAGTTGCATCATGACAGCTGTTTCCTTGATTTTTAACATCGACCTCTTCAGTAAACACAGCAGTGGTATGGTAATGCTGACTGAAGAGTTGTCACTGCTCACAAGCAACGTGGATTGCTCAAAATTTTGGAGGACTTGGCAGAGGTCCAACATGTTGGCCCAATCGGATCCACAGAAGCTTGGCAGCTGGCCGGATGCGCCTCGGTACTGCGCCGTCATGTACTGGACCACTGCACTCTTCTGCTCGCAAAAGCGTGCTAGCATGTGCAGCGTAGAATTCCAGCGCGTAGGGACATCACACAGCAAGCGATGGTGGGGGAGATTGAAGCGCTCCTGCATCTTGGCGAGTGCCCCCGAAGCAGTACTGGAATTTCTACAATGTTTGGACACTCGACGCACCTTCAACAGCAGATCGGGCACGCCTGGGTATGTCCTCAGGAACCGCTGAACTACTAGGTTCATCACGTGCGCCAGGCAAGGGATGTGTGTCAGCTTAGCCAACCTTAAAGCGCGAATGAGATTACTCCCATTATCACACACAACCATGCCCGGTTTCAGGTCCAGCGGTGCCAGCCACAAATCCGTCTGTTCCTTTATTCCCCTCCAAATTTCCTCCCCTGTGTGCTGCTTATCCCCAAGGCAGATTAGCTTCAGCAACGCTTGCTGACGCATGCCAACAGCTGTGCTGCACTGCTTCCACGATCCTACTGCTGCTGGGTTAGCGTTTCCGGATGAGGTACAGCTTTGAGATGCGTTGGAGGAGAAGGAGTCAGAGAGGTAGGTGCTGCTGTTATCCAGTGGGAGGGACGGCGGTGCAGCTGTTTGTGGCGTGGGCAACACCCGTGCCGTAGCAGGTGAGGAATCGCTGCCAGGCTCCACAAGGTTCACCCAGTGCGCGGTAAGGGAGATGTATCGACCCTGGCCGAACGCACTCGTCCAGGTGTCAGTGGTGAGGTGAACCTTGCAGGCAACGGCATTCTTCAAGCTTCGGGTTATTTTGCTGACCACGTGCTCATGCAACTCAGGCACTGCAGAGCGTGCAAAGTGGTAGCGGCTGGGAACCACGTAACGTGGGATGGCCACTGACATCATGCCCTTGAAGCTGTTTGTCTCCACCAATCGATATGGCAGCATTTCGCAGGCCAGAAGCTTGGCTATGCTGGCTGTTACTGCCACGGCCCGGGGGTCATTTGCTGGCAATTTCCTCTTGCGCTCAAACATCTCCGACACAGACAACTGAACCGTAGCGCTGCACACGGAAAGGCTGTTGGTTGTTGTGTTTGATGAACACTGGGAGACCTCAAGAGCACTACTCCGGAAAGTGACAGTGTCAGCGTCGTCTGATGTTTGTGAATGTTGTGAACCACGCAATGGCTGGGCTACTGCTGCTGCTGAGGCGGGTCTGGTGAACCCAAGGGAGGCAGTGTTGTTTCTGGTACCCTGTCCTGACGCGTTTGCCCAAAGAGTGGGATGTTTGGATAGCATGTGACGGCTCATGCTGGTGGTGGAGAGGTTGTTAATATTTTTCCCCCTGCTCAGGCGGGTCTTGCACACCTTGCAAATCGCCATGGTAACATCCTCAGTGCAGTCTTCAAAGAAAGCCCAGACTTTGGAGCACCTGCCTCCTTGCTGGCGATTTCTGTTTGCTCCTCTTTTGCCTCTCACTTGAACTTCCACGCTTGTGGTGCCTGAAATTGCGCGCCGCCTACCTTGTGGCACAAGGCGAACTCGTGCAGCAGTGTGTTCTTCAACAGACTCATCTGTGCTGCTGCTACGACGGCGATGTTCTCGTTCACAAACAAAATCTGGGTCTCTGTCCACATTGTCCATACCCTCCTCTTCCATCTCCTCAAACTCGTCATATGTCATTGTGGGCCACCGCCGTGGAGTAGAGCTCCCCACAACAACCTCTGCGCAGCACACTCCAACGTCGTCTTCCAGATCTTGTCGGCCGACCTCCTGCAATTGCAACCCCTCCTGCCCAAATTGCTCTGGGATTTGGGTTTCCGAGTCCTCTTCGGACTCGCCTCGTATTTCAGTGCGCGGTGCATTTCCCACAGTTAACGGTTGTGAATCCAGGCACAACATTTCTGGCTGTTCCTCCATTGACCTTTGAAAGGTGGAAGTTTGTTGGGCTGGGAATAGCTCCTGCGAATACCCCATTGTGTCCTGAGGTAATTCATCGGACTGGTTATCTGGCAGTTGTGTGCGTGGTGTCGCTGCCGGTTGTGTCAGCTTTGTGCCCACTGGCTCCTTGTAACTGGCTGAGGACTCGGACCTCGTGCGTGATGTGCTGGTGCTGCTTAACCCACTGCTGGACGCTTGAGAGGTCATCCAAGTAATTATCTGGTCCTGTTCTTTTGGATTTGTGAGGGTTGTTGTCCTGGACAACATGGGCGGTATTGAGTGGGTTTTCTTGGGTGCTCCCCTGTGGCCTGTACGTGAACCGTCAGGGGAAACACCTCTTCCCTTGCCCCTCCCTCTTTCACCGGATTTCTTCCTCATTTCACTTATCCTTACAGTACACGCTGACTGGCAGCAGTACAGTGGCAGTACAGAAATGCTATACAGTACCACTATTCCCAGCAGCGACACAGAGCACAATGCTATACAGTGACGGGTGAGCGGTGTACCACTATTCCCAGCAGACACAGAACAGTACACAGAATGCTATATAGTGTGGCTGAACGAGCGGTGTACCACTGTTCCCAGCAGACACAGAACAGTACACAGAATGCTATATAGTGTGGCTGAACGAGCGGTGTACTACTGTTCCCAGCAGACACAGAACAGTACACAGAATGCTATATAGTGTGGCTGAACGAGCGGTGTACCACTATTCCCAGCAGACACAGAACAGTACACAGAATGCTATATAGTGTGGCTGAACGAGCGGTGTACTACTGTTCCCAGCAGACACAGAACAGTACACAGAATGCTATATAGTGTGGCTGAACGAGCGGTGTACCACTATTCCCAGCAGACACAGAACAGTACACAGAATGCTATATAGTGTGGCTGAACGAGCGGTGTACCACTGTTCCCAGCAGACACAGAACAGTACACAGAATGCTATATAGTGTGGCTGAACGAGCGGTGTACCACTGTTCCCAGCAGACACAGAACAGTACACAGAATGCTATATAGTGTGGCTGAACGAGCGGTGTACCACTATTCCCAGCAGACACAGAACAGTACACAGAATGCTATATAGTGTGGCTGAACGAGCGGTGTACTACTGTTCCCAGCAGACACAGAACAGTACACAGAATGCTATATAGTGTGGCTGAACGAGCGGTGTACTACTGTTCCCAGCAGACACAGAACAGTACACAGAATGCTATATAGTGTGGCTGAACGAGCGGTGTACTACTGTTCCCAGCAGACACAGAACAGTACACAGAATGCTATATAGTGTGGCTGAACGAGCGGTGTACTACTGTTCCCAGCAGACACAGAACAGTACACAGAATGCTATATAGTGTGGCTGAACGAGCGGTGTACCACTGTTCCCAGCAGACACAGAACAGTACACAGAATGCTATATAGTGTGGCTGAACGAGCGGTGTACTACTGTTCCCAGCAGACACAGAACAGTACACAGAATGCTATATAGTGTGGCTGAACGAGCGGTGTACTACTGTTCCCAGCAGACACAGAACAGTACACAGAATGCTATATAGTGTGGCTGAACGAGCGGTGTACTACTGTTCCCAGCAGACACAGAACAGTACACAGAATGCTATATAGTGTGGCTGAACGAGCGGTGTACTACTGTTCCCAGCAGACACAGAACAGTACACAGAATGCTATATAGTGTGGCTGAACGAGCGGTGTACTACTGTTCCCAGCAGACACAGAACAGTACACAGAATGCTATATAGTGTGGCTGAACGAGCGGTGTACTACTGTTCCCAGCAGACACAGAACAGTACACAGAATGCTATATAGTGTGGCTGAACGAGCGGTGTACTACTGTTCCCAGCAGCGACACACAATGACTGGGGGGGACCCTGGCTAGCGTGGCTGGAGCGCGAACTACCCTGCCTGCCTACCCAAAGCTAAACCCACAGACAAATGGCGGAGATATGACATGGTTCGGGTATTTATTTACCCGAACCACGTGACAGTTCGGCCAATCAGAGCGCGTTCGGGTCCGAACCACGTGACCCGTTCGGCCAATCACAGCGCTAGCCGAACGTTCGGGGAACGTTCGGCCATGCGCTCTTAGTTCGGCCATATGGCCGAACGGTTTGGCCGAGCACCGTCAGGTGTTCGGCCGAACTCGAACATCACCCGAACAGGGTGATGTTCTGCAGAACCCGAACAGTGGCGAACACTGTTCGCCCAACACTAATGCCTACCAAGAAGTTACTGACTGGAATGTGGGAAATGTGGGAGGGGAGAATGGGGGAATGGGGAGGTAAGGGACTGGGAACTGGAAATTGTCGCCTGTGGCCACAGATGGTGGTGGCTTTCCTCAAATCATTTGGGCTAAGGCCAGAGGTGGGGGGAGAAGATGTAGACTTGGAGCTACATACAAGGAAAAGGGGGAGGGGGGGGGGGGTTGTTACAAATCCTGTTAACTAGCTAAGGAAACTTTGAACCTCCAATTCTTCATTAAGACCTCCTGGTGTCAGAGTGTTTAATCTAAAAATCCAGTACATTTCGCGTTCACATAGTCTCTTAAATCTCTGTCCTGACGGTACTTGAGTAGATATGCTTTCTATTCCTGTGATGGTGAGTCCCTCCGGGTCAGACCGGTGATATTTCTTAAAGTGTCTCGGAATGCTATGTTTTTCAGATTTAGCTAAGATGTTACACTTATGTTCGCCGAGTCGTCGTCTTAATTCCCGGGTCGTCCTTCCTACATACCTTAGCTTACAGCTGCATTCTAACATATACACTACAAATTGTGTAGCACAATTTATAAAGTTTTTGATTGGTATACTGTGCCCATCCTGATATTCTATTTGTTTAAGATTATGCCTCATGAATGGGCAACACCCGCACCTGGAGGAACTACACCTATAATTTCCTGTTACTGGGTTTTTGAGTCAAGTTGAAGGTTTATCTATCCTTATGTTGCTCAGGGCAATTTCATTTTTGATCGATTTTGCCCGCTTGAAGATTACTTTCGGTTTTGCTGGCAGTGTGTCTCTGAGAAAACTGTCCTGTAAAATGATAGGCCAATTTTTACGGATTATTCCTTCTATTTTCCTTGATCCTTCCGTATATTTGGTAATAAACGCCGGATCCATATTGGTTTGCGGCTCTTTCATAGTATTATATGCTTTCCTGGGTTTATGATTTTCAACGATTGCTTTATTAATTAATTCTGTGTTATACCCCTTTTCTTCAAATTTTGTTTTTAGTTGATCAGCTTGTTTAAAGTAATCGTTATCACTAGTACAGTTTCTCCTTAGCCTGCATAGTTGACCTTTAGGGATATTATTTATCCACTTTGGATGATGGCAGCTTTTTGCATGAAGGTAGGAGTTCCCTGAGGTGGGTTTAAAATGTGTCCTGGTACACACCTTATTGTTCTCATCTGCATATAGTTCCAAATCCAGGAAGACTAACTGTCTCTCATCTATTACGTGGGTAAATTTTAGCCCGAATGAGTTGTTATTGCAGTAATCCACAAATTCTAGGAACTTCTCCCTTCCCAGATAATTAGCACGTCGTGTATATAACGAGTGTAGAGGGCGAGGTTTGCCCCAAATGCGTGGTTCGACCAGATGAAATGTTCTTCCCAATAGGCCATATAAAGATTTGCGAAGCTTGGGGCAAACCCCGCCCCCATCGACGTGCCACAGATCGGTAAGTAAAGATCTTCCATAAATTTAAAATAGTTATGCTGTAGAGCAAACTCAAGGAGATCTAGGATGAATTGGGCCTGCTCCGGATTAAATGTTCCATCTTTTATAAGGAAATGATTTACAGCCTCTAATCCCTTAGCATGGGGGATACAGGTGTATAAGGAGCAGACATCAAGGGAGGTCCATAAGAACTCCTTTTTCCATGTGTACTTCTCTATCATCTCCAACACGTGTAGGAAGTCTCTTGTATATGCTTCAGTTCTCTGTACAATCGGCTGTAGGAAGTGATCCACATAATCCGATATTGGTGCCAGTAGTCCTTCCATGCCAGCCACTATAGGGCGCCCTGGTGGTTGAGTTTCTGACTTGTGAATTTTAGGAATATGATAAAAATACGGCAAAAGTGGGTTTTTCTGTAACATAAATTTATATTCCTCTTTATTTATTACTTCTTTATGTAGTCCTTGATTTAGGATTACTAACAGTTCATTAGCATAATCTCTTGTAGAAGGCGCCCTTGTATCTTATAATAACTTATCATCAACAATTTGGTAAGTGTGGTGTGTCTTACCTGTTATGAAGGCACATACACACAAAAGTCATAAAATTGGATTTAATTGCAGCACAACGAAGTAGACAACGCGTTTCGCGACCACAAGTCGCTTCCTCAGGTCAAGTACAGTGCTTAAAAAAGAGAACAATGATGGCGCTCAGACTAAACATACTTCACTCCATATAAAAAACAATAAAAATGATGACATATATACAAAGAGAGAAGAATTTTCAAACATATATATACACGCAGACATGAAACATCCTTTCCTGCAGCTAGACACATATAAAACATAATAAGATTATAAATTAATTCCTCCTACATCGTTACAGTAGTAGAAGACTCATGGATGGTTAATAGTACACCACCCTAACTCTGTTTTCCTCAACCCAAAAATTAGCCTGCTTTATTCTATCCTGACAGTGGTTAAGTCCCTATATGGTTGTGGGGGGCTTCCTAATGAGAAATATGGTGTAGTGTAGGTTTATCTAAGAACATGATGGAGTGGAGTCTGATCGTAACTGGATCAGAGAGATTCGGTGCACAAAAGCTTTTAAACAGATAATCAGCATGATCATTACTGTTGTAGTGCGGAGGGACTCCCAGGCGCTATGAGCGTGGGGAAGGGACAGGGTAGTGCGCCTGATTGGCAGTATACCTACTGACAGCTACAGCTGTAAGTGCCGAGCGTGGGGTACAATGGCGGAGGAGCCGGGTGGGCTTGCTAAGGGGTGGCTTACCTGTAAGCCTGAAGTAGTGCAGCGTGGGCGCCATGGCTGCGCTCAGTTGTTCCGCTGTTTATATGCGGATAGTTCTGGCCAGTACGCCCGTCGGCGTGGAGGCACGACATCCCCATGACGTCACTTCCGTAGGAAGTGCGTCTAGAGTAGGGTGGTGTGTCCGGGCGGCGGCAATCTTGCGTGTGGCGGCTGTGGGCTAGTTATAAGCCCGTCAGATAAGGACAGCCATCTTTTGCGAGGCATCTAGTCTCCACACTAGGGGGGCATGCGCAGCAGCCATCTTATGTGTGGCCTTTCTGTACCCGTGGCCATATTAGTGCAGCCCGGGACTAATACAATTTGGAAACCCCACTAGGTGGTCAGAGCGAAGGGGAGGGGCTATAAAGCGATCATACCTACTTGTATAGGCACATTTAAACCCAGAACAAGGGTCGGTTAACTGGGGAAAAGATTCATGAGTGAGGGCCAGCGTTCGCTAGTATCTTCTATCTCGTTTAGATGTTGATATCTTTATCAGCCATTTTCCTCCAGAACGTTATAAACAATGTGCAATTGCCCACCCACCCTCCGTGTACGATGTAGCAAATTGAAACAATAATTACATATGGCTTAATCCCTTATCATAGTGCAGGACAGTACACTCTATTGTAGATTTAATATACTATCTAATATACATAACTCTGCTGGCCTCAAGTATACAGTATTGGAACCTGGGAGGGGTGGGAGGTTGTGGGAATGGGGAATCGGAGGGGGGGGGGAGGGAAAGGGGGGGAAGGGGACCAGCCAGGATTGGAGATAGGGATGCGAGGGCCAGCGGACGGCCAATTATAGACGAGGTGGGAGGTACGAATTAATCCCCAACCGGGCGTATATTGAAAGTATATTGGAAAAATCTTCCAGATTAAGGAACATATGACGTGTGGCTCAAGTTTTATAATATACGTAATCACATGTACGTGTAATCGTCAATATGTGGAGAGGACCACACAATCGTGCAGAGAAAGATGGGGCCAACATAGACGAAATGTCCTGAAGGGATATATGAAGCACGGCCTGTCTCGACACTGCAGAGAGTTGCACAATCAGGATCCAACAACCCTCAGCATCTGCCCTATAGAATCGATCCCCGAGGATGCTACCGATCGATTTGGCACTTTAAGAGCAAGGGAGATGTATTGGGTCTTTAAGCTAAGGACACTACAACCAGAGGGGCTCAATATTTGCCTGGAGCATAATCTCTGATATGGACATACACATCACCTACTCATAACATCGGGACAACGGATCGTTATTGGATCTCCCTCCTCTCCGTATATCCGACCACCCCCTCATTTCCCGCCCCCTTTCTCCTTCCCCCCCCCCTTTCCCCCCCCCCCCCCTCCCTCCTCCACTAGTCCGTCATGCTACCCCACAAAAACACCCCCCCCCCCCCCGGTTCTTATCCCCCATCCAGTCACCCCTAATAGTCGCATAACTTAGGTCTATCCACAAACTTTCAATATACGCCCGGTTGGGGATTAATTCGTACCTTAATAGTATATTAAATAATATAATAGTATATTAAGTATATTAAATCTACAATAGAGTGTACTGTCCTGCACTATGATAAGGGATTAAGCCATATGTAATTATTGTTTCAATTTGCTACATTGTACACGGAGGGTGGGTGGGCAATTGCACATTGTTTATAACGTTCTGGAGGAAAATGGCTGATAAAGATATCAACATCTAAACGAGATAGAAGATACTAGCGAACGCTGGCCCTCACTCATGAATCTTTTCCCCAGTTAACCGACCCTTGTTCTGGGTTTAAATGTGCCTATACAAGTAGGTATGATCGCTTTATAGCCCCTCCCCTTCGCTCTGACAACCTAGTGGGGTTTCCAAATTGTATTAGTCCCGGGCTGCACTAATATGGCCACGGGTACAGAAAGGCCACACATAAGATGGCTGCTGCGCATGCCCCCCTAGTGTGGAGACTAGATGCCTCGCAAAAGATGGCTGTCCTTATCTGACGGGCTTATAACTAGCCCACAGCCGCCACACGCAAGATGGCCGCCGCCCGGACACACCACCCTACTCTAGACGCACTTCCTACGGAAGTGACGTCATGGGGATGTCGTACCTCCACGCCGACGGGCGTACTGGCCAGAACTATCCGCATATAAACAGCGGAACAACTGAGCGCAGCCATGGCGCCCACGCTGCACTACTTCAGGCTTACAGGTAAGCCACCCCTTAGCAAGCCCACCCGGCTCCTCCGCCATTGCACCCCACGCTCGGCACTTACAGCTGTAGCTGTCAGTAGGTATACTGCCAATCAGGCGCACTACCCTGTCCCTTCCCCACGCTCATAGCGCCTGGGAGTCCCTCCGCACTACAACAGTAATGATCATGCTGATTATCTGTTTAAAAGCTTATGTGCACCGAATCTCTCTGATCCAGTTACGATCAGACTCCACTCCATCATGTTCTTAGATAAACCTACACTACACCATATTTCTCATTAGGAAGCCCCCCACAACCATATAGGGACTTAACCACTGTCAGGATAGAATAAAGCAGGCTAATTTTTGGGTTGAGGAAAACAGAGTTAGGGTGGTGTACTATTAACCATCCATGAGTCTTCTACTACTGTAACGATGTAGGAGGAATTAATTTATAATCTTATTATGTTTTATATGTGTCTAGCTGCAGGAAAGGATGTTTCATGTCTGCGTGTATATATATGTTTGAAAATTCTTCTCTCTTTGTATATATGTCATCATTTTTATTGTTTTTTATATGGAGTGAAGTATGTTTAGTCTGAGCGCCATCATTGTTCTCTTTTTTAAGCACTGTACTTGACCTGAGGAAGCGACTTGTGGTCGCGAAACGCGTTGTCTACTTCGTTGTGCTGCAATTAAATCCAATTTTATGACTTTTGTGTGTACGTGCCTTCATAACAGGTAAGACACACCACACTTACCAAATTGTTGATGATAAGTTATTATAAGATACAAGGGCGCCTCCTACAGTGTTTTTGATACCTATATTACCCCACTACGTGGGGGCTGACTTACTGTAATTTATTATAGTAGTAGTTTTTTGGGAGCAGCGACCGGACAAGGCCGAGTGGAGACGGTACTTCTCCACATGTTTGGATAGTGGTTGCCATAATAGCAACCCAGACTTGTGAGTATAATTATTATTATTTTTTAACCAATTATCTCACACAACGATAATACACGATATTGGGCTCCCGGTGTCCCTGTGCTTTTTACCTCTTCTAGTCCTATAATCTCTTGTAGGGTCTTTTTTCAGTTTCCTATAGGTGAGTGTATCATTTAGAAGCTTTTCGCCTTCCTTCTTATAAGTGGAGGTATCTTGGATCACTATTCCCCCTCCCTTATCTGCCTGACGAATCACTATTTCCTTGTTCTTTTTTAGAGATTCAAGGGATTCTTGCTCAGCTTTATTAAGGTTCTTGATATTTCCTTTAGAATTTTGTTTCTTGCACAAGGATTTGAACTCATCTAAAACAACTTGGTAAAATGTATTAATTTGAGGACCTTTTGACTGCATTGGGTAAAAGATTGACTTTGGTTTGAAGTTGGTATGTTTTATTGTTTCATTTATAAACTCATAGTCTATACCAAAATTGGCATCCGAGTCATCCCCCACCAGTTCGGCGAAATTTTCCACTGTTTCCAATTCATCTGCTGTTAAAATATCATCTGCTGTTGAAATATCAGGCATTCCTTCTGGGCCTATTTGATCAATATCATCAGCGGTGTTCTTGGAGTCTTCTTTAGATTGATTCTTTTTATCTTGTATAGCAAAGAACCTTTTTAGAGTCAGAGTTCTTACAAAACGGTGGAGATCCTTAAATAACTGAAAAGAATTCGGTTGTGTAGTTGGTGCAAAATTAAGGCCTTTTTGTAATAAAGTATAATCACTCTCCGTTAATTGATGCTGTGATAGATTAAAGATTTTCACTGTAGTGAATTTCCTTCCTCCACAGTGCTCTGCCTTCTTCCTTTTTTGGTGTTGGACTCTCTTCCCTCCCCGGGTACCTCGTCTTCTTCTATTTCGAGGTGTCTCTTTAGTGCCCCCGGGGTGTTGAGTAGCCCTAAAAAATGAACCGGTGTTGGGCGGTCCTGCCCTGGGTCTCTTTGTGCTTCCTCGTTGTTGCTTACCATAAGTTGGGTATTGCTATTGGGTGGTTCTTGATTTAAAGGGATTTCTGGTGTCCTAGTGTCTATATTTTGAGTGGTATCCTTTTCTTTTCCTATGAGAGCCCTATCCCAGGCTTTTTCTATATATGCAGTAATGGATTTGCAATGACTTATTGCTTCATTCTTTTGTAGAGCTCTATTCCTATAAGATGGTTTGGATCCATACGGTGAACTAAAAGGCTCTTGACGTTTGGAGACATCAGGCCTCCTGTACATTTTTTTGTCTTGCTCCCATCCTATTTGTATCTTCTCTTGATGTTTCACCGCTATGTTTTTGTGGGTTATCTTGGCTTTGCTCCGATATGTAATGCGGTTTTCTAAAGAAATTCTTTTTATTGTTATAATTTTTGTTATTCGGTATGTTCCCATGAAACTTATATTCTCTTTTCCGATTATTTCTTCTGATTTGCTGCCAATTGTTTTTCATGATCTTATGTGTGTACGGGGCTTTGTGTCCTTCTATTTCTGTTCCTTGATTTTTCGGTGTGTGGTCTTCCAAAGGATCTTGAGGTTTGGGTACATGTGTTTCACGAGGCCAGCTTGTCACATTTCCGTATAGGTAATCTTTTTTGTCTCGTTCAAACTTTTTAAATTTCTTTTCAAGTTGATCCTTTTCGAAGTTTTTAACTGCGTTACCAATTTTGTTTTCCCAATGTGCATATTCAGGGTATTTCTTAAATGGTTCCAGATCTTTATACACCTGTGGGATTACTTCTCTCACTTTTCTGAGGTTGTGCTCCCTCTGCATGATGACTATTTTCATCCATTGTGAAGTGCATAACTCTGCCACTATTTTCCAGAGATCGAGTAGATCACTTTCCGAAAAGTCACATTCTTTCCTATTACGCAATCCTCGCGGTGCTATTTTGTGTTCCAGGTACTCGGACAGAAATGATGAGTCAAGCCACTGTGCACATTCGAAAGTTTGGGCATCCTCCAATTCTCTAAATAAATTAATCATCTCATTTATCCGGTCTTTCACATGTCCATATGTCAATATGGGTTCTTTTGTTTCAGATGTCCTGACATGAGTGTTACAGATTTTTTTCTGATATATCCTTTAATTGTGATTTGATGCAAATTTTCAAGCCGATCCATTTACATGTCTCCATCTGTGTATTTTCCGCTTCGACTTCTTCAAGGGCTTGCTCCAAAACCTCTAATGCTTCGGCCATACTAGCTTACGCTTGTGCTGCTGGTTAATTCCAAACGTTTTTGAGGGAAAGAGAAAAGTGTTATATCCTGCGCTAGCTTCAGCTGAGTATGGCCCTTTAGGTGTATGTTATGCCCACGGTGCTGCTCCCTTCACTGGGTGGTGCCAGGAATCTAGTGTATGGGAAACAAGAGAACAAGGGTGCGCTCCTATGGTGCATTAACTTTTTTATTTCAAACTTCCACGCTAAAAACAATTGCACTTACAGTCTATGTGCAAGTACTGCACATGTAGGGGGCCGCCAGCGAGTATCACCCACGTCTTGAGCCTGGCCAGGGCTTCAAGGGTCCGTCTGCGATGAAGAGGCAGGGGGACTGGGGAAAGCCGCCGGCTCCTACACTTCTCGGCAAGCCGTCTGATCGTCACAACGCGTTTCGGCGCTTAGCCACGCCTTCTTCCGGTGACGCGACGGCTGGACGGCTGCCTGATATAGGGATGCGGATAAAGCTGGTTTCCGCCTGTAGGCGGAGATATACCAGACGCTTTGTAGAACAATAAAGTTTTAATTGCCAACTTAGGCTAAAAGTGTTACAGTACAACTATTAGGTTAAAATATTGTTTATTCCAATGTGTGCTATTAATGCTCGGATAATCCGAGCTTTGGCATTAGCTGTTTAGTTTGAAATAAAAAAGTTAATGCACCATAGGAGCGCACCCTTGTTCTCTTGTCTCCTAAGCGAGCAAACCCTACCTCCATATCACAGTAAAATCTTGCTGCCTTGTTCCCTTCAATGGGAGAATCAAGTTTGTCACACGTCTGCATTCATCGACTCGGGCTCCGCCGCCAATTTCATAGATCGTGATCTAGCTTTGAGGTTCAATATCCCCATTCTCCCCATTCAGAAGCATATCTATGTCACCGCAATCGATGACTCCCCACTGCAAGACAAGTCACCTCTTTGTCAAACTCCATTTCTCACCCTCCAGATTGGGGTTCTTCACACAGAAAACATTCAGTTCTTTGTTTTAAAGATGGCCACCTCGTCAGTCATCCTGGGTCTCCCTTGGCTGAGGAAGCATTCTCCCCAGATAGATTGGAGGGAGGGACAACTGTCTGCATGGTCACACTATTGTCAGGAGAATTGTTTAGGGTCTGTATCAGTCTGTTCCTCTGAGGTTCACGTTGAAGGGGTTCCACCTCAGTATTCTGAATTCAGTGACGTGTTTTGTGCCCGGTCTGCGGACAGGTTGCCTCCCCATAGACCCTATGACTGTCCTGTTGAGCTGAGACCAGGTACTATGCCCCCTCGGGGACGGTTGTACAATCTTTCTGGTCCCGAGAAGATCGCGATGAAGGATTATATCAGGGAGAACTTGGAGAAGGGCTTTATCCGTCCTTCCAAGTCCCCTGCGGGAGCGGGGTTCTTCTTTGTTAAGAAGAAAGACGGTGGTCTTCGCCCGTGTATAGATTATAGACAACTTAACAAGATCACCATCAAAAACCGTTACCCTCTCCCACTCATCGACGATCTATTCTCACAGATTACTGATGCCTGTGTTTTTTCCAAGTTGGATCTGAGGGGGGCATATAACCTTATTCGTATCCGAGAAGGCGACGAGTGGAAGACCGCGTTTAATACACCTGACGGTCACTATGAGTACCTCGTCATGCCCTTCGGGTTATGCAATGCCCCGGCGGTCTTTCAGGAGTTCGTCAATGATATCTTTAGAGATGTATCAGGCAGATTCTTAGTGGTTTATCTTGACGACATTTTAATTTTTTCGAAAGACTTGCAGCAGCATAGGCAGCATGTTAGGTATGTCCTCCAAAAACTACGTGAGAACCAATTATACGCCAAGTTGGAGAAATGTATTTTCGAAGTCAGGGAGGTAGCCTTTCTGGGATACATTATCTCCACATCTGGGTTGGCAATGGATCCTAGTAAGGTCCAGTGGCGTAGCTAAAGAGTTGTGGGCCCCGATGCGAGTTTTACAATGGGGCCCCCCAGGCACTCTATACATAACAATTGATACGGCGCACCAAAACCTGCCAATGGCAACTACAGTGTCAGAGGTGCAAGAAGGGGATGGGGAAGAGCTTGTTAATGTTTACCACTACTCAATGTATATATAGAAGTGATTATTATGAGCACAGGACCAATAGAGAACTAATACTGTAGTTGAGGGAGGGCCCTTCGGGGCCCCTTTGGCTCAAGGGCCCCGATGCGGTCGCTACCGCTGCACCCCCTATTGCTACGCCCCTGGTAAGGTCGCAGCAGTCCTGGAATGGCCACAGCCTTCAGGCCTCAAGGCACTGCAGAGGTTTTTGGGATTCGCCAACTATTACAGGAGGTTCATTAAGGGGTACTCTTCGGTGGTGGCCCCTATGACTCAGTTGACAAGAAAGGGGGCTGATGCTAGTAACTAGCCATCTGAAGCAGTTAAGGCCTTTGAGTTGTTGAAAGCAGCCTTCTGTTCCGCTCCCATCTTGCATCATCCTGACGTCACCCGCCCCTTCATTGTGGAGGTGGATGCTTCCGATGTAGGAGTCGGCGCAGTTTTATCGCAGGCTTTTGGCCCGGATGGTAAGGTCCATCCGTGTGCATACTTCTCAAGGAGGTTTGCGCCAGCGGAGAAAAATTATGATGTGGGGAATCGAGAGCTGTTGGCCATCAAACTGGCACTGGAGGAGTGGCGCCATTGGTTGGAAGGGGCAGAGTTCCCTTTTACAGTGTATACAGATCACAAAAACCTCGAATAAATCGAGAAAGCTAAGAGGTTAACGCCCAGACAGGCCAGGTGGGCGCTTTTCTTTTCTCGTTTTGATTTTGTGATCACGTATAGGCCAGGTGACAAGAACGTTAAGGCTGATGCCTTGTCTAGGTGCTTTGAGCCTGAGTCTGCCCCATCTGCTACTCCCACTAATATCCTCCCTGAAAAGTACTTTCTGGCAGCTACTGAGATCTCGGAGGATCTTTCCAAGGTGCTTTCGGCATGTCAGGCTAATGTTCCTAAGGGGAAACCCGAGGGTCTCCTGTATGCTCCCATCCACTTCCGAGGGCAAGTGCTACGTATGTTTCATGAACACAAGAATGTGGGACACCCGGGCATTGCCCGTACTCAGGAACTGTTGAGTAGGGCTGTCTGGTGGCCTTCTTTCATGTCCGACTGTGAGGAGTTTGTCAAGTCCTGTTCTGTCTGTGCCAGGTGCAAATCCTCCAGGAAGGCTCCAGCCGGGTCTCTCCAACCCCTGCCTTCTCCACAGGTTCCATGGTCCCACATCTCCATGGACTTTGTGGGTGAACTGCCTGAATCTGACGGTAAGACCGTCATCTGGGTCGTGACTGACAGGTTCAGTAAGATGGCACATTTTGTTGCTCTGCCCGGGTTGCCGTCTGCTCAGGATTTGGCAGAACTATTTGTGCATAACATCTTTAAGCTTCATGGAATTCCTGTGGATGTGGTTTCAAACCGAGGGGTACAGTTTGTATCTAAATTCTGGAGGTCCTTTTGCAAAGATCTGGGCATCTCTCTGTCTTTTTCGTCTGGCTACCATCCTCAGACCAATGGGCAGACAGAGAGAATCAACCAATCCCTTGAACAATTCTTGAGATGTTACGTGGCGTAGGCGCAACATCTGTGGGTGAAATTCTTGCCATTTGCTGAATTCGCTCACAATAATCTCAGGAACACATCTTCCGGGTATTCTCCATTTCAGGTCGTTTACGGCAGATCACCCAAATTCTCGTCGCTTCCAGTCAGGGAGTCACCTCTTCCGGCTCTCCAGGAGTGGCAAGGATCCTTCAAGAAAATTTGGGAGAATGTCAGGTACAATCTGAATAAGGCCTTTAAGATCCAGAAAAAGTATGCGGACAAGAGACGTTCTATTGAATGGAACTTTGTTCCGGGGGATTTTGTTTGGGTATCCACCAAACATATCTCTCTCAGACAGCCATCGGCAAAACTGGGTCCCCGGTTTATTGGGCCTTTCCCTGTGGAAAGAAAGATTAATGATGTGACATACAGGGTGAAACTACCTGCCAGTCTGAGATGTGGCAGGACATACCATGTCTCCCTATTGAAACCTGCTGTTAGGGTAGACTAGGCTCCCCCTTCTCCTGTGGTGGTCGATGGGGAACTGGAGTATGAGGTTCAGGATATCCTGGATTCTCGCATTGTACGCAATAAAGTTCAGTATCTGGTACACTGGAAGGGGTATGGACCAGAGGAAAGATTATGGGTTCCCCTTCGAGATCTGCATGCCAAAGAGATAAGAAAGAAGTTTCATGAGTCACATCCCGGGAAACCTGGAGAGGCATGTCCGGAGTCCACGCCTGAAAGGGGGGGTACTGTCATAAGACGGCGGCCTGACCGCATTCAGCAAGCGGAACGCGGAGGTTTGTCCGCGTCCGCATCAGCGGCACCATCCACCACATGGTCGCATGCGGAACGCGGAGAAACATCCGCATCGGCGTTGCGATCCACCGTTCGGTCACAGGCCTCTCGGCGTACTTTACGTCGAGGCTGTGGTCCGGTTCTTCCCTCACAGGCCTCAGGGCCTGCCACACACCAACGCTATCCTCAATCCAGTCTGGACCCCGTAGGGGCTGCGCGCGTGTGCAATAAAGCCTTTTATACTCTTAGAAGGAGAGTCAGCTGACCAGCTGGTCAGCTGACCTCAGTAAGGTCCTTGAGCTGTGCTGCAAGGTCCTTGAACTGTGTTGTGATTGGCTGATTGGCTGGGCGGGCTGGTTGAGCCCAGCACAGTATAAAAGCAGGCATTCTGTCAGTTGCAAGTTGTCTGCAGTAAGCGTTACTTTGTGATAGCCCTCAGACCTTAGCTAGATCCGAGAGAGACAGTCCTAGCTGGAGCAAGGCTCCTGTCTCTCATCAGTCAGTCTTTGTTGTTTTCCTGATTATTGTATATTTGTATGTAACCTGATCTCTGTTATAGTCAGCCAGTCAGTTGATCTAATAGTCAGCCAGATAGTGATCTGACAGTCAGTACCATCGTGGGCCAAGTGCGGCTTGCCGTAACTAGCCCACAACAGTCAGATTTGTTATTTTCCTGATCTGCGACATATATTGGTTTTGCCAATATATTCGCAAGCACTATTGCTATCTGTGCCATTTTCTGATCTCCCGTTGCCGAACCTCTGCTTGTCTATTTCACTACGAGTTCGGCTTTCTGACTTTGTACCTCCGCCTATCTGATTTCCGTTACTGACCTTGGCTAGATTTCTGACTCTGCCCTCTGTTTCACGATTCGGTACCTCGCAGCCAGTTTGTTACCGAATCGTTTCCGTCTGACTTTGCCCCCTTTAGTGGTTCTCCCACTAAAGGGTTTTTTCTGCTGAATCCCTCCTTGCGGAGGTCTCAGTGGTTCCCCAGTATATCATTGCTGCTGGGGAACGCGATTCTAGCGTTACGTCATCTAGTCGCAGAATCGCACACACTGCGTTTCTCTTTTAGAGGTAGCCAGTCCTCTTAAAGATATCAGTGTGGTGGGTTTTCCACTGTCGTTATACCCGGTATCCAGAGTTACAAATAAATATCCGCATTATTGCCGATTCCGCAGATCGCCACATAATCGGATATATCAGCATTATTGGTGATACTGCGGATCACCAACAATCTGAATACTCTGAGTGTGCACCAAACACCACACATTGTTACAGTCACCAAACCTGGATGACTGGATCCATATGGGATCTCCGCTCACCCAATATGTTCCCCTTGACAGATCTCCCTTATTGGAACAATTATGAACATGTACCTTGAATGTGTCCTTAGACAGGATGCTAAAAAAACAAACCTTTCCTTCAGCCACCGGAACTATCGGTTTGGCTTCAGGGTGGATCTTTTGAATGGTAGCCTCGCATTCTGCGTTATTGAGCCTGCAGGCTTCTTCACTAAATTTGACTTGCCCCGGCAAACACAGGTACCTCTGTGAGAATTGCCCGCATGAGGACAACTCTACTCGTTTCACCTCCCCGTCTAGCACCAAAAAAGTTTGACCTCTCAGGTCCTGGTGTAAGACATGTGTTGAGGTGGGAACTAAGGAAGTGGTGGTGCCTAAAGGAATGTTGCACTGTTTCCATTTGTTCACCCAAACATCTCGAAGCTTCCATGCAAAAGATCCTTCTCCAGAAAAATCGATATACCTCCCCTTGTCCAATCTCAGTTGCACAGGATCTTTAAGCATCTCCCTGACAAAATATGTCCCCAACTGTCCTGATTGGACCTCTTCCCCCCTTATGTCCTGAGGCACACTATGTACCAGAGGTTGGGAAGACTGTACTCTCTGCAATCTTTCAATTAAGAGTACCTCCTCACTTACCCATCTAGCATGAGGATAAGTGCTTGAATATGGACTGTGTGGTATTGTCTCATGTTGTGACCCCTGTAGTGAGGATGTTACCTGTGTGGACCCTCCCTCCGGGACCGCTCTCCCCACCCTCTTTGTCACCTGGAAAGGTGGCTTGATCTCGATTTTTACTTCTTGTTTCGAGAACCACCAACCCTCGGCTTTCCAGCCTTTACGTGTGTATAGTTGTTTCAGAGGCACTCTCTGTTGGTAGCTCCAGAGTGCGATGTTGTCCCCTGCGTCTCTCCGGTAGGAGAATTGACGCCTCCTGCTCGTTCCTCTCCAATCTGGAACCATCTCACTCTGCATAACCAAGACAAGGTACCCCTGAATCACACACTCCACCTTTTGCATGTACCCATTGTAATGCAATGTACCTTTTAACAAAACTTTGGATCGGTGCATCGAATCTGGGAGTGTGACATTCAATAGCAGGTTTACACTGCCGTTCACGTCACCCTTCCAGCACACCTGACCTTCCAGACCTTTCACCCACATTGTGACATGAAATTTGTCTGCACCTGGCACTTGTTTTCTCATTAACCCCTTATTATACATGAGAATGCCCTCTCTTCGTTCTCCTAGGATGAAATGGCAACCTAGGATCACCATCAGCACGGTACTTTTCATTATAAAAGCACCACCTTGGGAAAGAAAAACATTAGCAATTTGCACTATGCTTTGCTCAGTCAGTTTTTTTAGACGTTTTCCGATCTCAGGAATCTCGTGTTTTAGTCTCTTTCCAATTTCAGGAATCTCGCTGTTCTCCAAACTCAGATTGGCCTCTGGAACCTTTCGCTTATCCGACTGACATCTCCATCTTTGCTGCCAGCACTGCAGCTGTCTCGATTCCATATTGCCCAACTCCTGAAATCAAAATACAAACAAATCAATTCTTATTAATGATTTGGGATTCGCCCTGCGGCTTGTACTCTTTACACTTTAAATTGATCAATATATACCGTAATTGATCTCGTTGCTTTATGGTTCTCATGAACTCTGTTTACTCTTATTGGTAGATTGGAGTTACAACCTCTCTCCCCTACTATCCTCAGTACTTACCTGTTTAAAATCTGCTCCCGCGGACTTCACCTTTGGAAGCTCTCACCTCATTGTAGCTCCTTCCACATCCCCCCCTATCTGTCCATGAGCGGCCGTCGCATGCACAGATTACGGATGCTACACCTGTTGTTGCTTTGCAGGTGAGCCTGCAATGCTCTTACTCATTATCGCATTTACTTATCTAGAACCTCATCGCGATACCAGCTCTGCTAGAAGTTCTGTGTGTTGTACCCTCTGATCAATGTTTGCCGTGCCACTACCTAAACTACAAAAAAATGGCTGCCTCCCTGTAGGAAGGAGCACTTAACACTTAAACTACACAGGGTGCAGGGCTATGGGGAAATATTCTGAAATCCGAGATACTCAGTAGAATGTCTCTGTATTTCTACCCCCCTCCCTTTCAGCTGCTCTGCCCGGAGCCGCGAGCACAGCCTGACGTGACGTGGATCCCCCAGCCCCTCCTTCCCCCTGCTATGACGTGGGGGAGCCATGACTCTTGGGGGCGGGCCCTCTCCACTGCCGCCATTTTGAGTCCTGGACTGCCAGCTAAGATGGCTGGTATCAATCTATCGTAGCAACCACTTAATCCTATAAACATTAGGAGAAAAAACTAATTCAAACAGAACAAACATTTTATGCATAATTACACAGCATCGATACATAGTGCAAAAAATTCCGCCACACACACTGTCTTCAAAACCGGAGAAAACTTTGTCCCAGCTGCAATACTACAGTAGAATCACCCAGGAACCTGGAAAACTCCCTCTCTACACAAATCATCTGCAGCGTATCTCAGCCATAACTCAGAACTACTAAAGCGCGCAGCATAACTCTAAAACCACTTTAACTGTTACCATCCCAGCTAGAACTTCTTCTGAGACATTTATCAGCCAGAGCTCGCCACACAACCTAAAACAGATGCAGACATTGAAAACATGTTAGCAGCACTGACTGGAAACGCCCCGAGGAGAGACAAACAAAAAACAACTCCCCCATTATCTCAGCTGTAGCTATAACCTTACTTACACAGCCACCCAGAGACAAGGGCTGTGCTCTCTTTCCTTTCTTCTCTCCCCTTCCCTCTCATCCACTACTAACCGACTTAAACCCAGCTGGCTTCTCTCTCCAAGCTGTCCTCCCCCTACGCAGACAGCTTCTCTGTGAAAGCGAAAGAGAGAAAAAAAACAAACACAGCAAATACCACCAGCAGAAAAAAAACATGCCTGTGACAAATGTGGATATAACCACTATATAAGCTGTAACAAACATTACAGAAACATTAAAGCCCATACTATGTACGCTCTAGCAACACAGGAACATTGAATCCTAAGAAAAAATCAAAACACATGAACTCTGAAAACAGCACTATGTATTTACAACAGAGCTGCTCCTATCCTCACCCCTCTCACCACGCACGGGAGAGATGAGAAGCCAGCAGCCTCCACTCTGCAATTAACACAGAATATACCTATTAACACATTATCCTCTCCTTGTTATAACACCAAATACAACACAGATAACGCCATATAACAACGTAAATCATACATGCCTGATCTGTGGACTCTTCGCAATTCATCAGCTTTCCGCAACTGTTCTCCGCGAAACTCAGATTGGACTCCGGAACGTCTGGGGGGGCTCCCACTCCCCCCACAGCGGATCGACCTCTCGCAGCACGTTGCCAGCTGGCCATTAGAGGGTTCCTTCAGATCCAATGTAGGCTGCGACCTGCAGTGCACATGCAGTCAAAGTGTAACGTCCAAGAGTTTCACCGCTGATATCCTCGAATTGCAGCCGTGTGCTTGGCTCCCGCACACTCACCACACCAGCTTATCCGCTTGATAAGCTTTTACAGTCCGCGTCTATTCCGCTTGTTTTGCTGTGGCATATCTGGAAACTTCTTCGGCCCCCGGCCCCTGTCTGCTTGTTCTGTTAGACAGTGTTTAATCAGGGTTTAATCGGCACCATTGTTATAAACTGTTCTATATCACCTTGCTTCGACACCATTAACTTCTTACAGTTGCGTCTCACAGACTGTGAGACCACTTGACTCTCACCACAGCAAGCAGGAGATAAACTTTCTCAGGCTTCTTCAAGGTTTACGTTATTTATTCAAGAACAGAAATACAGATAGACACAGTTCATCATATCCTAGCCACGCCAATCTTCATGTTGCGTTACAAGCTTCTTGATTAGACTTCCTGCTGAAGTCTAATCAGGTACCTTCTTTCTAACCTAAGTTACACTAGACTACCTATGTACAGCATACATTATATCAGATTACAGAAAGGAATTAACATACTTAGAGGTCCCAGTCAGCCTCGCGAGCTAGTGCGAAAGTAAGAAGCAGAGTGAACTCTGATCGCCCACCTCGGTTTTAATACCGACTAGGAAAGAGTTAAATATGACATCATCTTCGCCATCCCCTAAATCAGACTATTGGTGGACCCACTCGTGGTGTTATCATACACACCTACTCGATTAATAATCAATGAGGCATTTGACATACATGCAGGAATGTGGATATTTACAAAACATGGCTGATGTTTATTGTTCTAGTGGCGGTACATGCCCAGGTCAGGGAGACCTGCGGCCTTGTCCATAGAACAGCTTCTTGGTATGTTCTAGTCCTGCTGACAGAACTGCAGATTTTCTCTCGAAGAGAAAATCCCCTTAAAGGGCAGGTCTGCTCATCAAGCCTTTTTGACTAACTCAGTCCAAATAACTGAGGCCTACTTAAATTATAACAATATGTAGCCAGGGGTATATGTGCCCAGTATATGTAGCCAGGGGTATATGTCCCCAGTATATGTAGTCAGGGGTATATGTGCCCAGTATATGCAGCCAGGGGTATATGTGCCCAGTATATGTAGCCAGAGGTATATGTGCCCAGTATATATAGTCAGGGGTATATGTCCCCAGTATATGTAGTCAGGGGTATATGTGCCAAGTATATGTAGCCAGAGGTATATGTGCCCAGTATATGTAGTCAGGGGTATATGTCCCTAGTATATGTAGCCAGGGGTATATGTGCCCAGTATATGTAGCCAGGGGTATATGTCCCCAGTATATGTAGTCAGGGGTATATGTGCCCAGTATATGTAGTCAGGGGTATATGTTCCCAGTATATGTAGTCAGGGGTATATGTCCCCAATATATGTAGCCAGGGGTATATGTCCCCAGTATATGTAGCCAGGAGTATAGGTGCCCAGTATATGTAGTCGGGGATATATGTTCCAGAATAGGTAGCCAGGTGTGCCCCCAGCAGGAGGGGAGCAGCGTAGAGAAGAGGGAGAGCTGTGAGCACAGTGGGGAAGGGTGGATGTCTCCCCCCCCTTCCCTCACCTTAGTGCTCTCCCTCCCTCGCTCTCCCCTCCGGAACTAATGTGCGGTGGCTGGCAGGCAGCGGGCGGAACTTACCTCCGTCTCGAAGCAGGGCCAGCGTGGGATGGATTAGCTGCTACTCTGGTCTGGTCCAGACCAGAGCAGCGGCACCAGAACTTCCGGCGCTGGAGTGAGACGGAAGGTAAGCTCCGCCCACTGCCAGCCATCGCACATTAGTTCTGGAGGAGAGAGCGAGGGAAGGAGAGCACTAAGGTGGGGGAAGGGGGGGAGATGGCCCCCTTTCTCCACTGCTGCCCACAGCTCTCCCTCCTGGGCACGCGGCCGGGGGGGGGGGGGGGGCAGCGGGCGGTCAGGTGGCGAGGGGCCTCTTCAAGCCGGGGGCCCGGGTGAGACCACTTGACTCTCACCACAGCAAGCAGGAGATAAACTTTCTCAGGCTTCTTCAAGGTTTACGTTATTTATTCAAGAACAGAAATACAGATAGACACAGTTCATCATATCCTAGCCACGCCAATCTTCATGTTGCGTTACAAGCTTCTTGATTAGACTTCCTGCTGAAGTCTAATCAGGTACCTTCTTTCTAACCTAAGTTACACTAGACTACCTATGTACAGCATACATTATATCAGATTACAGAAAGGAATTAACATACTTAGAGGTCCCAGTCAGCCTCGCGAGCTAGTGCGAAAGTAAGAAGCAGAGTGAACTCTGATCGCCCACCTCGGTTTTAATACCGACTAGGAAAGAGTTAAATATGACATCATCTTCGCCATCCCCTAAATCAGACTATTGGTGGACCCACTCGTGGTGTTATCATACACACCTACTCGATTAATAATCAATGAGGCATTTGACATACATGCAGGAATGTGGGATGGATTAGCTGCTACTCTGGTCTGGTCCAGACCAGAGCAGCGGCACCAGAACTTCCGGCGCTGGAGTGAGACGGAAGGTAAGCTCCGCCCACTGCCAGCCATCGCACATTAGTTCTGGAGGAGAGAGCGAGGGAGGGAGAGCACTAAGGTGGGGGAAGGGGGGGAGATGGCCCCCTTTCTCCACTGCTGCCCACAGCTCTCCCTCCTGGGCACGCGGCCGGGGGGGGGGGGCAGCGGGCGGTCAGGTGGCGAGGGGCCTCTTCAAGCCGGGGGCCCGGGGCGATTGCCCCAGTTGCCACCCACAAAGGTGGGCTCTGTTGCCAGCTGCCTGTTACCATACCAGCTGGTGGACTCTGAGGCCTTCCGTAAATTTGTGGCCATTGGGACACCACAGTGAAATATGCCAGGCCGCAGTTATTTCTCTAAAAAGGCAATACCCAAACTGTACCATGAAGTTGAGTGGCAAGTGGCGTCATCTCTGGCACACAGCATTGGGTCAAGGGTCCATCTGACCACGGATGCCTGGTCTGCCAAGCACGGTCAGGGCAGGTACATTACTTACACAGCCCATTGGGTCAACCTGGTGACCAATGGCAAGCAGGGAGTGCATGGCTGTGCAGTGGATCTTGTGACACCTCCACGGCTTGCAGGCAGGCCTGCTGCCACCTCCTCTCCTCCTGCTAAATCCTCTTAGCTGTCGTCCTCCTCCTTGGCTGAGTGGCAGTTCAACTCTACTGGTGCTGCGATCTCCTCTCCAGCTATACAGCCCCAGCTCCCCAGGGCCTATGCTGCATGCCAGGTATGACGGTGTCATGCCATCTTAGACATGTCTTGCCTCAAAGCGGAGAGTCACACTGGAGCAGCTCTCCTGGCTGCTCTTAACAAACATGTGGATCAGTGGCTGACCCTGCATCAACTGGACATCGGCAACGTGGTGTGTGACAATGGCAGCAATCTAATTTCAGCTTTGAATTTGGGAAAGTTGACACATGTTCCCTGCATGGCACGTGTTGAATCTCATCATTCAGAGATTTGTGTCTAAGTACCCAGGCTTACAGGACGTCCTGAAGCAGGCCAGGAAGTTGTGTGGGCATTTCGGTCTTACACAGCCATGGCACGCTTTGCTGACATTCAGTGGAGAAACAACTTGCCGGTAAGATGCTTGATTTGTGATAGCCCGACTTGCTGGAATTTGACCCTGGTTATGTTCGACTGCCTGCTACAACAGGAGAAAGCCGTCACCCAGTATCTCTACAACCACAGTAGAAGGACACAGTCTGGGGAGATGAGGATGTTCTGGCCAAAGAACTGGACTCTCATGCGAATTGCTTGCAGGCTCATGCGGCCGTTTGAGGAGGTGAGTCGCAGTGAAGGCGCCATCAGCGACTTGATCCCGTATGCTTTTTACCTGGAGCGTGCCGTGTGCAGAGTGGTGGATCAAGCTGTGAACGAACGTGAACAGGAACAGGAACAGGAGGAAGAGTTGTCGGATCAATTCTCATGAAGAACGAGATGTTTCCTCAACAGCTGCGGCAGCACAGAGAGTGGAGGAGGAGGAGGAAGAGTTGTGTGGGGAAGAGGAGTCAGACTCAGATGATGAGGAGGTGTTTTTTTGTAGGAGGAGGAGGCAGAAGAACAACAGCAGCAGGCGTCGCACCTTCCCGTGGTATTGTTCGTGGCTGTGGGGAGGAGGAGAACTTACCTGACGTCACTGAGGAAGAGCAAGACGAGATGGATAGTAGGTCTGTATCCAAATTTGTGCAGATGGCATCTTTTATGCTGTCCAGCCTGTTGAGGGACCCCTGTATAAAAAAACTCAAGGGGAATGAACTGTACTGGGTGGCCACGCTACTAGACCCTGGGTATAGGCAGAAAGTGGCGGAGATATTACCAACTCACCTGAAGGCAGAAAGTATGAAGCACATGCAGAACAAGCTGGCAACTATGCTTTACAGTGCATTTAAGGGTGATGTCACAGCACAACTGGATAAAGATACCACTGCCAGTAATCCTCCTCCGATGTACACGCAGGCAAGGACAGGACGCTCCAGCGATCTCATGGTGATGTCGGACATGCGGACATTCGTTAGTCCAAAGCCTCGCCTTAGCCCTTCCGGATCCACCCTCCACTAACGCCTCAACCAGCAGGTAGCCTACTGCCTGGCCTTCAGTGTGGATGTAGACACCATGAGCAGCGATGAACCCTTGGACTACTGGGTGCACAGGCTTGACCTGTTGCCAGAGCTGTCCCAATTTGCCATCCAACTTCTGTCTTGCTGAAATATTATATTTTGATAAAGTTTAATTGACAAGGATCCTGTTGATTAGACTTATGTCTGAGGTTATTTAACTAGTGGAAGTAATCTCCCATTTGGAAATATTGTAAGGTGAACAAGGGATCTATGGAAAGGTGGTTTGGCTTCTATTATAGTTCAAGAGTCTTTATCATCTCTTTTCGGTCTTAAAAAGTTGTTTAAAGGAGAAGCATATGCCATTCCGACCCTCATAGTAATACGAGATGCTTTCTCCCCCACAAGGTAGCTAGCCATCTGGTTTCTATTATTGAGAGTTGGGGGTAGGGAAATTCCTTGAGCTAGAGCTGGGCAAAGTAACTTGTGTAATTCTCTTTCAAACGTCTGAATAGGGTTACATGAGGAAGCTAACAAGATTGTATTTGTATAATAATTATAGTATCTTTAGAATAGTGAGTTATATGTAAGAAAATATATATAGTTAGTAATAAGTAGATAGATTATAATATTAAGTACATTTGTTTAGTATATAAATTTATATGTGTTAGTAGATAGAACTAAAGTATCATTTGAATCAACCAATCAGAAGGCAGCTTGGAATCTGAGACGTCAGAAGCTAGGTTATTATTTAAATAAGGAGAAGGGGGGTTGAGTGGTCACACACACGCTGGTCATTCTTAGATGGACTTTGAACTGATGCATACATATTTAAGTCCTATTCTCACAGACATTTCAAGACAAAGAAACTTTATTTAATTCTTATTTTATTTAAGATCCTTAATAACTCTTTTATTTTATTTAGAAGAATTGTACTATGGACTTTGTATTTTTATATTTGAATACAATAAACCTCACTTAAAAGTTACTTTTTGCTCAAACGCTTATTCATCTGGAGAACAAAGACATCCGCTGGAAATTGTCATAAAAGCTTCAATTATAACACTTGCCCTGCCTCAAGCGTCCTGTCAGAAAGGACCTTCAGCGCAGCTGGAGGCATTGTCACTGAGAAGAGAAGTCGCCTAAGTCACAAAAGTGTTCAGTACCTCACCTCTATCAAAATGAATGAGGCATGGATCCCGGAGGGATACCGCCCGCCGAAGACTAAGTCAGTCCCCACACACAGTAGCTCTGCCTGACTGGCTGCCTGCCCCAATACTAAGTTGCTCCCCACACAGCACCTCTGCCCACAGGCCACTTGACTGCCTTCTCCGCCACCACCAACAGGGTCCAGGACACCAGGCGGCAGCGGGCGCTATAATAATTTTTCTGGTGCGTGTATGTGCCTGCCTAATTTTTCTGGCTGCACTGCAGCTGCAACAACAAAACAAAAGGCATGTAGATGTGCCAATTCCCCTTCATGATCGTCACCTTGGTGCAGTGAAGGGGCTTGCGTATCACAATGAAGCAATGACTGCCAGCTATATGAGTGTCTCGGGGGGTGGCACACCAAAGTTAATAAAGTCGTTGCTTCATTGTGGACAGACCAAATTCGATCAGCTGGACAGTCACTGTTCTGTCATTGACCTACCTCAGCCCGACCATATGGGCTGGAAAACCGCCATCACCTGCACTCTCGTCATGGTGCGCACCAGTCCAGCATGGCCGTCACTATACAAACAGCTGTTTGCAGTCACTGCATACCTTTCACTGCATCTGTGACTGCACATTGCAATATACCTGGCAGTCAGTGCATACCTTTCACTTGAATGAATGGATGGCATACTTGCCCTCCATGACAGATTGTCGTTAAAGGACTTAGGAGGCGAAATTAGGAAAAAAAGTTAATCACCTGCCTCATCTTTTAAGGCACGGAGGACGCCGTCCGCGCCCTTCGTGCCGATCCGCCGGGTCCCCCCGCTCATTAGCCCCCCCGGGCCGGCTTCCGATCCCATGGCCCGGGTTGGGCTCTCCTGCCTCTCCTAAAGTAGCCGCTTGCTCTGGCCGCGGCTGTGCAGTCCGCATAGCCGCGAGTGCGGCTGCGCAGCTCTAGGGCCAACCCCCCTGATCCACGCTACATAGCGTGGATAGGGAAGGTTGGCCCTAGAGCTGCGCAGCCATACTCGCAGCTATGCGGACTGCGCAGCCGCGGCCAGAGCAAGCGGCCATTTTAGGAGAGGCAGGAGAGCCCGGGTCATGGGGTAGGGAGCCGGCCCGGGTGGCTAATGAGCGGGGGGGCCCAGCGGATCGGCACGAAGGGCGCAGACGGCGTCCTCCGTGCCTTAAAAGAACACCTCAGTGTCCGTGATGGATGCTCGGCCACGTGGCTCGAACCTGTCCTTGGCCGAACGTTCGGCCGAATGTGGCCGTACGTTCGGTCGAACACGCGTCTCGCGCTGTGATTGGCCGAGCGGGTCACGTGTTCGGGTGCATAAATACCCGAACGCGCGTGATCGGCGCCATTTGCTTTGGGGTTTAGCTTTAGGTAGGTAGGGAGTTCAGCGTAGCGTACTGTCTGCCAGTGCCAGCCACAGGGCCCCAGCCTCCAGCCTCACCGCTGACAGCAGCACCAACAGAGCCTCACTGCTAGCCAGGCCAGCCACAGTGCCCCAGCCTCATGCTGATAGCAGCACCCACAGAGCCTCACTGCTAGCCAAGCCAGCCACAGGGCCCCAGCCTCACCACTGACAGCAGCAGCCACAGGGCATCACTGCCAGCCAGGCCAGCCACAGGGCCCCAGCCTCACCGCTGACAGCAGCACCCACAGGGCCTCACTGCCAGCCAGGCCAGCCACAGGGCCCCAGCCTCACCGCTGACAGCAGCACCCACAGGGCCTCACTGCCAGCCAGGTTGGGGGTATGTTTATTTAAAAATGTCCTAAGTCTATAATATTTAAGCTTATCTGTTTCTGGAATATGAAATATGGATACTAAATCTTCAAATGGCCTTAAGCTACCTTCCACCAAGAGATCATATAATTTTGTTATACCTTTCTCCACCCAATTATCTAATGAAAGATTGTTCAGGGCCAGTGATAAATTGACTAATGGGATATCAATCATTATTGCCAATGGGTCTTTACAACTAAGGATAATCAATTCCTTCCAAATTCTAATCATATTGGCAGTAATGGGGTTAGAGATCTTTAAAGGGATCTTCCAGTTAAGTCTAGATTCCAGATATGAAGTAGTGTTGGGTGAACAGTGTTCGCCACTGTTCGGGTTCTGCAGAACATCACCCTGTTCGGGTGATGTTCGAGTTCAATCGAACCCCTGATGGTGTTCGGCCAAACCGTTCGGCCATATGGCCGAACTAAGAGCGCATGGCCGAACGTTCCCCAAACGTTCGGCTAGCGCTGTGATTGGCCGAACGGGTCACGTGGTTCGGACCCGAACGCGCTCTGATTGACCAAACGGGTCATGTGGTTCGGGTAGATAAATACCCGATCCACGTCATTTCTCCGCCATTTGTCTGTGGGTTTAGCTTTGGGTAGGCGGGCAGGGTAGTTCTCTCTCCAGCCAGGCTAGCCAGGGTCCCCCCAGTCATTGTGTCGCTGCTGGGAACAGTAGTACACCGCTCACCCACACTATATAGCATTGTGTTTACTGCCACTCTGTGTACACCGCTCACCCACCACTGTATAGCATTGTGTTTACTGCCACTCTGTGTCTCTGCTGGGAACAGTAGTACACCGCTCACCCGCCACTGTATAGCATTGTGCTCTGTGTCGCTGCTGGGAATAGTAGTACACCGCTCACCCACAACTGTATAGCATTGTGCTCTGTGTCGCTGCTGGGAACAGTAGTACACTGCTCACCCACCACTGTATAGCATTGTGCTCTGTGTCGCTGCTGGGAATAGTAGTACACCGCTCACCCACCACTGTATAGTATTGTGCTCTGTGACGCTGCTGGGAATAGTAGTACACCGCTCACCCACCACTCTATAGCATTGTGCTCTGTGTCGCTGCTGGGAATAGTAGTACACCGCTCACCCACCACTGTATAGCATTGTGCTCTGTGTCGCTGCTGAGAACAGTAGTACACCGCTCACCCACCACTGTATAGCATTGTGCTCTGTGTCGCTGCTGGGAATAGTAGTACACCGCTCACCCACCACTGTATAGCATTGTGCTCTGTCTCGCTGCTGGGAACAATAGTACACCGCTCACCCACCACTGTATAGCATTGTGCTCTGTGTCGCTGCTGGGAATAGTAGTACACCGCTCACCCACCACTGTATAGCATTGTGCTCTGTGTCGCTGCTGGGAATAGTAGTACACCGCTCACCCACCACTGTATAGCATTGTGCTCTGTGTTGCTGCTGGGAATAGTAGTACACCGCTCACCCACCACTGTATAGCATTGTGCTCTGTGTCGCTGCTGGGAATAGTAGTACACCGCTCACCCACCACTGTATAGCATTGTGCTCTGTGTCGCTGCTGGGAATAGTAGTACACCGTAGTGATGCTCAAATACCCCTTTTTAAAATTCGAGTTTGGTCGAATTCGAATAGTAAATTATTCGAGGTCAGTCGAATATTCGAGTCGAATAATTTTTACTATTCGATTCGACCTCGGACTTCGAGCTCACTATTCGAGTCGGTATTCGAGCTCACTATTCGAGCTGACTATTCGAATTGGCCTTAAATAGCTTCCAACACTTGTTTTGAGGGTGAATGATGCAAGAAACATCTTTTTTTCCAAGTAACAACAGCAAGTGATTATGTGGGGATGTTCCTTTAAAAAAAAATGTGGAAAGAGAAGTTGTGTCCTTAATTTTGTTCAGTAGTGTTACTGTATATACTTGTTCTTCTTCTTCTTTATCTTTCTTCTTCTTCTTCTAGATCTTCTTCTTCTATATCTTCTTCTTCTTCTTCTATATTGTCTTCTTCTTCTTCTTCTTCTTCATCTTCTTCTTCTTCTTCTTCATCATCTTCTTCTTCTTCTTCTTCATCATCTTCTTCTTCTTCTTCATCATCTTCTTCTTCTTCTTCTTCATCATCTTCTTCTTCTTCTTCATCATCTTCTTCTTCATCTTCTTCATCTTCTTCTTCTTCTTCATCTTCATCTTCTTCTTCTTCTTCATCTTCATCTTCTTCATCTTCTTCTTCTTCATCTTCTTCTTCTTCTTCATCTTCTTCTTCTTCTTCTTCATCTTCTTCTTCTTCATCTTCTTCTTCTTCTTCTTCTTCTTCTTCTTCTTCTTCTTCTTCTTCTTCTTCTTCTTCTTCTTCATCTTCTTCATCATCTTCTTCATCTTCTTCTTCTTCTTCTTCATCTTCTTCTTCTTCATCTTCTTCTTCTTCATCTTCTTCTTCTTCATCTTCTTCATCTTCTTCATCTTCTTCTTCTTTTTCATCTTCTTCTTCATCATCTTCTTCATCTTCTTCTTCATCTTCTTCTTCATCTTCATCTTCTCCTTCTCCTTCTTTTTCAATATCGTCTTCTTCTTCTTCACGTATTTCTCTTTTCAATTTTTTTTTTACAGAAATGCAGCTATTTTTGAGCGTAACAAATAGCTGGTGGGCGCACGCATGTTGGAAGCGCCATTGTATGTGCTCCCTGGCAGTGGAAACACAAAGACAGCAGGAGGTAAATTCAGCAGCAGGAGGAGGAGGATGAGTGTGTGGCAGCAGGCAGTCAATGAGGCAGGCAGCTCGCCGTGACATAATAGCCCTGGTACCTAGCGGTGATACCAGGGCTGTAAATAAACACAACAGGAGGTCCCAGACAGCGGTCGTGCAGCCCACATTGTGTCCAATACACAACTGGGACAACACAGTTTTCAACCCGGGCACCTCAGAAAAATTAAACCTTTTTTTTTTTTTTAATGGTTTGTTTGGTTTTGGTTTTGCAACCAATATAGCTATTGTTTGACGTAATAGCTGGTGGCAGAGTGGCAGCAGAAGGTAATTCTGTGTACCCTGGCAGTGGGAAACACAGACAGACAGCAACAGCAGCAGGAGGAATGGAGGAGTAATGTGAGCAGCTATTGTTTGACGTAATAGCTGGTGGCAGAGTGGCAGCAGAAGGTAAATCATCTGTGTAGTGTACCCTGGCAGTGGGAAACACAGACAGACAGCAGCAGCAGCAGCAGGAGGAGGTGTGGAGGAGTAGTGTGAGTGTGGCAGCAGGTAGGCAGCGTGACATAATAGCCCTGGTACCTAGCGGTGATACCAGGGCTGTAAATAAACACAACAGGAGGTCCCAGACAGCGGTCGTGCAGCCCACATTGTGTCCAATACACAACTGGGACAACACAGTTTTCAACCCGGGCACCTCAGAAAAATTAAACCTTTTTTTTTTTTTTTAATGGTTTGTTTGGTTTTGGTTTTGCAACCAATATAGCTATTGTTTGACGTAATAGCTGGTGGCAGAGTGGCAGCAGAAGGTAAATCATCTGTGTAGTGTACCCTGGCAGTGGGAAACACAGACAGACAGCAGCAGCAGCAGGAGGAGGTATGGAGGAGTAGTGTGAGTGTGGCAGCAGGTAGGCAGCGTGACATAATAGCCCTGGTACCTAGCGGTGATACCAGGGCTGTAAATAAACACAACAGGAGGTCCCAGACAGCGGTCGTGCAGCCCACATTGTGTCCAATACACAACTGGGACAACACAGTTTTCAACCCGGGCACCTCAGAAAAATTAAACCTTTTTTTTTTTTTTTTAATGGTTTGTTTGGTTTTGGTTTTGCAACCAATATAGCTATTGTTTGACGTAATAGCTGGTGGCAGAGTGGCAGCAGAAGAAGGTAATTCTGTGTACCCTGGCAGTGGGAAACACAGACAGACAGCAGAAGGGCAGTACACAGCAGCCCACTGTAGGTGTAAAATGTGTGGCTGCAGGCGACGTAATAGTCAAAGTGAACCAGGCTGGCTTAGTGAGCAGGAGCCAGGAGGTGGTAAAGGGTGGTAAGGCACATTAACGATGGTTCCGGCAGCCAGTTCATGTCCCCCTCTCGCCGACAACAGGGGCCAGGAACTCGCCTTCCACCCACGCCTGGTTCATCTTGAGAAACGTCAGTCTGTCCACAGACTTGTGAGACAGACGTGAGCGTTTCTCGGTGACCACGCCACCAGCTGCACTGAAGCAGCACTCGGACAGCACGCTGGAAGGGGGGCAGGACAGCACTTCCAGGGCGTACTGCGCCAGCTCGCTCCAGATCTCCATGCGCTTGACCCAATACTCCATGGGATCAACAGGGGCATCGCTGTCAAGCCCGCTGTACGACCCCATGTAGTCAGCCACCATGCGGGTCAGGCGCTGGCTGTGACTGGAGGAGGATGCTGCTGCATGCATCTCCTCTCTAGTCACTGCTGCCGGAGCCTCTACAGTCCTGTAGAGCTCGTGGCTGAGAGACAGCAGGTCTGTGGGGCGCTTGCTGCTGCTGGATGCAGGCACCTGCTGCTGCCTCTGTGCTGGCTGCTGGACAGTGGGGGTGGAAGGCTGGGGGAAGGCTTCCTCCAAGCGCTCAACAAGGGCCTGCTGCAAGCTCCTTATTTGTTGCGCTGGGTCTCCTCCTGCAGGCGGCAGGAACTGGCTCAACTTCCCCTTGAGGCGTGGGTCCAACATCATGCTGATCCAGATGTCCTCCCTCTGCTTCATCTGGATCACCCTGGGGTCCCTGCGCAGGCACGTCAGCATGTGCGCTGCCATTGGGAAGAGGCGGGCCACGTCTGCTGGCACATCGACGTCAGTGCTGTCCTCATCCTCCTCCTCTGCCGCCTCATCCTCTCTCCACCCCCGCACCAACTCAGCTGCGCTGTGCTGATCCCCCTCATCAGCAGCCAGGTCAGGGACCTCCACCAAGTCCTCCTCCTCCTCCCCCTCAGAGGTGGACTGCGCAGCTGGTTGCCGCTCCTGCTGGTCCAAGGCTGCCGCTCCCTGTTCCAGCAAAGCATCGAGGGCCCTGTTCAGCAGAGAAACCAGGGGCACCCACTCGCAGACCATAGCATGGTCCCTGCTCACCATGTTTGTGGCCTGCAGGAAGGGAGCCAGCACAAAGCACACCTGCTGCATGTGCCTCCAGTCATCATCGGGGACGATGGACGGGATGTTGCTGGTCTTGTCCCTTCTCTGAGCTGCGGAAACAGTGGCCAGGGCAAGGTACTGTTTGAAAGCGTGCCTCTGTTCAACCAGACGCTCCAACATCGCCAGGGTGGAGTTCCAGCGAGTCGGAACGTCAAGGATCAGCCGATGGCGTGGCAGATCCAGCTCCTTTTGCACGTCTTCCAGGCTCGCACAGGCTGCAGCCGAGCGCCGGAAGTGACGCACAACATTCCTTGCCGTTTCCAGCAGTTCGCCCATCCCCTGGTAGGTGCGCAGGAACTTCTGCACCACCAGGTTCAGCACGTGGGCAAGACAGGGGATGTGGGTCAGGTTTCCCCTGTCTATTGCGGCAACCAGATTGGCCCCATTGTCGGCCACCACCTCTCCGACTCTGAGGCCTCTGGGGGTCAGCCAAATCCTCTCCTGCTCCTGGAGTTTGGCCAACACATGGGTTGCCGTCAGCTTGGTCTTCCCAAGGCTGACCAAGTGCAGCAGCGCTTGGCAGTGGCGGGCCTTCACGCTGCTGCTGAGGCGGGGGGTTTGGCCAGGTGTGCCGGAGGATGGCAGAGGATCGGAGGAACCTGCTGCAGTTCCCCTGACCCTGCGGGGTGGCACCACCCACTGTGTTGCTGCTGCTGCTGTGCCCGCTGCTGCTCTCCCATCCTCACCCCCTTCCACCAAGCTGACCCAGTGGACAGTGAAGGACAGGTAGCGGCCTGTCCCGAAGCGGCTGCTCCAGGAGTCCATGGTGACGTGGACCCTTTCACCAACCGCGTGCTCCAGCCCTCGCTCCACATTGGCCATCACAAAGCGGTGCAGTGCAGGAATGGCCTTGCGGGAGAAAAAGTGTCTGCTGGGGAGCTGCCAGTCTGGGGCTGCGCAAGCAAGCAGCGCACGAATGTCGCTCCCCTCCTGCACGAGCGTGTACGGCAGGAGTTGGGAGCACATGGCCCGTGCCAGCAAGCCATTCAGCTGCCGCACGCGACGGCTGCTGGGAGGCAGAGCCCTAACCACCCCCTGGAAGGACTCGCTCAAAAGGCTCTGGCGTGGCCTTTTGCTGGCACGGGAATCAGCAGACACAGCGGAGGAGGCCACTGAGGACTGGCTGCCAGAACAGGCCTCAGTGTCGGCGGCAGGAGTTGCAGAGGGGGGAGGAGCAGTGCGTTTCCGCACTCCTGCTGGTGCTGCTGGAGGAGCAGGAGGGCGGGTGGCTGCTGTTGCTGCTGCTGCTGAAGGCTGTGCAGTGATGGGTGTGGTGCCACTGCCAGCACCAGATGCCTTCAGCCTCTGGAACTCCTGATGCTGGTGGAAATGTTTTGCAGCAAGGTGGTTGATGAGCGAGCTGGTGCAGAACTTTAAGGGGTCTGCACCTCTGCTCAACTTCCGCTGACAGTGGTTGCAAGTGGCGTACTTGCTGTACACTGTGGGCATGGTGAAAAAGCGCCAGATTGGAGACAGAAACATCCCCCTACGGCATGGAAGCGCTGCTGCCTGTCTCCCTGTGGTGGTTGGGGGTGGTGCTTGGGGGGCTTGGGTGCGGCTGGTGGTGGTACTGGCAGATGCTGCTGCTGCTGCTGCTGAGCCTGAGACACCAGCAGGCTGTGGGACCTGCCTACTGCTGCTGCCAATGCTTGCAATGATGCGCCTCCTTGCAAGGCCCACAAGAGCATCCTCCTCCTCCTCCTCAGAGCTGCTGAGGACGACATCCCCTGGAGGTGGTGGCACCCAGTCTCTGTCTGTCACCGGGTCATCAACATCCTCCCCCTCCTGAAACATGTCCTGCTGGGATGAGGACCCCCCAAACTCCTCTCCTGATGCATGGATGGGCTGCTTGACTGTCGCCACAGTCTTGCTGTCCAATCCCTCATCCCCCAAAGTGCCCATCAGCATCTCCTCCTCAAGATCGCCAACAACAGCAGACAATTTACTCATGATGCCTGGGGTCAAAAGACTGCTGAATGACAGGTCGGCGAGTGACGGTGAACTGGCCTCCTCCCCAGACCCTGCTGGGCGGCTGCTGCGAACAGGGGTGGTGGTGGTGGTGGTGAGGGTGGAGGCCTCAGATGCAGAGCTGATGGCGGGCTGCTCATCCTCCGTCATGAGTTGCACCACAGTGTCTGCATGCTTTTCCTCAATGGGACGTTTCTGACCCGGCTGGAGGAAAATGGGAGCAGGTGCTACACGCTGCTGCTGCTGTGTCTCTGCAGCGTGAGTTGCAGATGCTCCTGCTGGGCGGCGCCCAAGGCGTCCACGGCCAGTGGCTATGGGAGGAATGTTAGCCACTGACGCTGCTGCTGCTGCTGCGGAACTGTGCATGGTGGCGCGCCCGCGGCCGCGGCTTGCCACAATGCTGCTCCCTCTCCTCCTGATTCCCTTGCTGCCCTTCCCCTTGCCCAAACCGCGCTGGCTGCCACTTCCAGACATCTTCAATGTTTTGGGCGTATAGACAAAAGTTTTTTAAAAGGGCGGGTGAAAAGTGGGGTACTTTAATGGAGTGGGTTGGTTGGTGAGGTGACTGAGTGAGTGTCCCCTAGTACAGTAAGTAAGTAGTAACAGTCAGGAAGTACAACTAGCAGTTACAATAATCAGTAGTAATCACAAGTAAATTTAGTGTGTGTACACTCAGACAGTGAGTGCACGCACGCAGGAGCTAGTAGCCTATGAACACAGTGACTGAGTGTCCTAGACTCCTAGTACAGTAAGTGTAAGTAGTAACAGTAAGTAGAACTAACTAATTACAATAATCAATCAGCGATCAGAAGGAAATGGAGTGTGGGTGTGTGTACACTCAGACAGTGAGTGCACGCACGCAGGAGCTAGTAGCCTATGAACACAGTGACTGAGTGTCCTAGACTCCTAGTACAGTAAGAGTAAGTAGTAACAGTAAGTAGAACTAACTAATTACAATAATCAATCAGCGATCAGAAGGAAATAGAGTGTGGGTGGTGTGTGTACACTCAGACAGTGAGTGACCGCACGCAGGAGCTAGTAGCCTATGGACAGTGACTGAGTGTCCTAGACTCCTAGTACAGTAAGAGTAAGTAGTAACAGTAAGTAGAACTAACTAATTACGATAATCAATCAGCGATCAGAAGGAAATGGAGTGTGGGTGTGTGTACACTCAGACAGTGAGTGCACGCACGCAGGAGCTAGTAGCCTATGAACACAGTGACTGAGTGTCCTAGACTCCTAGTACAGTAAGAGTAAGTAGTAACAGTAAGTAGAACTAACTAATTACAATAATCAATCAGCGATCAGAAGGAAATAGAGTGTGGGTGGTGTGTGTACACTCAGACAGTGAGTGACCGCACGCAGGAGCTAGTAGCCTATGGACAGTGACTGAGTGTCCTAGACTCCTAGTACAGTAAGAGTAAGTAGTAACAGTAAGTACAACTAACTAATTACGATAATCAATCAGCGATCAGAAGGAAATGGAGTGTGGGTGTGTGTACACTCAGACAGTGAGTGCACGCACGCAGGAGCTAGTAGCCTATGAACACAGTGACTGAGTGTCCTAGACTCCTAGTACAGTAAGAGTAAGTAGTAACAGTAAGTAGAACTAACTAATTACAATAATCAATCAGCGATCAGAAGGAAATGGAGTGTGGGTGTGTGTACACTCAGACAGTGAGTGCACGCACGCAGGAGCTAGTAGCCTATGAACACAGTGACTGAGTGTCCTAGACTCCTAGTACAGTAAGAGTAAGTAGTAACAGTAAGTAGAACTAACTAATTACAATAATCAATCAGCGATCAGAAGGAAATAGAGTGTGGGTGGTGTGTGTACACTCAGACAGTGAGTGCACGCACGCAGGAGCTAGTAGCCTATGAACACAGTGACTGAGTGTCCTAGACTCCTAGTACAGTAAGTAGTAACAGTAAGTAGAACTAACTAATTACAATAATCAATCAGCGATCAGAAGGAAATGGAGTGTGGGTGTGTGTACACTCAGACAGTGAGTGCACGCACGCAGGAGCTAGAAGCCTATGAACACAGTGACTGAGTGTCCTAGACTCCTAGTACAGTAAGAGTAAGTAGTAACAGTAAGTACAACTAACTAATTACAATAATCAATCAGCGATCAGAAGGAAATGGAGTGTGGGTGGTGTGTGTACACTCAGACAGTGAGTGACCGCACGCAGGAGCTAGTAGCCTATGGACAGTGACTGAGTGTCCTAGACTCCTAGTACAGTAAGAGTAAGTAGTAACAGTAAGTACAACTAACTAATTACGATAATCAATCAGCGATCAGAAGGAAATGGAGTGTGGGTGTGTGTACACTCAGACAGTGAGTGCACGCACGCAGGAGCTAGTAGCCTATGAACACAGTGACTGAGTGTCCTAGACTCCTAGTACAGTAAGAGTAAGTAGTAACAGTAAGTAGAACTAACTAATTACGATAATCAATCAGCGATCAGAAGGAAATGGAGTGTGGGTGTGTGTACACTCAGACAGTGAGTGCACGCACGCAGGAGCTAGTAGCCTATGGACAGTGACTGAGTGTCCTAGACTCCTAGTACAGTAAGAGTAAGTAGTAACAGTAAGTACAACTAACTAATTACGATAATCAATCAGCGATCAGAAGGAAATGGAGTGTGGGTGTGTGTACACTCAGACAGTGAGTGCACGCACGCAGGAGCTAGTAGCCTATGAACACAGTGACTGAGTGTCCTAGACTCCTAGTACAGTAAGAGTAAGTAGTAACAGTAAGTAGAACTAACTAATTACGATAATCAATCAGCGATCAGAAGGAAATGGAGTGTGGGTGTGTGTACACTCAGACAGTGAGTGCACGCACGCAGGAGCTAGTAGCCTATGGACAGTGACTGAGTGTCCTAGACTCCTAGTACAGTAAGAGTAAGTAGTAACAGTAAGTACAACTAACTAATTACGATAATCAATCAGCGATCAGAAGGAAATAGAGTGTGTGTTGTGTGTGTACACTCAGACAGTGAGTGCAGTGCGCACACGCAGGAGCTAGTAGCCTATATGAACAGTGACAGTGAGTGTCCCTACGGGTACAGTAAGAGTAAGTAGTAAGCAAGTACAACTAACTAACAATAATCTATCAGTAATCAGAAGGAAATAGAGTGTGTGTACACACAGACAGTGAGTGAGTGCACACACGCAGGAGCTAGCTAGTAGCCTATAAACAGTGACAGTCAGTGAGTGTCCTACTCCTAGTACAGTATAACTACAATACTATTAGTAAAGGACAGCAGAAATACTGGTATAGATGAGAGAAATAAACAGAGGACAGCTGCCCACAGAGGCAAGGCCCCCCTGAGGCCTAAACCTGTAAGCTTGCAGCAGCTGCCTGTCTCTAATGTAACACACAAGCTACTAACTAAAATACAATGTCTATCTAACTAACAACAATATAGGTGTATATGGCAGGTGTAGGTGAGCAAAAACGCTAGGTAAATGATCACAATAGAGCACTTGCTAAGCCAAAGCACAAAGGAGCAACTCACTCTCTGTACAAGTCTCAGGCAAGCATGGAGAAACGGAACATGGCGGCCGCTATTTATAGGGTAGGGGCTGGCCAGGGTCCCCCTCTGTGATTGGCTGCCGTCAGAGGGCCTGGGAGCCCTCTGATTGGCTCTAAGGACATCAATCTGGGCTATGACGCTATTCGAGCTCGGTACCGAGCTCGAATAGCGCCGGGTTGCTCGAATAGCTCGAATAGTGAATGGGCTATTCGAGTGTACTCGGATAGCCCATTCGAATAGCTCCAGCTATTCGGAGCTCGAATACCGAGCTCGAATAGCTGAAAAAGAGCTCGAATATTCGAGCTACTCGAATATTCGAGCTCTGCTGAGCACTACACCGCTCACCCACCACTGTATAGCATTGTGCTCTGTGTCGCTGCTGGGGACAGTAGTACACCGCTCACCCACCACTGTATAGCATTGTGCTCTGTGTCGCTGCTAGGAATAGTAGTACGCCGCTCACCCACCACTGTATAGCATTGTGCTCTGTGTCGCTGCTGGGAACAGTAGTACACTGCTCACCCACCACTGTATAGCATTGTGCTCTGTGTCGCTGCTGGGAATAGTAGTACACCGCTCACCCACCACTGTATAGCATTGTGCTCTGTGTCGCTGCTGGGAATAGTAGTACACCGCTCACCCACCACTGTATAGCATTGTGCTCTGTGTCGCTGCTGGGAACAGTAGTACACCGCTCACCCACCACTGTATAGCATTGTGCTCTGTGTCGCTGCTGGGAATAGTAGTACACCGCTCACCCACCACTGTATAGAATTGTGCTCTGTGTCGCTGCTGGGAACATTAGTACACCGCTCACCCACCACTGTATAGCATTGTGCTCTGTGTCGCTGCTGGGAATAGTAGTACACCGCTTACCCACCACTGTATAGCATTGTGCTCTGTGTCGATGCTGGGAATAGTAGTACACCGCTCACCCACCACTGTATAGCATTTCTGTACTGCCACTGTACTGCTGCCAGTCAGCGTGTACTTTAAGGATAAGTGAAATGAAGAAGAAATCCTGTGAAAGAGGGAGGGGCAAGGGAAGAGGTGTTTCCCCTGGCGGTTCACGTACAGGCCACAGTGGAGCACCGAAGAAAACCCACTCAATACCGCCCATGTTGTCCAGGAAATCAACCCTCACAAATCCAAAAGAACAGGACCAGATAATTAATTGGATGACCTCTCAAGCGTCCAGCAGTGGGTTAAGCAGCACCAGCACATCACGCACGAGGTCCGAGTCCTCAGCCAGTTACAAGGAGCCAGTGGGCACAAAGCTGACACAACCGGCAGCGACACCACGCACACAACTGCCAAATAACCAGTCCGAAGAATTTCCTCAGGACACAATGGGGTATTCGCAGGAGCTATTCCCAGCCCAACAAACTTCCACCTTTCAAAGGTCAATGGAACAGCCAGAAATTTTGTGCCCGGATTCACAACCATTTACTGTGGGAAATGTACCGCGCACTGAAATGCAAGGCGAGTCCGAGGACTTTGAAACCCAAATCCCAGAGCAAGTTGGGCAGGAGGGGTTTCAATTGCAGGAGGTCGGCCGAGAAGATCTGAAAGACGACGTTGGAGTGAGCTGCGTAGAGGTTGTTCTGGGGAGCTCTACTCCACGGCGGCGGCCCACAATCACATATGACGAGTTTGAGGAGATGGAAGTGGAGGGTTTGGACATTGTGGACACAGACCCAGATTTTGTATGTGAAGGAGAACATCGCCGTCGTAGCAGCATAGATGAGTCTGTTGAAGAACCCACTGCTGCACGAGTTCGCCTTGTGCCACAAGGTAGGCGGCGCGAAATTTCAGGCACCACAAGCGTGGAAGTTCAAGTGAGACGCAAAAGAGGCGCAAACAGAAATCACCAGCAAGGCAGGTGCTCCAAAGTCTGTCCTTTCTTTGAAGACTGCAGTGAGGATGGTACCATGGTGATTTGCAAGGTGTGCAAGACCCGCCTGAGCAGGGGGAAAAATATTAACAACCTCTCCACCACCAGCATGACCCGCCACATGGTATCCAAACATCCCACTCTGTGGGCAAACGCGGCAGGACAGGGTACCAGCAACACTGCCTCCCTTGGGGTCACCAGACTCACCACCAGACCCTCCACAGCAGCAGCAGTAGCCCAGCCATTGCGTGGTTCACAACAACATTCACAAACATCAGACGACGCTGACACTGTCACTTTCTCTTGTGCTCTTGAGGTCTCCCAGTCTTCATCAAACACAACAACCAACAGCCCTTCAGTGTGCAGCCCTACGGTTCAGTTGTCTGTCTCGGAGATGTTTGAGCGCAAGAGGAAATTGCCAGCAAATGACCCCCGGGCCGTGGCACTAACAGCCAGCATAGCCAAGCTTCTGGCCTGCGAAATGCTGCCATATCGAGTGGTGGAGACAAACAGCTTCAAGGGCATGATGTCAGTGGCCATCCCACGTTACGTGGTTCCCAGCCGCTACCACTTTGCGCGCTCTGCAGTGCCTGAGTTGCATGAGCACGTGGTCAGCAAAATAACCCGAAGCTTGAAGAATGCCGTTGCCTGCAAGGTTCACCTCACCACTGACACCTAGACGAGTGCGTTCGGCCAGGGTCGATACATCTCCCTTATCGTGCACTGGGTGAACCTTGTGGAGCCTGGCAGCAATTCCTCACCTGCTACGGCGCGGGTGTTGCCCACGCCACAAACAGCTGCACCGCCGTCCCTCCCACTGGATAACAACAGCAGCACCTACCTCTCTGACTCCTTCTCCTCCAACGCATCTCAAAGCTGTACCTCATCCGGAAACGCTAACCCAGCAGCAGTAGGATCGTGGAAGCAGTGCAGTACAGATGTTGGCATGCGTCAGCAAGCGTTGCTGAAGCTGATCTGCCTTGGGGATAAGCAGCACACAGGGGAGGAAATTTGGAGGGGAATAAAGGAACAGACGGATTTGTGGCTGGCACCGCTGGACCTGAAACCGGGCATGGTTGTGTGTGATAATGGGAGTGATCTCATTCGCGCTTTAAGGTTGGCTAAGCTGACACCCATCCCTTGCCTGGCGCACGTGATAATCCTAGCAGTTCAGCGGTTCCTGAAGACATACCCAGGCGTGGCCGATCTTCTGTTGAAGGTGCGACAAGTGGCCAAACATTGTAGAAATTCCAGTACTGCTTCGGGGGCACTCGCCAAGATGCAGGAGTGCTTCAATCTCCCCCACCATCACTTGCTGTGTGATGTCCCTACGCGCTGGAATTCTACGCTGCACATGCTAGCCCGCTTTTGCGAGCAGAAGAGTGCAGTGGTCCAGTACATGACGGCGCAGTACCGAGGCGCATCCGGACAGCTGCCAAGCTTCTGTGGATCCGATTGGGTCAACATGTTGGACATCTGCCAAGTCCTCCAAAATTTTGAGCAATCCACGTTGCTTGTGAGCAGTGACAACTCTTCAGTCAGCATTACCATACCACTGCTGTGTTTACTGAAGAAGTCAATGTTGAAATCAAGGAAACAGCTGTCATGATGCAACTGGGGGAATCTGAAGGAGAAAACGATCAGCGTGATGATACCAACATCAGGCCATCTGCCTCAGGAAACGCTGGCCCCAGCAGCTATGACGAAGAAGAGGAGGAGGAACAGCTGGAGTTGGAGCAGGAATTTCATGCCACCACTGACGAGGGCCAGAGCGGTGCACGTTGGACTTCCACAATTCAGCGCGAATGGTCAGCAGAAGCAGACCAGGAAGAAGGTGACGACTATGATGCATCACAACTATCACAACGCTCACAAGAGGATGATGAGGATTCTGGCAGGACTCATGGCTCAATTCATGCTAGACTGCATTGAACGCGACCCACGCATTGTGCACATTCTGGACAACACCAATTACTGGGTTTATACCCTTCTGGATCCACGGTACAAACACAATGTTCCAAAACTGCTTGAAGAAAGAGTCAGACAGGTCAAAATTGAGCAATACCAGCAGGCCCTTGTGGAGACTTTAGAGAGGAGATTGACATCCTCCCCCTCCTCTAACCAGTTGTACGCCGACAGACTGACTTCCGCAAACCCAGGACGACCAGGAGGGCAGCAAACAACACAAGCCGCAGCTAGTGCCCAAAAGGGAATGGTATCGGCAGTGTCCTTGGAGTGGGAACATTTTCTGACACCCATGCAGCAGCCCACAGAACAGCAAGCGTGCAGATCCACCTCCAACACCGATCGCCTGGAGAAGATGGTCAAGGACTACATGTGTAACGGGGAAAGGGGACAGGAGATGAGGGAACATATGAATATAATAAAGCATCACCTTTCCGATTGGAAAAGGGTCCTGAACCGCATTGTGACAACAAAATTGTGGAAAAAAGGTTCCTAAGGACACACCGGTGTATGCAAAATGAAAAATTCTTTATTGGCTGAACATGAAAACGAGACCACTATTGCATCAAACAACGAAGCTAAAAAGCAACAGCGCTGTTGTCATTAAAACCAAGGCTCACCACCAACCATACTGACACACCTCCCCATACACACAAATCAGGCTTGGGGTACCCCGCATAGAGCACAAACTACAGTCCATCCGCAAAGGGCTAAGCATAGGACGGAAGCAGCGTGGAAAAGGGGCAATTGCTAAGCAAGCATGTCCAGCAACAAACGAACAGACGTGATTAAGTCTCATTCAAGGGAACCGGTATGCCTAATAACATTGCATTGACCACATGAGTGTTAATACTCACGACCTCCAACAGTCCGTCGGGAGCAATGCACTTCAGCTTCGCCTGGCTATATTATGCTAGCCGCCCAGGCAGGCTGCAGATATTGTATTCCAGAGGGGGCCCCCGCCTTGAGATGTAGTCCGGCGTGTGATCTGAGGGCACTGGCAGTTTGAGCTTCTCCTGCCGTGGAGCTGGTAGTATACACTTGCATGCAGGCGTCTAGTGTGGGAGGTCTCCACAGAGCTGAATCACTCCGGTCGCTCAGAGTCCGTCCACCAACTCGGCCCTCTCACGCAGTGTCTGTTCCCGGCGCCACAGGACGCCAGTCTCCACGTGTTCTTGCGGAGTTGCTAGCACATCATCACCTAGCGGGTCGGAGGTCAGTGGGCTGGATGGAGACTACATGTCAGATGGCATGGCTGTGTTGAACAATCCATCTGCACCCTTAAACTATTGGGTATCAAAGCTACACACCTGGCACGAACTGGCAATGTAAGCAATAGAGGTGCTGGCTTGCCCGGCAGCCAGCGTTATGTTGGAACACTGTTTCAGTGCTGCCAGAGGCATCGTCACAGATCGGCGTATCCGCCTCTCCACAGAGAATGCAGACCGTCTGACTCAAATTAAAATGAATCAATCCTGGATTGGAAACGACTATGCAACACTCCCGGACCCCAACCAAGTAACATGAACAATGAACATCTGTGATGGGTTAGCGTTTCCGGTCCCTGTTTATTGAACCTCTCATCTGTATTACATTTATGACTGCATGGCGACAAAATGCATTGCTATCCGCACGCTTCTTGTCCTCATGCAAGGCCTGGGTTGCGCCTCAAAGCGTGGCCTTCTCCTCCTGCGCCTCCTCCTGTTCCATCACGTGTGCTGCTGCTGGGTTAGCGTTGCCGGTCCCTTTTTACGGAACCTCTTATCTGTATTACATTTATGACTGCATGGCGACAAAATGCATTGCTATCCGCACGCTTCTTGTCCTCATGTAAGGTCTGGGTTGCACCTCAAAGCGTGGCCTTCTCCTCCTGCGCCTCCTCCTGTTCCATCACGTGTGCTGCTGCTGGGTTAGCTTTGCCGGTCCCTTTTTACGGAACCTCTTATCTGTATTACATTTATGACTGCATGGCGACAAAATGCATTGCTATCCGCACGCTTCTTGTCCTCATGCAAGGCCTGGGTTGCGCCTGAAAGCGTGGCCTTCTCCTCCTGCGCCTCCTCCTGTTCCATCACGTGTGCTGCTGCTGGGTTAGCGTTGCCGGTCCCTTTTTACGGAACCTCTTATCTGTATTACATTTATGACTGCATGGCGACAAAATGCATTGCTATCCGCACGCTTCTTGTCCTCATGCAAGGCCTGGGTTGTTGTGTCTCAAAGCGTGGCCTTCTACTCCTGCGCCGCCCTCCTCCTGTTCCATCACGTGTGCTGCTGCTGGGTTAGCGTTACCGGTCCCTTTTCCTGGAACCTCTTATCTGTATTACATTTATGACTGCATGGCGACAAAAAGCATGTTACCTGTGCAAAGAAAAATGACATTTTCCGCATTTAAAAGACATTTTTTCCTTTGAAACTTTACAATCAATTTTCTCAAAAACTATAAGCTCTTTTCAAATATTGTTTTTTCCTCTTGTACCCACTCCCAAGGTGCACATACCCTGCAAATTTGGGGTATGTAGCATGTAAGGAAGCTTTACAAAGCACGAAAGTTCGGGTCCCCATTGACTTCCATTTTGTTCGGAGTTCGGCGCGAACACCCGAACATCGCGGCCATGTTCGGCAAACGTTCGCGAACCCGAACATCCAGGTGTTCGCCCAACACTAATATGAAGTCATATTAAGGTGGCCATACACTGGCCCGATTCACCGCCGTTTCGACAGCAGATTCGATCACTGGGATCGAATCTGCTGCCAATCGTTTTTGCTACATGCCGAATTTAAATCCTTTTCGTCCGATCCCGTCGATCGCTCCGTGCGTAAAATTAGCGTCGATCGCCCGCGGGTAGGGAGCGCGTCGCTAGTGGCGTTCGAGTACCCGACATCCGGCGCAACAGAGCCGCATACATTACCTGCTCCGCCGAAATACCGAGCTCGAATAGCTGCAGCTATTCGAATGGGCTATTCGAGTGAACTCGAATAGCCCACTCACTATTCGAGCTGTTCGAGCAAACAGCGCTATTCGAGCTCGAATACCGAGCTCGAATAGCGTCATAGCCCAGATTGATGTCCTTAGAGCCAATCAGAGGGCTCCCAGGCCCTCTGATGGCAGCCAATCACAGAGGGGACCCTGGCCAGCCCCTACCCTATAAATAGCGGCCGCCATGTTCGATTTTTCCGTCCTTGCCTGACTTTATACAGAGAGAGATCTGCTCCTTTGTGCTTTGGCTTAGCAAGTGCTCTATAGTGGTCAACTACCTAGCGTTTTTGCTCACATACACCTGCTCTATACACCTATATTGTTGTTAGCTAGATAGAGAATGTATTTTAGTTAGTAGCTTGTGTGTTACATAGAGACAGGCAGCTGCTGCAGGCAAGCTTACACAGCTTTAGGCCTCAGGGCCTTGCCTGTGTGGGCAGCTGTCCTCCTGTCCTCTGTTAGTTTATTTCTGATCTATACCAGTGTTTCTGCTGTTTATTCTACCCTGTCTTGTCCTTTACTACTGAGTGATTATTGTATTTTGTATACTGTACTAGGAACACTCACTGTTACTGTTCATAGCTCCTGCGAGTGTGTGTGCGTGCACTGTCTGTACAGTACACAGTATTCCCTTCTACTGAATCATCTGATTACTACTGAATCTGATTATTGTATTTTCTAGTTCTTACTGTACTAGGGAGGGACACTCAGTCACTGTTCATAGGCTAGCTCCTGCGTGTGTGTGTGCGTGCACTGTCTGTAGTGTACACACACTCTATTTCCTTCTACTGAATCTGATTACTACTGATTATTTTATTTTCTAGTTAGGGGACACACTCACTGTTCACTGTTCACATTTACTGATTCCTAATGATTGTATTTTGTTTTTGTACTGTACTAGTAATCACTTAGCGATCTAATCACTTAGTGATTAGTGTCACCTCACCCACCAACCCACTCCATTAAAGTACCCCACTTTTTCACCCGCCCTTTTAAAAAACTTTTTTGTTTACGCCCAAAACATCTAAGATGTCTGGAAGTGGCAGCCAGCGCGGTTTGGGCAAGGGGAAGGGCAGCAAGGGAATCAGGAGGAGAGGGAGCAGCATTGTGGCAAGCCGCGGCCGCGCCACCATGCACAGTTCCGCAGCAGCTGCGTCAGTGGCTAACATTCCGCCTATAGCCACTGGCCGTGGACGCCTTGGGCGCCGCCCAGCAGGAGCAACTCACGCTGCAGAGACACAGCAGCAGCAGCAGCGTGTAGTACCTGCTCCTATTTTCCTCCAGCCGGATCGGAAACGTCCCATTGAGGAAAAGGATGCAGCCACTGTGGTGCAACTGATGACGGAGGATGAGCAGCCCACAGCTCTGCATCCGAGGCCTCCACCCTCACCACCACCACCACCACCACCCCTGTTCGCAGCAGCCGCCCAGCAGGGCCTGGGGAGGAGGCCAGTTCACCGTCAGTTGGCGATCTGTCATTCAGCAGTCTTTTGACCCCAGGCATCATGAGTCAATTGTCTGCTGTTGTTGGCGATTTGGAGGAGGAGATGCTGATGGGCACTTTGGGGGATGAGGGATTGGACAGCAAGACTGTGGCGACAGTCAAGCAGCCCATCCATGCATCAGGAGAGGAGTTTGGGGGGTCATCATCCCAGCAGGACATGTTTCAGGAGGGGGAGGATGATGATGATGATGATAACGTGGTGACAGACAAAGACTGGGTGCCGCCACCACCAGCACCTGGGGATGTCTCAGGCTCAGCAGCAGCAGCAGCAGCATCTGCCAGTACCACCACCAGCCGCACCCAAGCCCCCCCCCCCCCCCCCAACCACCACAGGGAGACAGGCAGCAGCGGCTTCAGGCCGTAGGGGGCTTTTCTTGTCACCAATCTGGCAATTTTTCACCATGTCCACAGTTGACAGCAAGTACGCCACTTGCAACCACTGTCAGCGGAAGTTGAGCAGAGGTGCAGACCCCTTAAAGTTCAGCACCAGCTCTCTCATCAACCATCTTGCTGCTAAACATTACCACCAGCATGAGGAGTTCCAGAGGCTGAAGGCATCTGGTGCTGGCAGTGGCACCACACCCATCACTGCACAGCCTTCAGCAGCAGCAGCAGCAACAGCAGCCACCCGCCCTCCTGCTCCTCCAGCAGCACCAGCAGGAGTGAGGAAACGCACTGCTCCTCCCCCCTCTGCAACTCCTGCCGCCGACACTGAGGCCTGTTCTGGCAGCCAGTCCTCAGTGGCCTCCTCTGCTGTCTCCGCTGGTTCCCGTGCTAGCAAAAGGCAACGCCAGAGCCTTTTGAGCGAGTCCTTCCAGGGGGTGGTTAGGGCTCTGCCTCCCAGCAGCCGTCGCGTGCGTCAGCTGAATGGCTTGCTGGCACGGGCCATGTGCTCCCAACTCCTGCCATACACGCTCGTGCAGGAGGGGAGCGACATGCGTGCGCTGCTTGCTTGTGCAGCCCCAGACTGGCAGCTCCCCAGCAGACACTTCTTTGCCCGCCAGGTCATGCCTGGCGGGCAAAGAAGTGTGGTGGGTTTTCCACTATCGTTATACCCGGTATCCAGAGTTACAAATAAATATCCGCATTATTGCCGATTCCGCAGATCGCCACATAATCGGATATATCAGCATTATTGGTGATACTGCGGATCACCAACAATCTGAATACTCTGAGTGTGCACCAAACACCACACATTGTTACAGTCACCAAACCTGGATGACTGGATCCATATGGGATCTCCGCTCACCCAATATGTTCCCCTTGACAGATCTCCCTTATTGGAACAATTATGAACATGTACCTTGAATGTGTCCTTAGACAGGATGCTAAAAAAACAAACCTTTCCTTCAGCCACCGGAACTATCGGTTTGGCTTCAGGGTGGATCTTTTGAATGGTAGCCTCGCATTCTGCGTTATTGAGCCTGCAGGCTTCTTCACTAAATTTGACTTGCCCCGGCAAACACAGGTACCTCTGTGAGAATTGCCCGCATGAGGACAACTCTACTCGTTTCACCTCCCCGTCTAGCACCAAAAAAGTTTGACCTCTCAGGTCCTGGTGTAAGACATGTGTTGAGGTGGGAACTAAGGAAGTGGCGGTGCCTAAAGGAATGTTGCACTGTTTCCATTTATTCACCCAAACATCTCGAAGCTTCCATGCAAAAGATCCTTCTCCAGAAAAATCGATATACCTCCCCTTGTCCAATCTCAGTTGCACAGGATCTTTAAGCATCTCCCTGACAAAATATGTCCCCAACTGTCCTGATTGGACCTCTTCCCCCCTTATGTCCTGAGGCACACTATGTACCAGAGGTTGGGAAGACTGTACTCTCTGCAATCTTTCAATTAAGAGTACCTCCTCACTTACCCATCTAGCATGAGGATAAGTGCTTGAATATGGACTGTGTGGTATTGTCTCATGTTGTGACCCCTGTAGTGAGGATGTTACCTGTGTGGACCCTCCCTCCGGGACCGCTCTCCCCACCCTCTTTGTCACCTGGAAAGGTGGCTTGATCTCGATTTTTACTTCTTGTTTCGAGAACCACCAACCCTCGGCTATCCAGCCTTTACGTGTGTATAGTTGTTTCAGAGGCACTCTCTGTTGGTAGCTCCAGAGTGCGATGTTGTCCCCTGCGTCTCTCCGGTAGGAGAATTGACGCCTCCTGCTCGTTCCTCTCCAATCTGGAACCATCTTACTCTGCATAACCAAGACAAGGTACCCCTGAATCACACACTCCACCTTTTGCATGTACCCATTGTAATGCAATGTACCTTTTAACAAAACTTTGGATCGGTGCATCGAATCTGGGAGTGTGACATTCAATAGCAGGTTTACACTGCCGTTCACGTCACCCTTCCAGCACACCTGACCTTCCAGACCTTTCACCCACATTGTGACATGAAATTTGTCTGCACCTGGCACTTGTTTTCTCATTAACCCCTTATTATACATGAGAATGCCCTCTCTTCGTTCTCCTAGGATGAAATGGCAACCTAGGATCACCATCAGCACGGTACTCTTCATTATAAAAGCACCACCTTGGGAAAGAAAAACATTAGCAATTTGCACTATGCTTTGCTCAGTCAGTTTTTTTAGACGTTTTCCGATCTCAGGAATCTCGTGTTTTAGTCTCTTTCCAATTTCAGGAATCTCGCTGTTCTCCAAACTCAGATTGGCCTCTGGAACCTTTCGCTTATCCGACTGACATCTCCATCTTTGCTGCCAGCACTGCAGCTGTCTCGATTCCATATTGCCCAACTCCTGAAATCAAAATACAAACAAATCAATTCTTATTAATGATTTGGGATTCGCCCTGCGGCTTGTACTCTTTACACTTTAAATTGATCAATATATACCGTAATTGATCTCGTTGCTTTATGGTTCTCATGAACTCTGTTTACTCTTATTGGTAGATTGGAGTTACAACCTCTCTCCCCTACCTAAGTACTATCCTCAGTACTTACCTGTTTAAAATCTGCTCCCGCGGACTTCACCTTTGGAAGCTCTCACCTCATTGCAGCTCCTTCCACATCCCCCCCTATCTGTCCATGAGCGGCCGTCGCATGCACAGATTACGGATGCTACACCTGTTGTTGCTTTGCAGGTGAGCCTGCAATGCTCTTACTCATTATCGCATTTACTTATCTAGAACCTCATCGCAATACCAGCTCTGCTAGAAGTTCTGTGTGTTGTACCCTCTGATCAATGTTTGCCGTGCCACTACCTAAACTACAAAAAAATGGCTGCCTCCCTGTAGGAAGGAGCACTTAACACTTACACTACACAGGGTGCAGGGCTAAGCATACCAGCGTCACATGCCTGTATGCAGATCCCTGAATGCCCACGTGGTAGGTAGTCATATGGCAAACACCGTACTGATACACTGTCACTCTGTACATGGCAATTCTTTCATTTGTATAATTGCCCCATGAACTGCTGTCAGTTCTTGTTCTTTGTGCTACCATTGATAGGAGCTGGAAAAAACATATTTGACCAATCAGTGGACGAAAAAAAAAACGCACAAAAAACAGCCCCAGCCCAGCATAGACCTCTTAGTCAAACTCTGGACCTGTCCACGACAAAAACCGGAAAAAAACGTTACCACTCTGCAGCAGCGGCGACGGAAACCCGGATTGGTCCACTCCCTTTTTTCCAATTCCGGCACCCCCTTGATGCACTGTCCCCCCTTTCCCTATTGGGAACTCATGCTGCAACACTCATTAAGGTGCCCCAATTACAGGAATAATCCCATAAGCAACTCAGTACAGACCCCTTCCTGATCTGCGCTGTTCATTGCCTCCCTGCACCTAGCTGGGAAACATTTCCTATCCGTGACCATGCTAGTCTTACGGTAATAGCTTGGTGCACGTATTCTGGCATTCCTTTCCATGGACTCAGGCTATGGGGAAATATTCTGAAATCCGAGATACTCAGTAGAATGTCTCTGTATTTCTACCCCCCTCCCTTTCAGCTGCTCTGCCCGGAGCCGCGAGCACAGCCTGACGTGACGTGGATCCCCCAGCCCCTCCTTCCCCCTGCTATGACGTGTGGGAGCCATGACTCTTGGGGGCGGGCCCTCTCCACTGCCGCCATTTTGAGTCCTGGACTGCCAGCTAAGATGGCTGGTATCAATCTATCGTAGCAACCACTTAATCCTATAAACATTAGGAGAAAAAACTAATTCAAACAGAACAAACATTTTATGCATAATTACACAGCATCGATACATAGTGCAAAAAATTCCGCCACACACACTGTCTTCAAAACCGGAGAAAACTTTGTCCCAGCTGCAATACTACAGTAGAATCACCCAGGAACCTGGAAAACTCCCTCTCTACACAAATCATCTGCAGCGTATCTCAGCCATAACTCAGAACTACTAAAGCGCGCAGCATAACTCTAAAACCACTTTAACTGTTACCATCCCAGCTAGAACTTCTTCTGAGACATTTATCAGCCAGAGCTCGCCACACAACCTAAAACAGATGCAGACATTGAAAACATGTTAGCAGCACTGACTGGAAACGCCCCGAGGAGAGACAAACAAAAAACAACTCCCCCATTATCTCAGCTGTAGCTATAACCTTACTTACACAGCCACCCAGAGACAAGGGCTGTGCTCTCTTTCCTTTCTTCTCTCCCCTTCCCTCTCATCCACTACTAACCGACTTAAACCCAGCTGGCTTCTCTCTCCAAGCTGTCCTCCCCCTACGCAGACAGCTTCTCTGTGAAAGCGAAAGAGAGAAAAAAAACAAACACAGCAAATACCACCAGCAGAAAAAAAACATGCCTGTGACAAATGTGGATATAACCACTATATAAGCTGTAACAAACATTACAGAAACATTAAAGCCCATACTATGTACGCTCTAGCAACACAGGAACATTGAATCCTAAGAAAAAATCAAAACACATAAACTCTGAAAACAGCACTATGTATTTACAACAGAGCTGCTCCTATCCTCACCCCTCCCACCACGCACGGGAGAGATGAGAAGCCAGCAGCCTCCACACTGCAATTAACACAGAATATACCTATTAACACATTATCCTCTCCTTGTTATAACACCAAATACAACACAGATAACGCCATATAACAACGTAAATCATACATGCCTGATCTGTGGACTCTTCGCAATTCATCAGCTTTCCGCAACTGTTCTCCGCGAAACTCAGATTGGACTCCGGAACGTCTGGGGGGGCTCCCACTCCCCCCACAGCGGATCGACCTCTCGCAGCACGTTGCCAGCTGGCCATCAGAGGGTTCCTTCAGATCCAATGTAGGCTGCGACCTGCAGTGCACATGCAGTCAAAGTGTAACGTCCAAGAGTTTCACCGCTGATATCCTCGAATTGCAGCCGTGTGCTTGGCTCCCGCACACTCCCCACACCAGCTTATCCGCTTGATAAGCTTTTACAGTCCGCGTCTATTCCGCTTGTTTTGCTGTGGCATATCTGGAAACTTCTTCGGCCCCCGGCCCCTGTCTGCTTGTTCTGTTAGACAGTGTTTAATTAGGGTTTAATCGGCACCATTGTTATAAACTGTTCTATATCACCTTGCTTCGACACCATTAACTTCTTACAGTTGCGTCTCACAGACTGTGAGACCACTTGACTCTCACCACAGCAAGCAGGAGATAAACTTTCTCAGGCTTCTTCAAGGTTTACGTTATTTATTCAAGAACAGAAATACAGATAGACACAGTTCATCATATCCTAGCCACGCCAATCTTCATGTTGCGTTACAAGCTTCTTGATTAGACTTCCTGCTGAAGTCTAATCAGGTACCTTCTTTCTAACCTAAGTTACACTAGACTACCTATGTACAGCATACATTATATCAGATTACAGAAAGGAATTAACATACTTAGAGGTCCCAGTCAGCCTCGCGAGCTAGTGCGAAAGTAAGAAGCAGAGTGAACTCTGATCGCCCACCTCGGTTTTAATACCGACTAGGAAAGAGTTAAATATGACATCATCTTCGCCATCCCCTAAATCAGACTATTGGTGGACCCACTCGTGGTGTTATCATACACACCTACTCGATTAATAATCAATGAGGCATTTGACATACATGCAGGAATGTGGATATTTACAAAACATGGCTGATGTTTATTGTTCTAGTGGCGGTACATGCCCAGGTCAGGGAGACCTGCGGCCTTGTCCATAGAACAGCTTCTTGGTATGTTCTAGTCCTGCTGACAGAACTGCAGATTTTCTCTCGAAGAGAAAATCCCCTTAAAGGGCAGGTCTGCTCATCAAGCCTTTTTGACTAACTCAGTCCAAATAACTGAGGCCTACTTAAATTATAACAATATGTAGCCAGGGGTATATGTGCCCAGTATATGTAGCCAGGGGTATATGTCCCCAGTATATGTAGTCAGGGGTATATGTGCCCAGTATATGCAGCCAGGGGTATATGTGCCCAGTATATGTAGCCAGAGGTATATGTGCCCAGTATATATAGTCAGGGGTATATGTCCCCAGTATATGTAGTCAGGGGTATATGTGCCAAGTATATGTAGCCAGAGGTATATGTGCCCAGTATATGTAGTCAGGGGTATATGTCCCTAGTATATGTAGCCAGGGGTATATGTGCCCAGTATATGTAGCCAGGGGTATATGTCCCCAGTATATGTAGTCAGGGGTATATGTGCCCAGTATATGTAGTCAGGGGTATATGTTCCCAGTATATGTAGTCAGGGGTATATGTCCCCAGTATATGTAGCCAGGGGTATATGTCCCCAGTATATGTAGCCAGGAGTATAGGTGCCCAGTATATGTAGTCGGGGGTATATGTTCCAGAATAGGTAGCCAGGTGTGCCCCCAGCAGGAGGGGAGCAGCGTAGAGAAGAGGGAGAGCTGTGAGCACAGTGGGGAAGGGTGGATGTCTCCCCCCCCCCTTCCCTCACCTTAGTGCTTTCCCTCCCTCGCTCTCCCCTCCGGAACTAATGTGCGGTGGCTGGCAGGCAGCGGGCGGAACTTACCTCTGTCTCGAAGCAGGGCCAGCGTGGGATGGATTAGCTGCTACTCTGGTCTGGTCCAGACCAGAGCAGCGGCACCAGAACTTCCGGCGCTGGAGTGAGACGGAAGGTAAGTTCCGCCCACTGCCAGCCATCGCACATTAGTTCTGGAGGAGAGAGCGAGGGAGGGAGAGCACTAAGGTGGGGGAAGGGGGGGGAGATGGCCCCCTTTCTCCACTGCTGCCCACAGCTCTCCCTCCTGGGCACGCGGCCGGGGGGGGGGGGGGCAGCGGGCGGTCAGGTGGCGAGGGGCCTCTTCAAGCCGGGGGCCCGGGGCGATTGCCCCAGTTGCCACCCACAAAGGCGGGCTCTGTTGCCAGCTGCCTGTTACCATACCAGCTGGTGGACTCTGAGGCCTTCCGTAAATTTGTGGCCATTGGGACACCACAGTGAAATATGCCAGGCCGCAGTTATTTCTCTAAAAAGGCAATACCCAAACTGTACCATGAAGTTGAGTGGCAAGTGGCGTCATCTCTGGCACACAGCATTGGGTCAAGGGTCCATCTGACCACGGATGTCTGGTCTGCCAAGCACGGTCAGGGCAGGTACATTACTTACACAGCCCATTGGGTCAACCTGGTGACCGATGGCAAGCAGGGAGTGCATGGCTGTGCAGTGGATCTTGTGACACCTCCACGGCTTGCAGGCAGGCCTGCTGCCACTTCCTCTCCTCCTGCTAAATCCTCTTAGCTGTCGTCCTCCTCCTCCTTGGCTGAGTGGCAGTTCAACTCTACTGGTGCTGCGATCTCCTCTCCAGCTACACAGCCCCAGCTCCCCAGGGCCTATGCTGCATGCCAGGTATGACGGTGTCATGCCATCTTAGACATGTCTTGCCTCAAAGCGGAGAGTCACACTGGAGCAGCTCTCCTGGCTGCTCTTAACAAACATGTGGATCAGTGGCTGACCCTGCATCAACTGGACATCGGCAACGTGGTGTGTGACAATGGCAGCAATCTAATTTCAGCTTTGAATTTGGGAAAGTTGACACATGTTCCCTGCATGGCACGTGTTGAATCTCATCATTCAGAGATTTGTGTCTAAGTACCCAGGCTTACAGGACGTCCTGAAGCAGGCCAGGAAGTTGTGTGGGCATTTCGGTCTTACACAGCCATGGCACACTTTGCTGACATTCAGTGGAGAAACAACTTGCCGGTAAGATGCTTGATTTGTGATAGCCCGACTTGCTGGAATTTGACCCTGCTTATGTTCGACTGCCTGCTACAACAGGAGAAAGCCGTCACCCAGTATCTCTACAACCACAGTAGAAGGACACAGTCTGGGGAGATGAGGATGTTCTGGCCAAAGAACTGGACTCTCATGCGAATTGCTTGCAGGCTCATGCGGCCGTTTGAGGAGGTGAGTCGCAGTGAAGGCGCCATCAGCGACTTGATCCCGTATGCTTTTTACCTGGAGCGTGCCGTGTGCAGAGTGGTGGATCAAGCTGTGAACGAACGTGAACAGGAACAGGAACAGGAGGAAGAGTTGTCGGATCAATTCTCATCAGAACGAGATCTTTCCTCAACAGCTGCGCAGCACAGAGGGTGGAGGAGGAGGAGGAGGAGGAAGAGTTGTGTGGGGAAGAGGAGTCAGACTCAGATGATGAGGAGGTGTTTTTTTGGAGGAGGAGGCGGCAGAAGAACAACCGCAGCAGGCGTCGCACCTTCCCGTGGTATTGTTCGTGACTGTGGGGAGGAGGAGAACTTACCTGACGTCACTGAGGAAGAGCAAGACGAGATGGATAGTAGGTCTGTATCCAAATTTGTGCAGATGGCATCTTTTATGCTGTCCAGCCTGTTGAGGGACCCCTGTATAAAAAAACTCAAGGGGAATGAACTGTACTGGGTGGCCACGCTACTAGACCCTGGGTATAGGCAGAAAGTGGCGGAGATATTACCAACTCACCTGAAGGCAGAAAGTATGAAGCACATGCAGAACAAGCTGGCAACTATGCTTTACAGTGCATTTAAGGGTGATGTCACAGCACAACTGGATAAAGATACCACTGCCAGTAATCCTCCTCCGATGTACACGCAGGCAAGGACAGGACGCTCCAGCGATCTCATGGTGATGTCGGACATGTGGACATTCTTTAGTCCAAAGCCTCGCCTTAGCCCTTCCGGATCCACCCTCCACTAACGCCTCAACCAGCAGGTAGCCTACTGCCTGGCCTTCAGTGTGGATGTAGACACCATGAGCAGCGATGAACCCTTGGACTACTGGGTGCACAGGCTTGACCTGTTGCCAGAGCTGTCCCAATTTGCCATCCAACTTCTGTCTTGCCCTGCCTCAAGCGTCCTGTCAGAAAGGACCTTCAGCGCAGCTGGAGGCATTGTCACTGAGAAGAGAAGTCGCCTAAGTCACAAAAGTGTTCAGTACCTCACCTCTATCAAAATGAATGAGGCATGGATCCCGGAGGGATACCGCCCGCCGAAGACTAAGTCAGTCCCCACACACAGTAGCTCTGCCTGACTGGCTGCCTGCCCCAATACTAAGTTGCTCCTCACACAGCACCTCTGCCCACAGGCCACTTGACTGCCTTCTCCGCCACCACCAACAGGGTCCAGGACACCAGGCGGCAGCGGGCGCTATAATAATTTTTCTGGTGCGTGTACGTGCCTGCCTAATTTTTCTGGCTGCACTGCAGCTGCAACAACAAAACAAAAGGCATGTAGATGTGCCAATTCCCCTTCGTGATCGTCACCTTGGTGCGATGAAGGGGCTTGCGTATCACAATGAAGCAATGACTGCCAGCTATATGAGTGTCTCGGGGGGTGGCACACCAAAGTTAATAAAGTCGTTGCTTCATTGTGGACAGACCAAATTCAAACAGCTGGACAGTCACTGTTCTGTCATTGACCTACCTCAGCCCGACCATATGGGCTGGAAAGCCGCCATCACCTGCACTCTCGTCATGGTGCGCACCAGTCCAGCATGGCCGTCACTACACAAACAGCTGTTTGCAGTCACTGCATACCTTTCACTGCATCTGTGACTGCACATTGCAATATACCTGGCAGTCAGTGCATACCTTTCACTTGAATGAATGGATGGCATACTTGCCCTCCATGACAGATTGTCGTTAAAGGACTTAGGAGGCGAAATTAGGAAAAAAAGTTAATCACCTGCCTCATTTTTTAAGGCACGGAGGACGCCGTCCGCGCCCTTCGTGCCGATCCGCCGGGTCCCCCCGCTCATTAGCCCCCCCGGGCCGGCTCCCGATCCCATGGCCCGGGTTGGGCTCTCCTGCCTCTCCTAAAGTAGCCGCTTGCTCTGGCCGCGGCTGTGCAGTCCGCATAGCCGCGAGTGCGGCTGCGCAGCTCTAGGGCCAACCCCCCTGATCCACGCTACATAGCGTGGATAGGGAAGGTTGGCCCTAGAGCTGCGCAGCCATACTCGCAGCTATGCGGACTGCGCAGCCGCGGCCAGAGCAAGCGGCCATTTTAGGAGAGGCAGGAGAGCCCGGGCCATGGGGTAGGGAGCCGGCCCGGGTGGCTAATGAGCGGGGGGGGGGCCCAGCGGATCGGCACGAAGGGCGCAGACGGTGTCCTCTGTGCCTTAAAAGAACACCTCAGTGTCCGTGATGGATGCTCGGCCACGTGGCTCGAACCTGTCCTTGGCCGAACGTTCGGCCGAATGTGGCCGTACGTTCGGTCGAACACGCGGCTCGCGCTGTGATTGGCCGAGCGGGGCACGTGTTCGGGTGCATAAATACCCGAACGCGCGTGATCGGCGCCATTTGCTTTGGGGTTTAGCTTTGGGTAGGTAGGGAGTTCAGCGTAGTGTACTGTCTGCCAGTGCCAGCCACAGGGCCCCAGCCTCCAGCCTCACCGCTGACAGCAGCACCAACAGAGCCTCACTGCTAGCCAGGCCAGCCACAGTGCCCCAGCCTCATGCTGACAGCAGCACCCACAGAGCCTCACTGATAGCCAAGCCAGCCACAGGGCCCCAGCCTCACCACTGACAGCAGCAGCCACAGGGCATCACTGCCAGCCAGGCCAGCCACAGGGCCCCAGCCTCACCGCTGACAGCAGCACCCACAGGGCCTCACTGCCAGCCAGGCCAGCCACAGGGCCCCAGCCTCACCGCTGACAGCAGCACCCACAGGGCCTCACTGCCAGCCAGGTTGGGGGTATGTTTATTTAAAAATGTCCTAAGTCTATAATATTTAAGCTTATCTGTTTCTGGAATATGAAATATGGATACTAAATCTTCAAATGGCCTTAAGCTACCTTCCACCAAGAGGTCATATAATTTTGTTATACCTTTCTCCACCCAATTATCTAATGAAAGATTGTTCAGGGCCAGTGATAAATTGACTAATGGGATATCAATCATTATTGCCAATGGGTCTTTACAACTAAGGATAATCAATTCCTTCCAAATTCTAATCATATTGGCAGTAATGGGGTTAGAGATCTTTAAAGGGATCTTCCAGTTAAGTCTAGATTCCAGATATGAAGTAGTGTTGGGCGAACAGTGTTCGCCACTGTTCGGGTTCTGCAGAACATCACCCTGTTCGGGTGATGTTCGAGTTCAATCGAACACATGATGGTGTTCGGCCAAACCGTTCGGCCATATGGCCGAACTAAGAGCGCATGGCCGAACGTTCCCCGAACGTTCGGCTAGCGCTGTGATTGGCCGAACGGGTCACGTGGTTCGGACCCGAACGCGCTCTGATTGACCAAACGGGTCATGTGGTTCGGGTAGATAAATACCCGATCCACGTCATTTCTCCGCCATTTGTCTGTGGGTTTAGCTTTGGGTAGGCGGGCAGGGTAGTTCTCTCTCCAGCCAGGCTAGCCAGGGTCCCCCCAGTCATTGTGTCGCTGCTGGGAACAGTAGTACACCGCTCACCCACACTATATAGCATTGTGTTTACTGCCACTCTGTGTACACCGCTCACCCACCACTGTATAGCATTGTGTTTACTGCCACTCTGTGTCTCTGCTGGGAACAGTAGTACACCGCTCACCCGCCACTGTATAGCATTGTGCTCTGTGTCGCTGCTGGGAATAGTAGTACACCGCTCACCCACAACTGTATAGCATTATGCTCTGTGTCGCTGCTGGGAATAGTAGTACACCGCTCACCCACCACTGTATAGTATTGTGCTCTGTGACGCTGCTGGGAATAGTAGTACACCGCTCACCCACCACTGTATAGCATTGTGCTCTGTGTCGCTGCTGGGAATAGTAGTACACCGCTCACCCACCACTGTATAGCATTGTGATCTGTGTCGCTGCTGAGAACAGTAGAACACCGCTCACCCACCACTGTATAGCATTGTGCTCTGTGTCGCTGCTGGGAATAGTAGTACACCGCTCACCCACCACTGTATAGCATTGTGCTCTGTCTCGCTGCTGGGAACAATAGTACACCACTCACCCACCACTGTATAGCATTGTGCTCTGTGTCGCTGCTGGGAATAGTAGTACACCGCTCACCCACCACTGTATAGCATTGTGCTCTGTGTCGCTGCTGGGAATAGTAGTACACTGCTCACCCACCACTGTATAGCATTGTGCTCTGTGTCGCTGCTGGGAATAGTAGTACACCGCTCACCCACCACTGTATAGCATTGTGCTCTGTGTCGCTGCTGGGAATAGTAGTACACCGCTCACCCACCACTGTATAGCATTGTGCTCTGTGTCGCTGCTGGGAATAGTAGTACACCGCTCACCCACCACTGTATAGCATTGTGCTCTGTGTCGCTGCTGGGAATAGTAGTACACGGCTCACCCACCACTGTATAGCATTGTGCTCTGTGTCGCTGCTGGGAATAGTAGTACACCGCTCACCCACCACTGTATAGCATTGTGCTCTGTGTCGCTGCTGGGAATAGTAGTACACCGCTCACCCACCACTGTATAGCATTGTGCTCTGTGTCGCTGCTGGGAACAGTAGTACACCGCTCACCCACCACTGTATAGCATTGTGCTCTGTGTCGCTGCTGGGAATAGTAGTACACCGCTCACCCACCACTGTATAGCACTGTGCTCTGTGTCGCTGCTGGGGACAGTAGTACACCGCTCACCCACCACTGTATAGCATTGTGCTCTGTGTCGCTGCTGGGAATAGTAGTACGCCGCTCACCCACCACTGTATAGCATTGTGCTCTGTGTCGCTGCTGGGAACAGTAGTACACCGCTCACCCACCACTGTATAGCATTGTGCTCTGTGTCGCTGCTGGGAATAGTAGTACACCGCTCACCCACCACTGTATAGCATTGTGCTCTGTGTCGCTGCTGGGAATAGTAGTACACCGCTCACCCACCACTGTATAGCATTGTGCTCTGTGTCGCTGCTGGGAACAGTAGTACACCGCTCACCCACCACTGTATAGCATTGTGCTCTGTGTCGCTACTGGGAATAGTAGTACACCGCTCACCCACCACTGTATAGAATTGTGCTCTGTGTCGCTGCTGGGAACATTAGTACACCGCTCACCCACCACTGTATAGCATTGTGCTCTGTGTCGCTGCTGGGAATAGTAGTACACCGCTCACCCACCACTGTATAGCATTGTGCTCTGTGTCGCTGCTGGGAATAGTAGTACACCGCTCACCCACCACTGTATAGCATTTCTGTACTGCCACTGTACTGCTGCCAGTCAGCGTGTACTTTAAGGATAAGTGAAATGAAGAAGAAATCCTGTGAAAGAGGGAGGGGCAAGGGAAGAGGTGTTTCCCCCGACGGTTCACGTACAGGCCACAGTGGAGCACCGAAGAAAACCCACTCAATACCGCCCATGTTGTCCAGGAAATCAACCCTCACAAATCCAAAAGAACAGGACCAGATAATTAATTGGATGACCTCTCAAGCGTCCAGCAGTGGGTTAAGCAGCACCAGCACATCACGCACGAGGTCCGAGTCCTCAGCCAGTTACAAGGAGCCAGTGGGCACAAAGCTGACACAACCGGCAGCGACACCACGCACACAACTGCCAAATAACCAGTCCGAAGAATTTCCTCAGGACACAATGGGGTATTCGCAGGCGCTATTCCCAGCCCAACAAACTTCCACCTTTCAAAGGTCAATGGAACAGCCAGAAATTTTGTGCCCGGATTCACAACCATTTACTGTGGGAAATGTACCGCGCACTGAAATGCAAGGCGAGTCCGAGGACTTTGAAACCCAAATCCCAGAGCAAGTTGGGCAGGAGGGGTTTCAATTGCAGGAGTCCGGCCGAGAAGATCTGGAAGACGACGTTGGAGTGAGCTGCGTAGAGGTTGTTCTGGGGAGCTCTACTCCACGGCGGCGGCCCACAATCACATATGACGAGTTTGAGGAGATGGACGAGGAGGGTTTGGACATTGTGGACACAGACCCAGATTTTGTATGTGAAGGAGAACATCGCCGTCGTAGCAGCACAGATGAGTCTGTTGAAGAACCCACTGCTGCACGAGTTCGCCTTGTGCCACAAGGTAGGCGGCGCGAAATTTCAGGCACCACAAGCGTGGAAGTTCAAGTGAGACGCAAAAGAGGCGCAAACAGAAATCACCAGCAAGGCAGGTGCTCCAAAGTCTGTCCTTTCTTTGAAGACTGCAGTGAGGATGGTACCATGGTGATTTGCAAGGTGTGCAAGACCCGCCTGAGCAGGGGGAAAAATATTAACAACCTCTCCACCACCAGCATGACCCGCCACATGGTATCCAAACATCCCACTCTGTGGGCAAACGCGGCAGGACAGGGTACCAGCAACACTGCCTCCCTTGGGGTCACCAGACTCACCACCAGACCCTCCACAGCAGCAGCAGTAGCCCAGCCATTGCGTGGTTCACAACAACATTCACAAACATCAGACGACGCTGACACTGTCACTTTCCGGAGTAGTGCTCTTGAGGTCTCCCAGTCTTCATCAAACACAACAACCAACAGCCCTTCAGTGTGCAGCCCTACGGTTCAGTTGTCTGTCTCGGAGATGTTTGAGCGCAAGAGGAAATTGCCAGCAAATGACCCCCGGGCCGTGGCACTAACAGCCAGCATAGCCAAGCTTCTGGCCTGCGAAATGCTGCCATATCGAGTGGTGGAGACAAACAGCTTCAAGGGCATGATGTCAGTGGCCATCCCACGTTACGTGGTTCCCAGCCGCTACCACTTTGCGCGCTCTGCAGTGCCTGAGTTGCATGAGCACGTGGTCAGCAAAATAACCCGAAGCTTGAAGAATGCCGTTGCCTGCAAGGTTCACCTCACCACTGACACCTGGACGAGTGCGTTCGGCCAGGGTCGATACATCTCCCTTATCGTGCACTGGGTGAACCTTGTGGAGCCTGGCAGCAATTCCTCACCTGCTACGGCGCGGGTGTTGCCCACGCCACAAACAGCTGCACCGCCGTCCCTCCCACTGGATAACAACAGCAGCACCTACCTCTCTGACTCCTTCTCCTCCAACGCATCTCAAAGCTGTACCTCATCCGGAAATGCTAACCCAGCAGCAGTATGATCGTGGAAGCAGTGCAGCACAGCTGTTGGCATGCGTCAGCAAGCGTTGCTGAAGCTGATCTGCCTTGGGGATAAGCAGCACACAGGGGAGGAAATTTGGAGGGGAATAAAGGAACAGACGGATTTGTGGCTGGCACCGCTGGACCTGAAACCGGGCATGGTTGTGTGTGATAATGGGAGTGATCTCATTCGCGCTTTAAGGTTGGCTAAGCTGACACCCATCCCTTGCCTGGCGCACGTGATAATCCTAGCAGTTCAGCGGTTCCTGAAGACATACCCAGGCGTGGCCGATCTTCTGTTGAAGGTGCGACAAGTGGCCAAACATTGTAGAAATTCCAGTACTGCTTCGGGGGCACTCGCCAAGATGCAGGAGTGCTTCAATCTCCCCCACCATCACTTGCTGTGTGATGTCCCTACGCGCTGGAATTCTACGCTGCACATGCTAGCCCGCTTTTGCAAGCAGAAGAGTGCAGTGGTCCAGTACATGACGGTGCAGTACCGAGGCGCATCCGGACAGCTGCCAAGCTTCTGTGGATCCGATTGGGTCAACATGTTGGACATCTGCCAAGTCCTCCAAAATTTTGAGCAATCCACGTTGCTTGTGAGCAGTGACAACTCTTCAGTCAGCATTACCATACCACTGCTGTGTTTACTGAAGAAGTCAATGTTGAAATCAAGGAAACAGCTGTCATGATGCAACTGGGGGAATCTGAAGGAGAAAACGATCAGCGTGATGATACCAACATCAGGCCATCTGCCTCAGGAAACGCTGGCCCCAGCAGCTATGACGAAGAAGAGGAGGAGGAACAGCTGGAGTTGGAGCAGGAATTTCATGCCACCACTGACGAGGGCCAGAGCGGTGCACGTTGGACTTCCACAATTCAGCGCGAATGGTCAGCAAAAGCAGACCAGGAAGAAGGTGACGACTATGATGCATCACAACTATCACAACGCTCACAAGAGGATGATGAGGATTCTGGCAGGACTCCTGGCTCAATTCATGCTAGACTGCATTGAACGCGACCCACGCATTGTGCGCATTCTGGACAACACCAATTACTGGGTTTATACCCTTCTGGATCCACGGTACAAACACAATGTTCCAAAACTGCTTGAAGAAAGAGTCAGACAGGTCAAAATTGAGCAATACCAGCAGGCCCTTGTGGAGACTTTAGAGAGGAGATTGACATCCTCCCCCTCCTCTAGCCAGTTGTACGCCGACAGACTGACTTCCGCAAACCCAGGACGACCAGGAGGGCAGCAAACAACACAAGCCGCAGCTAGTGCCCAAAAGGGAATGGTATCGGCAGTGTCCTTGGAGTGGGAACATTTTCTGACACCCATGCAGCAGCAGCCCACAGAACAGCAAGCGTGCAGATCCACCTCCAACACCGATCGCCTGGAGAAGATGGTCAAGGACTACATGTGTAACGGGGAAAGGGGACAGGAGATGAGGGAACATATGAATATAATAAAGCATCACCTTTCCGATTGGAAAAGGGTCCTGAACCGCATTGTGACAACAAAATTGTGGAAAAAAGGTTCCTAAGGACACACCGGTGTATGCAAAATGAAAAATTCTTTATTGGCTGAACATGAAAACGAGACCACTATTGCATCAAACAAGGAAGCTAAAAAGCAACAGCGCTGTTGTCATTAAAACCAAGGCTCACCACCAACCATACTGACACACCTCCCCATACACACAAATCAGGCTTGGGGTACCCCGCATAGAGCACAAACTACAGTCCATCCGCAAAGGGCTAAGCATAGGAGGGAAGCAGCGTGGAAAAGGGGCAATTGCTAAGCAAGCATGTCCAGCAACAAACGAACAGACGTGATTAAGTCTCATTCAAGGGAACCGGTATGCCTAATAACATTGCATTGACCACATGAGTGTTAATACTCACGACCTCCAACAGTCCGTCGGGAGCAATGCACTTCAGCTTCGCCTGGCTATATTATGCTAGCCGCCCAGGCAGGCTGCAGATATTGTATTCCAGAGGGGGCCCCCGCCTTGAGATGTAGTCCGGCGTGTGATCTGAAGGCACTGGCAGTTTGAGCTTCTCCTGCCGTGGAGCTGGTAGTATACACTTGCATGCAGGCGTCTAGTGTGGGAGGTCTCCACAGAGCTGAATCACTCCGGTCGCTCAGAGTCCGTCCACCAACTCGGCCCTCTCACGCAGTGTCTGTTCCCGGCGCCACAGGACGCCAGTCTCCACGTGTGCTTGCGGAGTTGCTAGCGCATCATCGCCTAGCGGGTCGGAGGTCAGTGGGCTGGATGGAGACTACATGTCAGATGGCATGGCTGTGTTGAACAATCCATCTGCACCCTTAAACTATTGGGTATCAAAGCTACACACCTGGCACGAACTGGCAATGTAAGCAATAGAGGTGCTGGCTTGCCCGGCAGCCAGCGTTATGTCGGAACGCTGTTTCAGTGCTGCCAGAGGCATCGTCACAAATTGGCGTATCCGCCTCTCCACAGAGAATGCAGACCGTCTGACTCAAATTAAAATGAATCAATCCTGGATTGGAAACGACTACGCAACACTCCCGGACCCCAACCAAGTAACATGAACAATGAACATCTGTGATGGGTTAGCGTTTCCGGTCCCTGTTTATTGAACCTCTCATCTGTATTACATTTATGACTGCATGGCGACAAAATGCATTGCTATCCGCAAGCTTCTTGTCCTCATGCAAGGTCTGGGTTGCACCTCAAAGCGTGGCCTTCTCCTCCTGCGCCTCCTCCTGTTCCATCACGTGTGCTGCTGCTGGGTTAGCGTTGCCGGTCCCTTTTTACGGAACCTCTTATCTGTATTACATTTATGACTGCATGGCGACAAAATGCATTGCTATCCGCACGCTTCTTGTCCTCATGCAAGGCCTGGGTTGTTGTGTCTCAAAGCGTGGCCTTCTCCTCCTGCGCCGCCCTCCTCCTGTTCCATCACGTGTGCTGCTGCTGGGTTAGCGTTACCGGTCCCTTTTCCTGGAACCTCTTATCTGTATTACATTTATGACTGCATGGCGACAAAAAGCATGTTACCTGTGCAAAGAAAAATGACATTTTCCGCATTTAAAAGACATTTTTTCCTTTGAAACTTTACAATCAATTTTCTCAAAAACTATAAGCTCTTTTTCAAATATTGTTTTTTCCTCTTGTACCCACTCCCAAGGTGCACATACCCTGCAAATTTGGGGTATGTAGCATGTAAGGAAGCTTTACAAAGCACGAAAGTTCGGGTCCCCATTGACTTCCATTTTGTTCGGAGTTCGGCGCGAACACCCGAACATCGCGGCCATGTTCGGCAAACGTTCGCGAACCCGAACATCCAGGTGTTCGCCCAACACTAATATGAAGTCATATTAAGGTGGCCATACACCGGCCCGATTCACCGCCGTTTCGACAGCAGATTCGATCACTGGGATCGAATCTGCTGCCAATCGTTCGCGCTACATGCCGAATTTCGATCCTTTTCGTCCGATCCCGTCGATCGCTCCGTGCGGAAAATTAGCGTCGATCGCCCGCGGGTAGGGAGCGCGTCGCTAGTGGCGTTCGAGTACCCGACATCCGACGCAATAGAGCCGCATACATTACCTGCTCCGCCGAAATACCGAGCTCGAATAGCTGCAGCTATTCGAATGGGCTATTCGAGTGAACTCGAATAGCCCACTCACTATTCGAGCTATTCGAGCAAACAGCGCTATTCGAGCTCAAATACCGAGCTCGAATAGCGTCATAGCCCAGATTGATGTCCTTAGAGCCAATCAGAGGGCTCCCAGGCCCTCTGACAGCAGCCAATCACAGAGGGGACCCTGGCCAGCCCCTACCCTATAAATAGCGGCCGCCATGTTCGGTTTTTCCGTCCTTGCCTGACTTTGTACAGAGAGAGATCTGCTCCTTTGTGCTTTGGCTTAGCAAGTGCTCTATAGTGGTCAACTACCTAGCGTTTTTGCTCACATACACCTGCTCTATACACCTATATTGTTGTTAGCTAGATAGAGATTGTATTTTAGTTAGTAGCTTGTGTGTTACATAGAGACAGGCAGCTGCTGCAGGCAAGCTTACACAGCTTTAGGCCTCAGGGCCTTGCCTGTGTGGGCAGCTGTCCTCCTGTCCTCTGTTAGTTTATTTCTGATCTATACCAGTGTTTCTGCTGTTTATTCTACCCTGTCTTGTCCTTTACTACTGAGTGATTATTGTATTTTGTATACTGCACTAGGGACACTCACTGTTACTGTTCATAGCTCCTGCGAGTGTGTGTGCGTGCACTGTCTGTACAGTACACAGTATTCCCTTCTACTGAATCATCTGATTACTACTGAATCTGATTATTGTATTTTCTAGTTCTTACTGTACTGGGGAGGGACACTCAGTCACTGTTCATAGGCTAGCTCCTGCGCAGTAGCGTCCCTACCATAGGGCGGCAGGGGGCGCCCCGCACCGGGTGTCGGGCGCCCCAGGGGGTGTCATCAAGGCCTCCCACAGAGGCCTGTGCAGGACAGGAGGGGGAAGCAGCACGGAAAGGAGGGGTGGCGGGGAAAGCGGCGGGGAGGGGGGCCGGACCCCCCACCTCCCTCACCTGGGTCCCCTCCTTCTGGTGCTTCCCCCTCCTAATTAGCAGCAGCGGGCAGCAGCGGGCAAGAGGACTTACTCACCTCCTTCCTGCGTTCCAGGCGATGGCAAATAGCGTCACCGTCACGTGACGCTGGTCTCCGCCTTCTCCACCGCTCACTGTGCTTCCTGATTGGCGGAAGCACAGTGAGCAACAGAGAAGTTGGAGACCAGCGTCGCGTGAGGATGACGTTATGCGCCGCCGGTATCGCCAGGAGCAGGTGAGTGAGTCTTCTTCGCCGCTCCTGCCCGCTGCTGCTAATTAGGAGGGGGAAGCGCCAGAAGGAGGGGGACCCAGGTGAGGGAGGTGGGGGGTCCGGCCCCCCTCCCCGCCACCCCTCCTTCCAGGCTTTCCTCACACTGGGGGCAACTAAACTAGCTATACTGGGGGCAATTATACTAGCTATTCTGGGGGCAATTATACTAGCTATTCTGGGGGCAACTGTACTGGCTATACTGGGGGCAACTAAACTAGCTATACTGGGGGCAACTAAACTAGCTATACTGGGGGCAGCTATACTGGGGGCAACTAAACTAGCTATACTGGGGGCAGCTATACTGGGGGCAACTAAACTAGCTATACTGCAGGCAACTAAACTAGCTATACTGGGGGCAGCTATACTGGGGGCCAGCTATACTGGGGGCAACTAAACTAGCTATACTGGGGGCAGCTATACTAGCTATACTGGGGACAGCTATACTGGGGGCAGCTATACTAGCTATACTGGGGGCAACTATACTAGCTATACTGGGGGCAGCTATACTAGCTATACTGGGGGCAGCTATACTAGCTATACTGGGGGCAGCTATACTAGCTATACTGGGGGCAGCTATACTAGCTATACTGGGGGCAGCTATACTGGGGGGCAGCTATACTAGCTATACTGGGGGCAGCTATACTGGGGGCAGCTATACTAGCTATACTGGGGGCAGCTATACTGGGGGCAGCTATACTGGGGGCAACTATACTAGCTATACTGGGGGCAACTATACTAGCTATACTGGGGGCAGCTATACTAGCTATACTGGGGGCAGCTATACTAGCTATACTGGGGGCAGCTATACAGGGGGCAAATATACTAGCTATACAGGGGGCAAATATACTAGCTATACAGGGGGCAACTATTGACGATTAAAGTGTTTTGTGGACAGGTCTGCCACACGATTGCATGTATTTTCTGGTCAAATCTGCTACATGATTGCATGTATTTTCTGGGCAAATCTGCAGACATGATTGCATGTATTTTCTGGGCAAATCTGCCGACATGATTGCATGTATTTTCTGGGCAAATCTGCCGACATGATTGCATGTATTTTCTGGGCAAATCTGCCGACATGATTGAACGTATTCTCTGGGGAAATCTGCAGACATGATTGCATGTATTTTCTGGGCAAATCTGCCGACATGATTGAACGTATTCTCTGGGCAAATCTGCCGACATGATTGCATGTATTTTCTGGGCAAATCTGCCGACATGATTGCATGTATTTTCTGGGCAAATCTGCCGACATGATTGAACGTATTCTCTGGGGAAATCTGCAGACATGATTGCATGTATTTTCTGGGCAAATCTGCCGACATGATTGAACGTATTCTCTGGGCAAATCTGCCGACATGATTGCATGTATTTTCTGGGCAAATCTGCAGACATGATTGAACGTATTCTCTGGGCAAATCTGCAGACATGATTGCATGTAATTTCTGGGCAAATCTGCCGACATGATTGCATGTATTTTCTGGGCAAATCTGCCGACATGATTGAACGTATTCTCTGGGCAAATCTGCCGACATGATTGCATGTATTTTCTGGGCAAATCTGCCGACATGATTGAACGTATTCTCTGGGCAAATCTGCAGACATGATTGCATGTAATTTCTGGGCAAATCTGCCGACATGATTGCATGTATTTTCTGGGCAAATCTGCCGACATGATTGCATGTATTTTCTGGGCTAATCTGCCGACATGATTGCATGTATTTTATGGGCAAATCTGCCGACATGATTGAACGTATTCTCTGGGCAAATCTGCAGACATGATTGCATGTATTTTCTGGGCTAATCTGCCGACATGATTGCATGTATTTTCTGGGCAAATCTGCCGACATGATTGAACGTATTCTCTGGGCAAATCTGCAGACATGATTGCATGTATTTTCTGGGCAAATCTGCCGACATGATTGAACGTATTCTCTGGGCAAATCTGCAGACATGATTGCATGTATTTTCTGGGCAAATCTGCAGACATGATTGAACGTATTCTCTGGGCAAATCTGCAGACATGATTGAACGTATTCTCTGGGCAAATCTGCAGACATGATTGCATGTATTTTCTGGGCAAATCTGCAGACATGATTGAACGTATTCTCTGGGCAAATCTGCAGACATGATTGCATGTATTTTCTGGGCAAATCTGCAGACATGATTGAACGTATTCTCTGGGCAAATCTGCAGACATGATTGCATGTATTTTCTGGGCAAATCTGCAGACATGATTGAACGTATTCTCTGGGCAAATCTGCAGACATGATTGCATGTATTTTCTGAGCAAATCTGCCGACATGATTGAACGTATTCTCTGGGCAAATCTGCACACATTACGTGTATTTTCTTGAGAAAACCTGCACAATTATGTGAATTTTCTGGGGAAAGGGTCACCAAAACTTGGGCCCACTGTCTTTGCATTGCACTTTTAAAGGGAACCCGAGGTGAGAATAATATTGAGGCTGCCATATTTATCTCCTTTTAAGCAATACCAGTTGCCTGGCTGCCGTGCTGGTCCTCTGCCTCTAATTCTTTCAACCACAGACCCTGAACAAGCATGCTTGTTTCTGGTGTGATTCAGTTCACTACTGCAGCCAAATAGATTAGCAGGGCAACTAGTATTGTTTAAAAGGAAATAAATATGGCAGCCTCCATATCACTCTCACCCGGGTTCACGTCAAATTACAGTTAGCTCCGCCCTCATCCGGTCATGGCCACGCCCATTTTTTTTACCTTGTAGCACCACCCATTTTTTGCCCCTTTACTTTTTTTTTGGGGGGGGGGGGGGGTCTTATAATACCCAGCACCGGGTGTCAAATGCTGCGTGTGTGTGTGCGTGCACTGTCTGTAGTGTACACACACTCTATTTCCTTCTACTGAATCTGATTACTACTGATTATTGTATTTTCTAGTTAGGGGACACACTCACTGTTCACTGTTCACACTTACTGATTCCTAATGATTGTATTTTGTATTTGTACTGTACTAGTAATCACTTAGCGATCTAATCACTTAGTGATTAGTGTCACCTCACCCACCAACCCACTCCATTAAAGTACCCCACTTTTTCACCCGCCCTTTTAAAAAACTTTTTTGTTTACGCCCAAAACATCTAAGATGTCTGGAAGTGGCAGCCAGCGCGGTTTGGGCAAGGGGAAGGGCAGCAAGGGAATCAGGAGGAGAGGGAGCAGCATTGTGGCAAGCCGCGGCCGCGCCACCATGCACAGTTCCGCAGCAGCTGCGTCAGTGGCTAACATTACGCCTATAGCCACTGGCCGTGGACGCCTTGGGCGCCGCCCAGCAGGAGCAACTCACGCTGCAGAGACACAGCAGCAGCAGCAGCGTGTAGTACCTGCTCCTATTTTCCTCCAGCCGGGTCGGAAACGTCCCATTGAGGAAAAGGATGCAGCCACTGTGATGCAACTGATGACGGAGGATGAGCAGCCCGCCATCAGCTCTGCATCCGAGGCCTCCATCCTCACCACCACCACCACCACCACCCCTGTTCGCAGCAGCCGCCCAGCAGGGCCTGGGGAGGAGGCCAGTTCACCGTCAGTTGGCGATCTGTCATTCAGCAGTCTTTTGACCCCAGGCATCATGAGTCAATTGTCTGCTGTTGTTGGCGATTTGGAGGAGGAGATGCTGATGGGCACTTTGGGGGATGAGGGATTGGACAGCAAGACTGTGGCGACAGTCAAGCAGCCCATCCATGCATCAGGAGAGAAGTTTGGAAGGTCATCATCCCAGCAGGACATGTTTCAGGAGGGGGAGGATGATGATGATGATGATAACGTGGTGACAGACAAAGACTGGGTGCCGCCACCACCAGCACCTGGGGATGTCATCATCAGCAGCTGTGAGGAGGAGGAGGAGGATGCGCTTGTGGGCCTTGCAAGGAGGCGCATCATTGCAAGCATTGGCAGCAGTAGGCAGGTCCCACAGCCTGCTGGTGTCTCAGGCTCAGCAGCAGCAGCATCTGCCAGTACCACCACCAGCCGCACCCAAGCCGCCCCCCCCCCCCAACCACCACAGGGAGACAGGCAGCAGCGGCTTTAGGCCGTAGGGGGCTTTTCTTGTCACCAATCTGGCAATTTTTCACCATGCCCACAGTTGACAGCAAGTACGCCACTTGCAATCACTGTCAGCGGAAGTTGAGCAGAGGTGCAGACCCCTTAAAGTTCAGCACCAGCTCTCTCATCAACCATCTTGCTGCTAAACATTACCACCAGCATGAGGAGTTCCAGAGGCTGAAGGCATCTGGTGCTGGCAGTGGCACCACACCCATCACTGCACAGCCTTCAGCAGCAGCAGCAGCAACAGCAGCCACCCGCCCTCCTGCTCCTCCAGCAGCACCAGCAGGAGTGAGGAAACGCACTGCTCCTCCCCCCTCTGCAACTCCTGCCGCCGACACTGAGGCCTGTTCTGGCAGCCAGTCCTCAGTGGTCTCCTCTGCTGTCTCCGCTGGTTCCCGTGCTAGCAAAAGGCAACGCCAGAGCCTTTTGAGCGAGTCCTTCCAGGGGGTGGTTAGGGCTCTGCCTCCCAGCAGCCGTCGCGTGCGTCAGCTGAATGGCTTGCTGGCACGGGCCATGTGCTCCCAACTCCTGCCATACATGCTCGTGCAGGAGGGGAGCGACATGCGTGCGCTGCTTGCTTGTGCAGCCCCAGACTGGCAGCTCCCCAGCAGACACTTCTTTGCCCGCCAGGTCATGCCTGCACTGCACCGCTTTGTCATGGCCAATGTGGAGCGAGGGCTGGAGCACGCGGTTGGTGAAAGGGTCCACGTCACCATGGACTCCTGGAGCAGCCGCTTCGGGACAGGCCGCTACCTGTCCTTCACTGTCCACTGGGTCAGCTTGGTGGAAGGGGGTGAGGATGGGAGAGCAGCAGCGGGCACAGCAGCAGCAGCAACACAGTGGGTGGTGCCACCCCGCAGGGTCAGGGGAACTGCAGCAGGTTCCTCCGATCCTCTGCCATCCTCCGACACACCTGGCCAAACCTCCCGCCTCAGCAGCAGCGTGAAGCCACGCCACTGCCAAGCGCTGCTGCAGTTGGTCAGCCTTGGGAAGATCAAACTGACGGCAACCCATGTGTTGGCCAAACTCCAGGAGCAGGAGAGGATTTGGCTGTCCCCCAGAGGCCTCAGAGTCGGAGAGGTGGTGGCCGACAATGGGGCCAATCTGGTTGCCGCGATCGACAGGGGAAACCTGACCCACATCCCCTGTCTTGCCCACGTGCTGAACCTGGTGGTGCAGAAGTTCTTGCGCACCTACCAGGGGATGGGCGAACTGCTGGAAATGGCAAGGAATGTTGTGCGTCACTTCCGGCGCTCGGCTGCAGCCTCTGCGAGCCTGGAAGACGTGCAAAAGGAGCTGGAGCTGCCACGCCATCGGCTGATCCTTGACGTTCCAACTCGCTGGAACTCAACCCTGGCGATGTTGGAGCGTCTGGTTGAACAGTAGCACGCTGTCAACCAGTACCTTGCCCTGGCCACTGTGTCCGCCGCTCAGAAAAGGGACAAGACCAGCAACATCCCGTCCATCGTCCCCGATGATGACTGGGGGCACATACAGCAGGTGTGCTTAGTGCTGGCTCCCTTTCTGCAGGCCACCAACATGGTGAGCAGGGACCATGCTATGGTGTGCGAGTGGGTGCCCCTGGTTTTGTCTGCTGAACAGGGCCCTCGATGCTTTGCTGGAACAGGGAGCGGCAGCCTTGGCCCAGCAGGAGCGGCATGCAGCTGCACAGTCCACCTCTGAGGGGGAGGAGGAGGAGGACTTGGTGGAGGTCCCTGACCTTGCTGCTGATGAGGGGGATCAGCACAGTGCAGCTGAGTTGGTGCGGGGGTGGAGAGAGGATAAGGCGGCAGAGGAGGAGGATGAGGACAGCACTGCCGTCGATGTGCCAGCACACGTGGCCCGCCTCTTCCCAATGGCAGCGCACATGCTGACGTGCCTGCGCAAGGACCCCAGGGTGATCCAGATGAAGCAGAGGGAGGACATCTGGATCAGCATGATGTTGGACCCGCGCCTCAAGGGGAAGTTGAGCCAGTTCCTGCCTCCTGCAGGAGGAGACCCAGCGCAACAAATAAGGAGCTTGCAGCAGGCCCTTGTTGAGCGCTTGGAGGAAGCCTTCCCCCAGCCTTCCACCCCCACTGTCCAGCCAGCACAGAGGCAGCAGCAGGTGCCTGCATCCAGCAGCAAGCGCCCCACAGACCTGCTGTCTCTCAGCAACGAGCTCTACAGGACTGTAGAGGCTCCAGCAGTGACTACAGAGGAGGTGCATGCAGCAGGATCCTCCTCCGGTCACAGCCAGCGCCTGACCCGCATGGTGGCTGACTACATGGGGTCCTACAGAGGGCTTGACAGCGATGCCCCTGTTGATCCCATGGAGTATTGGGTCAAGCGCCTGGAGATCTGGAGCGAGCTGGCGCAGTACGCCCTGGAAGTGCTGTCCTGTCCCCCTTCCAGCGTGCTGTCCGAGCGCTGCTTCAGTGCAGCTGGTGGCGTGGTCACCGAGAAACGCTCACGTCTGTCTCACAAGTCTGTGGACAGATGGACGTTTCTCAAGATGAACCAGGCGTGGGTGGAAGGCGAGTTACTGGCCCCTGTTGTCGGCGAGAGGGGGACATGAACTGGCTGCCTGAACCATTGTTAATATGCCTTACCACCCTTTACCACCTCCTGGCTCCTGCTCACCACTAAGCCAGCCTGGTTCAGTTTGACTATTACGTCGCCTGTAGCCACACATTTTACACCTACAGTGGGCTGCTGTGTACTGCCCTTCTGCTGTCTGTCTGTGTTTCCGACTGCCAGGGTACACAGATTTTACCTTCTGCTGCCACTCTGCCACCAGCTATTACGTCCAACAATAGCTATATGTTAAATTTGCTGTCAAAAAAAAAAAAAGTAAACCATTAAAAAAAAAAAGTTTTAATTTTTCTGAGGTGCCCTGGTTGAAAACTGTGTTGTCCCAGTTGTGTATTGGACACGATGTGGGCTGCACGACCGCTGTCTGGGACCTCCTGTTGTGTTTATTTACAGCCCTGGTATCAATGCTAGGTACCAGGGCTATTATGTCACGCTGCCTACCTACCTGCTGCCACACTCACACTACTCCTCCATTCCTCCTGCTGCTGCTGCTGTCTGTCTGTCTGTGTTTCCCACTGCCAGGGTACACAGATTTTACCTTCTGCTGCCACACTGCCACCAGCTATTACGTCCAACAATAGCTATTTGTTAAATTTGCTGTCAAAAAAAAAAAGTAAACCATTAAAAAAAAAAAGTTTTAATTTTTCTGAGGTGCCCGGGTTGAAAACTGTGTTGTCCCAGTTGTGTATTGGACACGATGTGGGCTGCACGACCGCTGTCTGGGACCTCCTGTTGTGTTTATTTACAGACCTGGTATCACTGCTAGGTACCAGGGCTATTATGTCACGCTGCCTACCTACCTGCTGCCACACTCACACTACTCCTCCATTCCTCCTGCTGCTGCTGCTGTCTGTCTGCTGTGTTTCCCACTGCCAGGGTACACAGATTTACCTTCTGCTGCCACTCTGCCACCAGCTATTACGTCCAACAATAGCTATATGTGTAATTTGCTGTAAAAAAAATAAAAATAAACCATTAAAAAATAAAAAAGGTTTAATTTTTCTGAGGTGTCCGGGTTGAAAACTGTGTTGTCCCAGTTGTGTATTGGACACGATGTGGGCTTCTCGACCGCTGTCTGGAACCTCATGCTGTGTATTTACGGCCTGGTACCACCGCTAGGTACCACAGCCTATTATGTCTCGCTGCCTGCCTCATTGACTGCCTGCTGCCACACAATCATCCTCCTCCTGCTGCTTCTCTTGCTGAATTTACCTCCTGCTGTCTGTGTGTTTCCACTGCCAGGGAGCACATACAATGGCGCTTCCACCATGCGCCACCAGCTATTACGCTCAAAAATAGCTGCATTTCTTTAAAAAAAAAATATATATACTTTTTAATACTTTGTGATATTATTTTTAGAGGTGTCCGGGTTGAAAACTGTGATGTCCCAGTTGTGTATTGGACACGATGTGGGCTTTACGACCGCTGTCTGGAACCTCATGCTGTGTATTTACGGCCTGGTACCACCGCTAGGTACCACAGCCTATTATGTCTCGCTGCCTGCCTCATTGACTGCCTGCTGCCACACAATCATCCTCCTCCTGCTGCTTCTCTTGCTGAATTTACCTCCTGCTGTCTGTGTGTTTCCACTGCCAGGGAGCACATACAATGGCGCTTCCACCATGCGCCACCAGCTATTACGCTCAAAAATAGCTGCATTTCTTTAAAAAAAAAAAATAGAAGAGAAATAAGTAAAGAAGAAGAAGACGATATAGAAGAAGAAGATATAGAAAAAGAAGAAGAAGAAATAGAAAAATAATAATAATAAGAAGATATAGAAAAAGAAGAAGAAGAAATAGAAAAATAATAATAATAATAATAAGCTATAGAAAAAGAAGATATAGAAAAAGAAGATATAGAAGAAGAAGATGAAGAAGAAGATGAAGAAGAAGAAGATGAAGAAGAAGAAGAAGATGAAGAAGAAGACGAAGAAGAAGAAGAAGAAGAAGATATAGAAGAAGAAGAAGAAGAAGAAGAAGAAGAAGAAGAAGAAGAAGAAGAAGAAGAAGAAGAAGAAGAAGAAGAAGAAGAAGAAGAAGAAGAAGATATAGAAGAAGAAGAAGAAGATATAGAAGAAGAAGAATAAGAAGAAGAAGAAGAAGAAGAAGAAGAAATAGAAGAAGAAGAAGAAGAAGAAGAAGAAGAAGATATAGAAGAAGAAGATATAGAAGAAGAAGAGGAAGAAGAAGAAGAAGATATAGAAGAAGAAGAAGAAGATATAGAAGAAGAAGAAGAAGAAGATATAGAAGAAGAAGATATAGAAGAAGAAGATATAGAAGAAGAAGAAGAAGAAGAAGAAGAAGTATACAGTACTGAACAGAATTTTGGACACAACTTCTCTTTTCACCTTTTTTTTTTTTTAAAGGAACATCCCCACATAATCACTTGCTGTTGTTACTTGGAAAAAAAGATGTTTCTTGCATCATTCACCCCCAAAACAAGTGTTGGAAGCTATTTAAGGCCAATTCGAATAGTCAGCTCGAATAATGAGCTCGAATACCGACTCGAATAGTGAGCTCGAATTTCGAGGTCGAATCGAATAGTAAAAAATATTCGACTCGAATATTCGACCGACCTCGAATAATTTACTATTCCAATTCGACCTAACTCGGATAATAAAAAGGGGTATCCGAGCATCCCTGTTGGGCAGAGATATCTCAGGTTTCCGGATGCACAACAAAATGTCATCTGCAAACAAACTTAATTTTGACTCAGACTCATTTAATTGAATTCCCTGTATCTTTCTATTGTCTCTTATCCTCTGTGCTAACGGTTCTAATGATAAAATGTATATAAGGGGAGACAATGGACAGCCCTGTCTTGTTCCATTGCTAATGTTAAATGAAGCAGATAAACTTCCTGATGACAATACTCTTGCTGACCGCTGAGTATATAAGGCCATAATTGATCTGTGTATCCTTCCTATACAACCAAATTTTTCCAAAACGGCTGACATATAATTCCAATTTACTCTGTCGAACGCCTTCTCCGCATCCAAAGAGATGAAGAGAGAAGGCGTCCGACAGAGCTTAACCTGATGGAGCAAGGTCATCACCCTTCTGGTACCATCACTGGTCCCTCTACCTTGTACAAACCCCACCTGATTGTAACGATCGGTGAAGCACAGAGAGGATCTGATTACCAGTGATCTGCAGAATCACTGGGAATACAGATGTATACCAGATTATACGTGATCTGCAGTATCACTGATAATCCGATATTCTAGCTAACCTCTGTTCACCTGAGTAGGGTGTAGTGTTAGGTGCAACAATAACACTTAGAGGACTAGGTCTCAGTGCAGCAAGGAGTACTGCACAGATTCCTTCCGCAGACCTGAGCTCTCCAAGACGGGAGGAGTAAGACTGACAGTAGGAAGGACAGACTGAAAGTAACCTTCAGGAGGAAGGATCACTAACAGAGCGAGGAACCGCCTCTAACAGTAAGGTCGGTTCTCGAGGTCGGACAAGCCAGGTCGTACACACACGGACAGATAAAGTACAAGATCAGGAGGCAAAGGTGGAGTCAAAGTACAGGCAGGGTTCAGCAACGGGGTATCAGATATATCGGGGTACAAAATCAGGAGGCAGAAGCAGAGTCAAGGAACGAGCCGGGGTTCGGCAACAGAGTATCAGAAATATCGAGGTACTAGATCAGAGTTCAGGAGGATAGTCAAGGCAGGCAAAAGCCATAACAGATAATCACAATCAAACTAGTACTTTAAGCTATCAACAGAATCTAGCTAAGTGTAGGATTACAGCTCCAGCTGGTCCCGGCACACTTGCGGATCTGACTACGGATCTGGGTGCTCCCACATATGTGATCGCACGCCAGACAAAGAGCAAGTGAACAACCAGCAGTATATATACTCTAGGACCTTTCCAGGACCTCCCTAATTGCTGGTCCAATGGGAGCAGTGGAATTTGTCAGCTGACCCAGCTGGTCAGCCGACTCCCTTCTAACTGCTATTTAAACTCTGCCTCTGTGCTCGCGCGCGTGTAAGTCTGAATCTTGGTAGACTATCAGTCCCAGCCACACCAGTACTGTCATGCAATGTATCTAGAGCGGGGGCCGCCTCTGATGCGGATTCCACTGTTACCAATGCGGACTCCGCCGCACTGCCTATGCAGCATGCAGCGTTTTTTCCGCGTTGTGACGCCATGCTGGACGCGGAAACAGCCGCCTCACCTCGAGAGACGGCGGCCTTTCCGCGTTTCCTTACAGTACCACCCCCCCCCCGAGGAGTGGACTCCGGACAACTCCCACCAGGCTTCCCGGGATGTAAGGTATGAAACTCCCTCCTTAACTCGTCTGCATGCATGCGTGAACCCGGTACCCATTGTCTCTCCTCAATGCCGTACCCTTTCCAATGTACGAGGTACTGAACCGAGTTTTGTACCGTGCGGGAATCTAAAATCTTTTCCACTTCATACTCAGGTTGGGCATCCACCAACACAGGAGGAGGAGGAGTGGGACCCACCTGGACTGCGGGTTTAAGAAGTGATACGTGGAAGGACCTTACCCCCCGCATGCTGGTGGGAAGGTCAACGGTATAAGTGACATTATTAATCTTTTTTGCTACCGGAAATGGACCGACAAACCTGGGGCCTAATTTATCTGAGAGCTGTTTCAGGGCCAAATGACGTGTGGACACCCAAACCAAGTCTCCTGGCTGGAAGCTCCACTCTACTGAACGTTTTATGTCAGTTTGACCCTTCTGAGTAAAAAACACCTTTTGTAAACTATCTCTCACCGTGCGCCAAATGTCTTTAAAAGACCTCTGCCAGGCCTCCAGAGCTGGAAACGGGGTGGAGGCCACTGGCAACGGTGAGAACTTGGGCAATCTTCCAGACACAACCTGAAACGGAGAGAATCCGGTGGAGGAGCTTTTCAAATTGTTTTGTGCGAATTCCGCGAAGGGCAGAAATTTGACCCAATCGCTCTGTGTCTCCGCAACATAGCACCTCAAAAATTGCTCCAATGACTGGTTGATTCTCTCCGTCTGTCCATTTGTCTGTGGGTGGTAGCCCGATGAAAATGACAGCTTCATGCCCATTTGTTGGCAGAATGCCCTAAAGAATCTAGAAACGAACTGGACTCCCCGATCCGACACTATATTTTCCGGAATGCCGTGCAGCCGGAACACATGTGTAATAAACAGGTCAGCCAACTCCTGGGCCGAGGGGAGTCCTTTCAAGGGCACGAAATGGGCCATTTTGCTGAAGCGGTCAACTACCACCCAAATGACCGACATACCTTCTGACTTGGGAAGTTCACCCACAAAATCCATGGACAAATGAGTCCATGGTTCACTCGGGGTGGGTAAAGGCTGCAAGGTACCCACAGGTGCCAGCCGGGAGGGTTTACTCTTGGCACAAATTGCACATTCCCTCACAAATTCCTTGCAATCTGCTGCCAAGGACGGCCACCAGGCGCATCTGGCTACCAGATCCTGAGTTCTAGATGCCCCAGGATGCCCAGCATTTTTATGCGCATGGAACATCTCTAGAACCTGGAGACGGAACGGTAGTGGAATGAACAGTACCCCTGCGGGCTTCCCTTCCGGGATGTCTTGTTGAAAGGGAATTAAAGTCCCCTTCAAATCCTCCCAAGTCTCAGTTGCGGCTAGTACCAACCTCTGGGGAATAATAGTCTCTGGAATGGAGGACTGTGCTGTCTCTGACTCGAAGCACCGGGATAAAGCATCCGCCTTGACATTTTTGCTACCCGGGGTGTACGTAATAATGAAAGAGAACCTGGAGAAAAATAATGACCAACGGGCCTGACGGGGGCTCAACCTTTGTTTATTTGTTTATTTCTTGTTGGGATGGAGAGTGGGTATTAGGATCTTCATCTAAATTATATAATTTCCTATAATATACTGCCAGGGCCTCTACTATATCTTGGGGGTGGTATACATCTATATGTGTTTGGGGGTGTTTAATCTTAATTATCCTCTGAGTGACTCTTCTACCTTTAATTTTACGGGCCATTGCCTTACCTGCTCTATTCCTATCTGAATACCATGTTTCTTTTAATATACTTTGCCAATTGTCATATTGGGCATACAAATTGTCTGCTAGTACCTGTCTATGCTTCTCTAATTGGGGAGCTAACTCTATCTTTTTATCAATAAATATAGATTTTTCTATTTTTTTTATTTCTTTAAAGGGACTCCGAGCTCAGAAAAAAAAGGAAAGTTGTACTCACCAGGGGCTTTCTCCAGCCCAGTGCTGGTCGGGAGGTCCCACGCCGGCGTCCTGGCTCCTCTCCTTCTCCCCGCTCCGGAATGGCTGACAGGCCGCAGCCCGGGCGACACTCGGTAGAGTGTCGGGCTGCAGCTTCCGCGTATGACGCGGATTACGTCACACGCCGGCCGCCTCGCGTCATCACGGCGGCCGGCGTGAAAGTACTGCGCATGCGCACTTTAATCGCGCATGCGCAGTACTTTCACGCCGGTCGCCGTGATGACGCGAGGCGGCCGGCGTGTGACGTAATCCGCGTCATACGCGGAAGCTGCAGCCCGACACTCTACCGAGTGTCGCCCGGGCTGCGGCCTGTCAGCCATTCCGGAGCGGGGAGAAGGAGAGGAGCCAGGACGCCGGCGTGGGACCTCCCGACCAGCACTGGGCTGGAGAAAGCCTCTGGTGAGTACAACTTTCCTTTTTTTTCTGAGCTCGGAGTCCCTTTAAGTAAATTATCTGTTTTTTCTCTGGATTTCCTTTTTAGAATTTTAGAGGTTTCAGGGGTATCATTCATTTTAAAATATTCTTCTAAGCTATGTTTAACCACTTCAGCCTACAGCTTTGAAAATCTTATGCATCCGAGCAATGTTCACCTCCCATTCATTCGCTAATAACTTTATCGCTACTTATCAAAATTAATTTATCTATATCTCGTTTTTTCCGCCACTAATTAGGCTTTCTTTAGGTAGTACATTTTGCTAAGAGCCACTTTACTGTAAATACATTTTAACAGGAAGATTAAGATAGAAATGGAAAAAAATCATTATTTCTCAGTTTTTGGCCATTATAGTTTAAAATTAATACATGCTACAGTAATTAAAACCCATGCATTTTATGTGCCCATTTGTCCCGCTTATTACACCATTTAAATTACGTCCCTATCACAATTTATGGCGCCGATATTTTATTTAGAAATAAAGGTGCATTTTTTCAATTTGCGTCCATCACTATTTACAAGCTTATAATTTTAAAAAATTTAATAAGATACTCTCTTGACATGTATATTTAAAAAGTTCAGAACCTTAGGTAACTATTTATGTAGTTTTTTTTTTTAATTGTAATTTTTTTTATTTTTTTTTTAATACAAAAATGTATTTGGGTAATTTTAGTTTGGGAGGTAAATAGCCAATTTTAGATGTAATATAATGTATTTTTTATTCAATACAGGTATGTGGGTGCAGTTTACTATTTGGCCACAAGATGGCCACATTAAAAAAATTCCTGGATGCGAACAATGTCGCATCTAGGAACTAAAATGAAGAGAAGAAGTTTCCTGGGGGCAGAAATACCACGCTCTCTGATGAGAAAGCGTCGGTATTTCTGCCGGGGACTTAGATCGGTGAATGGGAATTATATTCCCATTCACTGATTGGGGGGCCAGCGGGAGGCAGCAAGAGCGCGCGCGGGCGCGCGCCCGATCGCGCGCACCACACGGCTGCAGCACCACTGCCTATCTGGACGGATATATGCGTCCAGATATGGCGAAGTGGTTAATAATAGGGGCTGTGGCTTCAGAATTTAATACTAATTTGTTCATTCTCCAGGTAAAATTATTATTGTTAGGGATACCTTGTAATTCACTTTTAGCTATTATAGGGGCATGATCATATTCTGGTCCCTATCTCTATTGCAGATATAAGAGGGAGGGAGAATCTGTCAGCCAGTATAAAATCTATTCTCGTGAAAGAATGGTGAATAGCAGAATAGAAAGAATACTGTTTATCCCCAGGGTGTACATATCTCCAAACATCTTAAAGTTAATTATTTATTAAAGTAGACTGGATGATTGCCGGGTTTTTTCTTTTTGCAGTAGTACAATCTATTAACCCCCTTGGCGGTATGAAAAATACCGCCAGGGGGAAGCGCAACGTTTTTTTTTAATTTTTTTTTTTTTTTTATCATGTAGCGAGCCGAGGGCTCGCTACATGATAGCCGCTGCTCAGCGGCATCCCCCCAGCCCCGCCGATCGCCTCCGGCGATAGGCGATCAGGAAATCCCGTTCAAAGAACGGGATTTCCTGGAGGGCTTCCCCCGTCGCCATGGCGACGGGGCGGGATGACGTCACCGACGTCAGCGACGTCGGGACGTCATTGGGAGACCCGATCCACCCCTCGGCGCTGCCTGGCACTGATTGGCCAGGCAGCGCTCGGGGTCTGGGGGGGGGGGGGGGCGCGCGCCGCACCGGATAGCGGCGATCGGGCGCGCGGCGGCGGCGATCGGGGTGCTGGCGCAGCTAGCAAAGTGCTAGCTGCGTCCAGCAAAAAAAAAATTAAGCAAATCGGCCCAGCAGGGCCTGAGCGGCACCCTCCGGCGGCTTACCCCGTGTCACACACGGGGTTACCGCTAAGGAGGTTAAAGGGTCTGTTACTGCATTAAGGTCTCCTGCAATTATAAGAGAACCCTTGGACATGCTAGTTTTTTTATTTTTTATTTTTTATTTAAAAATGTAGCTTGGTGTACATTTGTGGAGTAAATATTGGCGAATGTAAACTCTTGAGAATTAATTTTCCCCACTACAATCACCAGCCTTCCATCTGAACTACTATATGAATCAAGCAGTTCAAACCCCAGAGAATCTTTAAAAGCAATCAAGACCCCACTTTTCTTTTTATTTGGCAATGTAGCATGACATATTTTGGAAAATTGTGCCAATTTTAATTTAGCTGCACCTTTCATATCTAAGTGGGTCTTCTGCAAACAAAGTACATCAGTTCTTTCCTCCTTAGCCAATTTTTTTAGCAGGTACCTTTTTCTATAAGAATTAAGCCCTCTAATATTAAGGATAAAAAATTTAATTTCTGACTCATAATACAATTTTAAACGAGAAATCCACATCATGCCAAAAAAACATCAATATACCTATATACATCGTCGATATAGCGGTTCCGGTGACTCTAGTGGGTTGGTTCCCATCAGTGATGACTTCTTTGCTTAAACAATGATAATATCGACAAGTACCATTTTTACTGAAAGATAAATTTTTGTTAGTTATACAAGTAAATAAACAGTATAAATTGTTTTTAAAGTTCTTGGGAAACAAATATGATCTCAAATAAACGTTCAGTTCAATAAAAAAAAGTTTTTTTTAAAATGAGTGAATGCTGTACAGACATACTGCAGGTGCACTTTTTGTAAAAAATTAGGATATTTTTGAGCAACAAAAGCAGAGCACTCTTAACCTCCTTGCCGGTCTAAAAAATCCGGCAAGGAGGCAGCGCCGCACTTTTTTTTTTTTTTTACATCATGTAGCGAGCCCAGGGCTCGCTACATGATAGCCGCTAAGCGGCGGCATCCCCCCACCCACTCCAATCGCCTTCGGCGATCAGAGTATGCAGGGAATCCCGTTGAGAACGGGATTTCCTGCAGGGCTTCCCCGGTCGCCATGGCGACCGGGCGGGATGACGTCACCGACGTCATAGACGTCGTGACATCAGAGGGAACTCCGATCCGCCCCTTAGCGCTGCCTGGCACTGATTGGCCAGGCTGCGCAGGGGTCTGGGGCGGGGGGGGGGGGCTCGGCGCGGCGGGTAGCGGCGAATCGGCGGTGAGCGGCGGCGATCGCGACCTACACGCAGCTAGCAAAGTGCTAGCTGCGTGTAGGGAAAAAAAAATTATGCAAATCGGCCCAGCGGGGCCTGAGATATCCTCCTGCGCAGGTTACCCCGAGCTGAGCTCGGGATAACCGGCAAGGAGGTTAAAGATTGATAAAGAAAGGGGTAAAAAGTAAAAAGAAATAAAATAAAAGTCAACGTTCTCTGTGTTAACCATTCTTTAGTCCATATGTCCAGGTCCAGCCAGTGGACAATAGACAAATCACCTCAGAATGGAAAAATTGTCTCTCCCTGAGGGGAAAGTCTTTCAGAGGGGGGAAAGTTTGTGGCAAGGCATCATACCTCACACTCCTGAATCCTTTGAAGCCTCCTCTGACTTGTCTTTTTCCATCTCCTCATGAGATCACTCCATAGCTTGCTGTCTGGGTTGACGTGATGGATATCCAGATCTTCCCTCTTTTGGTTGCAAAATAGGGATTCCCCACTTCTTTAATAATGCGTAACCTTCATCCACATTCTTTATAATAAAGGTATGACCCTGGTCCACTATCTTCCTTTTGGTTGGGAATCCCCATGCATAGGAGATCCCTTTGTTTCTCAGAGTAGCTGACACAGGACCAAACTCTTTTCTTGCTTTGAGTGTAGCTTGTGACAAATCGTTGTAGAAAGTCAGTTTTTGATAGTGATCTGGTAGTTTCTGCTGTTTCCTGGTTACTGCTAAACATCTGTCTTTTATATGAAAAAAGTGAATTCTCAGTATCACATCTCTAGGAAGATGGTTGTAATAAATCACCTTTAGCTCCGGCACCAGCAACTCATCAGAGCTGCAACTCACAGCGACAGCATACAGGAGATAGAGTGGAGACAGCCTTCTTCACCTTTCAAAGGGGTTTATTAAGCATCTTGTGTTACAGTTTGATTTCTTCAAAGTATAAATAGTCTTTCCTATGTCCTATGTACATCACATATATTTACATCATACATACAGGAAGCTAGTATTCTAACTAGGAAGCATAGAGAGCCGGATAGCTGGAAAGTAGAGTGCAGACCCTTTTCCCTCCATGCTCCTTCTTTATATGAACCAGAAAGAGTTAAATGTGACCTCATCTGAGCCATCTATGATTGGTTCAGATCCCTTGTGATGTCAGGACACACACCTACTCGATTAATATTCAATAAGATATTATGCCCTAGTTGCAAGAATGTTATGTTTTATAAATATGGCCCATGTTGATTGTTCCCGTAGTCCATTTGTCTGGGGCAGTGTAGGCCTAAGACCTTGGACTAGGAACATCTTCTCAGTATCTGCTTGTATCATTTGCTTCAAGCAGACACTGAGATGCTTCTGCCTGCATCACGAAAACCTCTATTTAAAGGTATATTCTGCGAACAAGCCTTTTACCTAAAACTCAGTCCAAATAACTGAGGCCTACTTAAATTATAACAATCCCCCCTAAAATGGCTTGATCCGCAGATCCCAGCTTCGGAACCCAGCAGTACCTGGTTTCTTTCCTTTATGTTTCACTTTTCGATGCTTGTGCTCACACACCTTCTCTGCTCTAGGTGGTTATTCCTGGGAGAGAGGGCAAGACCTCTTGGTCTTCCTGTAACCAGGCTCTCTGGGGAGGCCCTACTTCTAAGTCCCTCTATACCACATTCTCAGCATTTGCATCACTTGCGTATCACTCACAAACTTGCATGAGCACAGAAAAGTGAAACTTGTGTGTTTGTTACTCAATGGAGCAGTGCCAGGTGCCTTCTAAAAGAGCGCCTTTATACAATCAGCTCCATCACAAGTACTACTAAACCTATACCCGTAACCCTGTATATCCCTTAATTTGAAAATATTGGTTCAGGAGATTGTTTATGAGGCACCAATCTCTGGACCAGGTTAATTTGTTTTACGTAATTTTAACACGCAACCTCACCTGGATAATGATGCCTAAAGTTGTCATCCCCATCCAGACGACCAGTGGGTGTAGAAAGAACTTTGGAACTGCAGAGGCCCAGTCCGAGTGTCCCTGGAACATCACCGGAAACCTTTTCCACCAGGTCAGACTGGAACTCACCTGCTTATTTGTGCGTTCTACCTCGTTAAGATCACCTGGATCATGGTGAAATCTTACCTCTAACTTAGTGTACTGTTTGTTTAACCTTTGTAACAAAATGTGGTCATCTTGGATCAAAACCTGTTCCCCTTCGTCCCATGTCATGTTCTCTTTCAGGACGGGAACTACCCGTGAAACTTTGCACTTTAGAGTTCTCTTAACAATTTGAGAAATAACGTCATCCAACCTGGATGACTGGATCCATATGTGGATCTCCACTCACCCAATATGTTCCCCTTGACAGATCCCCCTTATTGGAACAATTATGAACATGTACCTTGAATGTGTCCTTAGACAGGATGCTAAAAATACAAACCTTTCCTTCAGCCACCGGAACTATCGGTTGGGCTTCAGGGTGGATCTTTTGAATGGTAGCCTCGCATTCTGCGTTATTGAGCCCGCAGGCTTCTTCACTAAATTTGACTTGCCCCGGCCAACGCAGGTACTTCTGCAAGAATTGCCCGCATGAGGACAACTCTACTTGTTTCACCTCCCCGTCTAGCACCAAAAAAGGTTGACCTCTCAGGTCCTGGTGTAAGACCCGGGTTGAGGTGGGAACTAAGGAAGTGGCGGTGCCTAAAGGAATGTTGCACCGTTTCCATTTGTTCACCCAAACATCTCGAAGCTGCCATGCAAAAGATCCTTCTCCAGAAAAATTAATATACCTCCCCTTGTCCAATCTCAGTTGCACAGGATCCTTTAGCATCTCCCTGACAAAATATGCCCCCAACTGTCCTGATTGGACCTCTTCCCCCCTTATGTCCTGAGGCACAATATGTACCTGAGGTCGGGAAGACTGTACTCTCTGCAATCTTTCAATTAAGAGTACCTCTTCACTTGCCCAACTAGCATGAGGATAAGCGGCTGCATATGGACTGTGTAGTATCGTCCCCTGTTGTGACCCGTGTAGTGTGGATGGGGTTCCCTGTGTTTGCTTTCCCTCCCCGGGGCACTCTCCCCACCCTCTTTGTCACCTGGAAATGTGTCTTGATCTCGATTTTTACTTCTTGTTTCGAGAACCACCAACCCTCGGCTTTCCAGCCTTTACGTGTGCATAGTTGTTTCAGAGGCACTCTCTGTTGGTAGCTCCAGAGTGTGATGTTGTCCCCTGCGTCTCTCTGGTAGGAGAATTGACGTCTCCTGCTCGTTCCTCTCCAATCTGGAACCATCTCACTCTGCATAACCAAGACAAGGTACCCCTGAATCACACACTCCACCTTTTGCATGTACCCATTGTACTGCAATGTACCTTTTAACAAAACTTTGGATCGGTGCCTCGATTCTGGGAGTGTGGCATTCAATAGCAGATTTACACTGCCATTCAATTCCCACTGCCCGCACACCTGACCCTTCAGACCTTTCACCCACCTTGTGCCATGAAATTTGTTTTCACCTGGCACAAGTGCTCTTTTCCTCCGTCCCTGCATGGTCCATCTGTGCCAAGCGGAGGGAGGTGTGAAAGGATTAGTACCTTTGTCACCCAACATTAACATGTTTGGGCCTTGCATTCTCATTAACCCCTTATTATACATGAGAATGTCCTCTCTTCGTTCTCCTAGGACGAAATGGCAACCTATGATCACCATCAGCACGGTACTCTTCATTATAAAAGCACCACCTTGGGAAAGAAAAACATTAGCAATTTGCACTATGCTTTGCTCAGTCAGTTTTTTTTTAGTCGTTTTCCCATCTCCGGAATCTCGTTTTTTTAGTCTCTTTCCAATTTCAGGAATCTCGTGTTTTAGTCTCTTTCCAATTTCAGGAATCTCGTGTTTTCCAAACTCAGATTGGCATCTGGAACTTTTCGCTTATCCGACTGACATCTCCATCTTTGCTGTCAGCACTGCCGCTGTCTCGATTCCATATTGCCAAACTCCTGAAATCGAAATACAAACAAATCAATTCTTATTAATGATTTGGGTTTATGCCCTGCGGCTTGTACTCTGTACACTTTAAATGGATCAATATCTACCGTAATTGATCTTGTTTCTTTATAGTTTACTTGAACTTTATTAACTTTTTGATTATGGGAAGGCTCTAAAGCTCTCTCCCTTACTTTATGTACCATAGCATAAGTACTTATCTTGTTACAATGTGCTTCCCTCGGATCTCACCTTTTGAAGCACTGACCTCTACATCCCCCCTGTACATACTTCGGCCGCAACGCTGACCGCAGTATGTACTGAGTAGGGACCACCTGCCCACTACTGCAACGCGCAGTTGAGCTTGAAATGTTCTTACCCCTTTTAGGGTACTTACCTAGGACTTCATATATCGCAACCAGTTCTGCCGGAAGTCCTATTTGTGAACCAATCGGCAATTCTACTACCTCTGCACTTGCCCCAAAAACAAACACCGCTACTTCCTGTAGGAAGGTGTGCTTTCTCTGTTAACTAAGCAGAACCCCATCCAGGGATTCACATGACAGTTTACTACAACTGCATGGGAGTCTCCGACTCCTGACTGTGTAGGGGATCCTAGACTGAACATAGGACTACCACCCCCCAAATACACTGTCACACTATACATGGCAATCTCGCCCCTTGGACTGCTGTCAGTCCTGTGCATTGTGTGAACGCTTGGTACGAGCTGGAAGAAGAAAAAAAATACCTTTTGACCAATCCGCAGA